>NW_009647849.1:1551220-1560105 GCF_000708025.1 Charadrius vociferus
CAGGCGGCCCAGAGAGGCTGTGGAGTCTCCCACTCTGGAGACATCCAAAACCCGCCTGGACGCCGTCCTGTGCAACTGCTGTAGGTCACCCTGCTCTGACAGGGGGGTTGGACTAGATGATCTCCAGAGGTCCCTTCCAACCCTGACCGTTCTGTGATTGTGTGACTTGGACCTGTTGGGAGTGGGTCCAGAGGAGAGTCACAAAGATGATCCCAGGGCCAGAGCACCTCTCCTATGAAGACAGGCTGAGAGAGTTGGGGTTGTTCAGCCTGGAGGAGAGAAGGCTCCAGGGAGACCTTATAGCAGCCTTCCAGGATCTGAAGGGGGCCTACAAGAAGGCTGGAAAGGGACTTTTTACAAGGGCATGTAGTGATAGGACAAGGGGGAATAGCTTCAAACTGGAAGAGGGGAGATTTAGAATAGATACCAGGAAAAAAAATTTGCACTGTGAGGGTGGTGAGGCACTGGAACAAATTGTCCACGGAAGTTGTGGATGTCCCATACCTGGAAGTGTTCAAGGCCAGGTTGGATGGGGCTTTGAGCAACCTGGTCTGGTGGAAGATGTCCCTGCATATGGGTTGGAACTCGATGATCTTTAAGGTGCCTTCCAACCTAAACCATTCTATGAATTCAGCATTTACTTATTTATATATATACTTATATATATCTAAAGGGTGGGTTGAAAGAGGATGGAGCCAGACTCTTTTCAGTGGTTCCCAGTGACAGGACGAGGGGCAATGGGCAGAAGTTGGAACATAGGAACTTCCATTCAAATACATGGAAGAACTTCTTTACGGTGAGGGTGACAGAGCACTGGAACAGACTGCCCAGGGAGGTTGTGAAGTCCCCTTCTCTGGAGATTTTCAAAGCCCGCCTGGATGCAGTCCTGAGTAATGTGCTCTGGGCAATCCTGCTTTAGCAGGGGAGTTGGACTAGATGATCTCTAGAGGTCCCTTCCAACTCTGAAGATTCTGTGATACTAGAAATGATCCATCTAGGATTCACTGGTGATGGGTTGGGCATTTGGTTCTGCCAAGCTAGATACAAGCAGAGGCAGCACCAGTCCCTGTTTTCAACCAGATAATGTCAATAATTTGTGAGAGCAGCAGAACTGAATCAACATCCTCCCCTTGTAACCAACTTACCAAGGGGGTCCGTTATCCTAATAATAAGATTGCTAATAGCATGCTGCGCACACAATTTCTTCACAGACATGGCTGACGACTGATCAAGGGGGCCTTCAAGCTCCCCTGTCATCTTCCCCCTTGGGAATGGCCTTGGCGACCATCACAAAACTTGGATCTACAGCCTCATCCTGGAATGTGTCCAAGATCATCTCTTGAGAAGCAGGCATACAAGATTTCCTGACAAACAAACTCTGTCCATCCTTCTGAGAAGGATGGCTCTGAAATATTCTATCACTTTATGTCACAGTGCTGACGACCTTCCAACTATATGAATACTTAGCATTTACAAAGTGCAGGAAAGCGGAGAGGACTGACATCAGCAGGCAGATGTGTTTTGTTTGGGTTTTTTTTTTTTGCAAGCCCATTTGCTATTATCCTGTCTGTCATAAATTCAGGATTCAGCATGTCATAGAATCAGAATTCTGTGGCTCTGCACTACAGGAGGAGGGCATGTTTGGACAGGTAGGCATTACTGAAATCAGCACATAAGAGCTGTAGCAATAGCAGGCACGAAGAAGGAGCAGTAGGTGTATAGGCTACATAACTGAGGGAGAATTTGGTTTTCAGAAATAGATGATGTCTCTTTTAAAAGGAAGGTGTCTACTGAAGCTTCCATCCAGTGACCCCTTCCCACTTTACTTTGCCACCTTCTATCTCTCAGTGGTGTCTCACTCAACTACATGGTTAGTGTCCCAAAATATTTATTTACAGACCCATAGTTGGTTAAGCTGGCAACAGCCTATGGTTGTCACCATCTGACAGCTCTTTGTTGGCTTGCAGAAAGTAAAGTGGTCTGTTTTCAGTGTGGAATAGGCCAGGTGTCCACACCATTAAAAATGCCAATGCCACAACTGTTACTAAGTGATGCCACTGATGTCTGCAGAGAGGCCAGGGCTGACCAGTGCCGGCGAGTGAAGGGTATGTAGCAGCCAGAGGACTGTCAGTGGAATCACTCCAGCTGTGTTTGATGGGAGCTAGACAAATCTGTCTGCAGGGCTGCTCCTCCTCCTGGACTCTGCATTAGTGCACAAGTCATTTAAAAAGTGACGAAGACAACATTCTTCTTTAAAATGTTACAATACAAGGTCTGAATCTTGCCATGGTTTGAAAAGGGCTGTGAAATCTTCACCTTGATGAGTCTTGTGCTGTCTAAAGCAATCTAGCATATTCTTCCCTCCACTGAGCTATCAATGACATCTTATGCAATGATGATGTAAAATAGTATGGCAGAATCCACAATTCTGAACATAAAGCCAATAGATGGTTTTCTTTGGAATAGCTTAATCATTTTTCTCCCTCTAGTTCCATGGGTTTTCTGGTTTTGCCCCACTCAGCAACTTTGCAGTGGAGGGGGGCACTGAACTGCATGACCTTATAGAATTAGCTACCTGCACGATTCCAAATACAAACTGTTCTCTCTGCAGAGCGATCAAAGACACTTTCTTTTTCATCAAAAGCGAACATGTTAACTAAACCACCATGACAAACTCTGTACTATTGCAGTGAAATCTAAATGGCTGTTCAGTGATGCACAACAGCCTCCTCTTTTAAATTCTAGCCTGCTCCATCTCTCTAACACAACCAGTTACAATTATATTTTTCATTCTTTCCACATCCCTTTCAACCACCTGCAGTCAGAGCATGTGTTTCTCATCCAATCCGTTCATCCTCTGTACCTGCCGATGTGGAGATGACCTGAGGTAAATGGATAACACAACCCACCAGCTACCTGATTCTTGTATGGAATAAGCTTTAGGAAGGGTTTCAAGAGCTTAAGCATGTTGGCAATTGGGAGCTGCCTTTGGAGGTATATAGAAATAAAACATAAGCGAGGATCATTTTGTGCTCTGATTTTAGTCATTACTGGCCTAGATTTTCTGACTCGGCACTTCAGTTACCTTTGGCTTAGTTAGAATTTCTCAGCACTTCACAACTGGGATCAAAGTTACTAATCTTGCAGGAACTAGCCCATAATTTAGCCCAGCAGTGCTCCTTAACAGAAGCCCCACATTAGATTAACCAGATTCATGCGAAGTAGAGAAAAGCAGAAAAATGGCAGATGCAATTCTAGCATAGCATCTGTCCGCACTGGGGCTAAAGTGAGCCACTCTGGGTAAAATAGGAACTACCTTTCATTATCTTACACCCTAACAGAAAGCCATTTTTGGAAATGCCCATCTGTTGTAACAGAGTGGTGGTTTCCAGTGCTATTCAGATCCCTCCAACATTTTCAAGTAGCCAAGGAAATAATGTTTTGTATATATTTTACTAAATTTACTATCTCTTCCTTTCCTTATGTCTATGCATATATTATCAACATCTACACATACCGTTGCTCTGGGAATTTACATCTGTAATTTAGCATTTCTCAGTTTGCAGAGAAAATGGAATAAAAAAACCCCATCCGACAGTATTAGATAGTGCTGGATAGTATTACTGAGCTTTGTAATTATCTCTACCTACGCAGCCATAGTTTCAATCAAAAAAACCACCTCAGTCACTTCTACTCCTGCTGCAGATAACACAGGCCAACAGATCACTTAATCTATACCTATTCCTCCGCAGAGATGATAACAGAAGTACTAACTTCCCAGGATAGTCTTGCATCAGACTCATCTAGGAGTAGGAGAATCACTGCTGGGTGAAGCGGAGACGCTCCGAGATGCAATTCCACCACAAGTCAGGTTTCCTTGAGACCAGAAGTTACAACTCAGAGTAGATGTAGGTCCTATCTAATTGTTTTATCCACTTCTCCACACACACTCACATCAGAGTTTGGTTTTCTCATTATGGCTGTACAAGGAATAGAAATCACTTTGCAAGCCCTTTCTCTTTTCATACAGTCCTGTAACACTGTTGCTGTAAGAGGTTTTGTTCTCCTCCATAGCACACTATAGGAGGAAAACAAGGGTAAAAGGAGACACAGGTGAGTTCTGATCGCTCGTAGTCCGCTGTGCCTCAGGGCAGAACCACATTCAACCCCTTCAGCACTAATCTGGGTTTCCAATAGTGCACTATTTAATTGCCATTAGAACTTTTCCCCCCAAAGGATAAGCAGCAAAGTAAGAAATCTGAAAAAAAAAACCCAAAATGAAAGAATGAAAAAACCAGCAGCAACCCCCCTCTCCAACCCCAAGAAAACAAACAGCGCTTCAACAAACTGTCTTTTGGATACAGTTCTATTCAGTAGCGGGATGAAATGAACCCAAAGTATTTTGCCAAGGCTGTGACATATGTCAACTGCAAGTATTAGTACTGTGGCATATAGCTAATTTATAGCTTATACAGAACATTTTCAGCTCTGATCACGTTTCTCTCACACTATTTAAATATATTTTAAAAAACAAAGAGCCCTGTAACACATATTCCCTAATGCACATTTGCAAGCAAAGCATCTATGGTCTCAAATCCAGCATGACTCACGTTACAGAGCAAAAAGAGTAAGATGATTAAATAGACTGGCTCACCCAGCTTGTTTTCACACATCAATAAATAACCTCAACACAGCAGAAATAGAGATGTGGTTTTCTGTTTGGAGATAATTCAAACACTGGCTCTTCTTCAGACCTTCCACACTATGTAAAATAGAGCTGGGCGAGTAATTCATTATGAATTATTCATTCAATTAATTTAATTTCTTCTGCTCACTAATTAACTACCTTGACTTTTTTGAATGTTTTCATTATCTGAAAATTATTTACTCAACAGTTTCTATGAATAACTCCTTGCCTCTAGATTGTTCACAAGCAGATTACTGCAAGAAATCAAAATTGTAAATTCTGAATAGTTTTAATTAGACGCACATGTCACATGGCATTTCTCTGGTTCCTTACTGGATATATGGGGAAAAAAAACCTCCAACACAACATCACAGGTATCTCCTGCAAACAAATGCATTTCAAGAACTAAATTTATTTGCCACAAAATTCTTGAATGTATTAATTTTGTAGCATAGAATGATTTTTCTTAGTTTTTGAAAAAATAGTAAACTAAGCATGTTAAATCAGAAAAGTAAAACACAAATGCTGTAGCCAGCAAGTTGAGAGAGGTCATCCTCCCCCTCTACTCTACCCTGGTGAGGCCGCATCTGGAGTACTGCGTCCAGTTCTGGGCTCCCCAGTTCAAGAAAGACAGGGAACTGCTGGAGAGGGTCCAGCAAAGGGCTACAAAGATGATGAGGGGATTAGAACATCTCTCATACAAGGAAAGGCTGAGGGACTTGGGTCTCTTTAGTCTAGAGAAAAGAAGATTGAGGGGGGATCTTATTAATGCTTATAAATACTTAAAGGGAGGGTGCCAGGGGGATGGGAGCAGTCTTTTTTCAGTGGTGCCCGGTGATAGAATGAGAGGTAACGGGCACAAACTTGAACATAGCAAGTTCCAGCTTAACATGAGGAGGAACTTCTTTACTTTGAGGGTAGTGGAGCACTGGCACAGGCTGCCCAGAGAGGCTGTGGAGTCTCCCACTCTGGAGACATCCAAAACCCGCCTGGACGCCGTCCTGTGCAACTGCTGTAGGTCACCCTGCTCTGACAGGGGGGTTGGACTAGATGATCTCCAGAGGTCCCTTCCAACCCTGACCGTTCTGTGATTCTGTGAAAATGCATGCATCTATTCTTTAACCGCTTCAGCTTCCCCTAGAAGTCTAGGTTCTCTTCTAGGTTCAAACCTCTACCGCAGCTCCCTACTCTGAATCTGGATAAGGGAAGAATGACAGTGCCACCAGTAGGAACAAAGTCAAGAGGATGTCTGAGTCTTCTCTCTGGTCTCCATCCAAGGAGGTGGTCATTTCATGGCCAGGTTTAGCAGGCTGTAGGGAAGCTCTTACAGAGGCTATGTTGTTCTTTTTCTGCTTTCCAGAGGAAATTGAGACATTCATGGGGATAAACAAAAAGACCACGTAGAGTAAGTTTTGTCTTTTGATTCAAATCACACCTCAGCACTGGGTTTGCTGTTTCCTTACAGTGGCACCCAGGCAGGTCATTCAGCCATCTGTGCCTGTGTTCCCTGGCTACAGGCACAGGGACAGACACGTGTCCTTATTGCGTTTGGTTGATACAATGGTAACAAGCATAAAAGGGAATGATGAGATGGAAGGCAACTACAACAAGCAACCAGAACATGGTCAATAGCGATGAACCCGGCTGGGAAATCATCTGTATACACAAGAGACGAGGTCCATAAAAAGCCTTTCAACTTTCCAGTAGCCGAGCAAAGGAAGTTTTCCCCTGCATCATCTAATAACAACAACAAAAAAAAATCTCTCCAAACCCCCAAATCTATGTTGGACATATCTTTCTTCTTCCTACAGCTGTTGTTGCTTGTAAATGGGAGATGTTCACTTCCACCCCCTCTAGGGTGAGAGGAAAGGGAGAAGTTGACAAATAATAGTCTAACAGAGTATAGAGTATTTCAAAGAGAAACATAGAACTACCGACAACTACTTACTGTTTCTCAGAGGAGATGGCAGCAGACCATCTCATATGGAATGGAAGAGTGAGAAGCAGCTATGATTGCTGTAATCATTACTTGCTATTACTTGAGGGAACTGAGCTGCTGACATCAGTTAAAGTTAGTTGGCAATTCTCTTGCCAGTTTACAGCCAAGAATTATATCTGCTTCCCACCCACCCAAGGTGGAGGAATTGTGCTGTGGACGTCTCATCAGATGTGAACAATCAATCTTAAATGAGCTCATGAGACATATGTGATGCAAGTCATCTGCTAAAAGTTACAGATTTTAAATTGAGGTGATGGTTAACCAAGTGTATATTTTCATAAGAAACATGCCAGATTTGGATGTATTCACCCACAAGAACAAATCTTTAACTTACCTCGGTGCAGATGATAAATTATTTCGATTTAGGTCCTAAAGTGTCAGTTTAACCTTTTCCTTCAACACATTAAAGACCCCATACTCCACAACTGAAGACTTTATGAAACAGAAGGCTATGTGTAGGCTTTGCCAAGCAGAACTCTTAGCATACGGTACAAAAGAAATAGTCTTTAAAAAACATTTTCAGATAGTACATGTTACAGATAGATAAAATATGATTTCTGTTAAAATAATTTCTACCTCTATCTTTGATCTAATATAATGTATTTCCAGCCAGTTAATTTCAGTTAAAATTAGTGTCCTACAGTATTTTTATTCATACAAAACTATTTTTCTATAATACCACATGGACATATATTGATTAAAATCCTTGAAGGCTTTCTTAAATATTTACAGCTGAATTTTAATTCTGCTCACAAAAACAATCCTAACTCATTTCTTGACTACTGGAATTCCTCTTATTAAGTCTCTAGCATATGTGTTACAGCAAACGGATGAAACTCTTGATGACAACATGCATAATGAAGAGACCCCGTTCCTTACAGAGAAGGCTAATTAATCATTAGGTGAGTGCTACTAAATTTTCTGAATCACCAAGTTTCTGACAGACACACTGTTAAGCCAGCAAAATGCCCACAGATGTTACTTGCCCATCAGAGGGGAACATATTCTCTTGAGGACTCTGAGCATCTTGTCACAGTTTATTTATTTATTTTTGAATGAAACGAAAAATTAGCAAACCCATGTAATGATTAATGTATATGCGCAAGCAAATAATAATAGCATGAAGCCTATTAATAATTAACACTAGTGCTGGATTTTAAGATACTAAACCATAAATGTGAATTGCTTTCCAGCAGCTCTGAAATGGTACAGTTAATAGATCTACCGCACTGTCTCCCTAATAGCCTAAGCATAACTTAATTCAGAGAAAACAATCCTGAATTTTCACAGCAGGATTCTCAGTTCTACTTTACTTTCTCCCTATGCCTTTTAGTGCTTTACTAGAGCAGTCTCCACACAAGAGCTCCATCACTAGTTCAGTAACCTGTGTCATTCTCTCCCACCGGATATAAAAGCCAGAGCCTTGGTACAGCTCCACGTCTACCAAGAACCACCCGACCCGCTCTTCACCTGGTGGGAATTGGAGGAGACATCACACGGCTCTTCCTATGAGCAAGGCTCACCGCTGTCCATGGGGAGCCTGGTTTTGCCAGCCAGGATATGTCTGAATATGCCACAAACCCAAAGGCAAAATTAGACGCAAAGCAAACAGCCTTTGTAATACATCAGATGCTTGGATCAGGCTTTTGCAGGACACAGATTATGACAATACACTAATCAATGACACCTTAGATCTGCAGTTTCATTTAAATTCTCATTCTTCATAGATTTTATAAGGATGGTCTCAGAAAAACATTAATGAGTATTTTTTAAGTATTTCTGTAACGACAGGGATATTTTTTCAGGTGCAGAATCCCAGGCAGGGTCTCAGCAGGATTCAAGCCTGGAACCTCCCTTCCTCAGTATATGTTTTCCTTTCAACAAATCTTTAACTTTTTTTATCCCTTCTGCCATTATAAAATATATTAGGGGCTGGCATATATGAAAACTGCTGTTTCTTTTATTCCTCTCCCCCCCTCCCCAGGTATTAATTACATTACAGTTCATTAGCTGAGCTCATTAAGACCACAGTACAGGTAGGAAATAGGTAATTGGCTGGGTACAATTATTACATTAATTTAATTAGCTGGTTTGTGCTTTTATCAAAAGGTGACCTCTGCGGATACTGGAATAGGTTTCATTCCCTGGCTGCTTGCTGGGTTGCAGGCAGCCACGGGCCTGTCATTACCTAAGAGGATG
>NW_009647849.1:1560631-1612340 GCF_000708025.1 Charadrius vociferus
ACAGACACTCAGTCCTAAATTTCAATTGCTAAAATCCATGTTTATGTTACTTACTGCTCCAATATTATGTAACTTCCCAGTGTTGGCAAACAGCACAAATAATACCTGTCTGTTTGTGCAATCACACAGGGGATGTAGCTGGGATTATAAATTACCTCCAGACAAATAAGAGGCACAAAACATAAGCTTGTCAAGTCAACTGGAGCAAATTGGTATTGTGCTGGAACAAACTGGAGAACTAACAAGCAATACAGATGAAATCATGGACAGCTGAAGCAGATCCACAGTTTATCTTCCAGAGTCAGTTAATGTCAATGTCAGTGGAATTTGCACAAGCAACAAACCCTCAACCTCAGCTCTGCGCTAGCTGACATTTCCCTCCTTTTAAAATTGGCAGCATGAGCTGTGGAACCTAAATTTAACCTCTGGAGAATATGCCACATGACATCTGTGTTCTTTACATGTTCAGCTTAAGACTTTGAAAGCTAATTTATCCATGCACCACCTCAATAAGTGACTTGCCTAGCAACTACTGAACTTCTGTCACTTGTTGGCTTCTGCTGGCAGAGCCTTTTTCTCTTGGGAACTCATTCTTTAATAATGACCATCTTAGACCCCTGAGGATGACACTAATGAGCATTTGAAAATGCCAAAAAATATCTAACAGTGTTCAGTGATTTTTGAAGAAACTACACCTGTTAAAAGTGGCTGTTGCACCAATGGATTTTTGCAACTAATTGTGCCAGGCTGTGTTATTAGATTCACATTGAATCTCGCATGCAAAATACAAACATTTAAACAGACATTTGAAATAGTGAATGCCAAATTAAAGCTTTCTTACAAAGTGCTGCCTCTGTTACATGCTTAAGAGAACAGTATGTGAGAAGAATTGCTAAACAAATATCATCTCCAAACCAAAATAGCTCCAAAATAATAGACTAAAGTAGAGTGACAAAAGAGCTATGAAGTCCATGGTGACTCTACTACGCATTTCCTTTGGTCTACGCACCCTGTGCTCTTCTCTCCATATGCCCCATTTCTTTCTCTTAGGTTTTGATGCTCTATGGATATGACAGTGAGACAACAAGACAAGTCTGCAAGGTATTCATGTGAGTTTGAAATGGAGACTATAAGTACCAAATAAAGATAGATATTTCAACCACTTCACAGATATTCTTAACATCTTCCCCTAAAGAAATAAGCAGTATTGTACCCAACTGTATTAGCAACAAATCAAATATTCTGCAAACATCACAAGGCCAGAAGAAAACAAGTTTGAGAGATTATCCAGATTCTTTACTTACACGCCCCTATTTGTGGAAACACTCAGCTATATCCTCCCTTTATATTAGAGCAAATTAATTAAATAGGTTACCATTTAGAACAAACGAGAAGAAATAACCGGTAATACAAAGCCACACTTAATGAGGAAATGTTACTTGAGAATAGATGGATAGATGCATACCAAAAAAAAAAAAAAAAGGGAGTAATTTAACAGGTTTAAAACTCTTTGCCTTTCATATATCCATAGTCATTTCAATAAAATGATGTGCTTATTTTAGGGGAATCCAGCTCTCCTGAAGGGTAGGTAAGAGTTTAAATTACTCCATCTATTTACAGTTACTGAATAGCAAAGTGCTAAAGGAAACTATGTCAGAGAATAGCTAGATAAATGTTGATAGCATCTTGTCACCAACCTGAGATGGGTTCTTGCACTTATTTAAACATCCAGATAACTTTACACAGGGAACAGGAACTATTCATATGTATTATCGAACCATTGTATAAATGCCTTCTGGATCAGAATCTTAGATTGTCCTCTCTGTAAGATGGGAGCAATTTCTTTACTATATGTCGACTTTTAAAAGTGTCTTGATTCCTGTCTGTAGACTGTAGGCATCAGATAAAGCATTGAAAACAAAAAAACCACCCCTCCACATATCCAAATTCTTTTGATCTGCCTGAATACGTGCACCCACACACCCTCCCCTTTGTGCACTATTTGGGTGAGCGAGGGAGGTTGGGGTACTGGAAGCTGGCAGAACAGTAATTCAGATCAAATAAAAACGATGGCTACAGAGAACAGCCTTCGTTCCAAAATATTAGCTCCAGAAAACATGCCATCTAACCCACCAGAATAGCTGTGAGAAAAGAAACATTGTTTACAGTTTCATGAGTTTGGTGTGCGATCATTGGCAGATATTAAAGACAGAGCACGTTAAATGGCCAGGGCTTTCAAGGCAACCATTTCCTCATTCTGTCTCTGGTTACTGAGAGTTGGTTTTCTGCTTATTTATTTCCTCTTTCATTTAATTCAACAAAAATAAACACACAGCAGAATCTGAATTGCACATGATTAAAATGAATCTCTTCAAATTCTACAGACCCAAAGTCCTCTTGGTACCACTTTATTTTTAAGGGATGCCCAACAATGATTTACCGGGAGATGAATAATGCATTTATATCACATACCAGTTGTAGCAAAAATAATCTATAAATGTTTAATAAATATTCTGTAATGCTTTTGGTGAGCATGTTATAAATAAGTAACAATAGATTTGCACTGAAATATTTATATGCATTTTGGCTATTGTTATGCTTTAAGTGTTCAAGGAGCCATTACTAACAAAGTGAATGGAGTTATCAAGGTTATAGATACGTTCTGTAAGCCATTTATAATGAAATGTTCAACACAAAGTAAATGCATTTGTAGAGGTTGTTGACAAAGTGTAAGTGTCTAAGAAACCATTCATACTAAACTCCACACAGATATAAATGATACGTAGTCATTTGATAAGTCATTTATAGTGAGATGCAAAAAACTCTTCTCTGCTGGGAATATACCGTAAGATCTTTATGTGTTCCTGTATACTAACTGTAGCATGCTTACAAACACACGGTCAGATCTTGACAAATCTCTTGCAAGTCATATTATCGAGACTGCATCTCAGCTATCACATCCAGATAACCTGAAGGCTCAAGAGCATGGATAACTTCCAGAGAGCCATGGGGGTCAAAAAGCAGCTTCAGGGTTCTTCCCATAGAGAGTGATGCTAAATATCCACTGCTTCAAGGCATGGCTGCGGAAGGAACACAGTGACGCCCTAGCTGACTAACAGGCCTTAGGAGTGCTACAGAGATGGCGTCAGCCTAATGTATTTAGCTAATGCCATCTCATTTGTAGTGACAGCAGCTTAAGACGGCAACACCTCTGTCACAGAAATACCCAGAAAATAATAATATAGCAAGCGTTTTAAGGAAAAAATTCCTAATGTTTAACTATACACACATCCATCCTGGTATGAAGAACAGCCATTATATGAGGTTCTGACCTGGGCAAGATAAATTGTGTCCCCTTGAACTTTACGAACTCAGAGTACTCCTGGTACTATTGAAAAAGATATCCATAAATGATTCATATGGATATTAATAATGTATTTGTATCACAGGCTATTATCAGGGACATACACCTCAGGTTTCATAGCACCCTTGTTTGCGGTGGGGAGCACGTGTGGTTGCTGTTGGCTCCCACAGCTGCCATAACTGTTGCTGCTTTGTGCCCAAACCATCCTCAGCACTATCACAGCTCCTATAAAACACACTGATCTCTCCAGCATTCGTGTGTTTACAGCTCTTACTGACCCTCAAAGACTCAAATGCTCTGGACAGTGACATTCTTTTCATGATAGAAAATCATGCTGATTTCCTCACTTAATGAAAAGAACACTACAAATAGTTGGAAATGTTTAAAACCTGGTTTAAATAATACCATTAAAAGGTGGAAGGATTTAACTTCCTCTGACATAGCCACTCACCCAGGGCTTAACAATAGGGGATTTGGCTTGAAAAACTGCAACAATATCAGAACAACAAGTTGAGTACAGGAAAAAGGAATAGTCATTTCTGTATTTCAGTTAATCTTCCAAAACACAGGACTATTATAGTCTGCTGGAACATGCATATAGCCACAACAGAACTGAAAAATAAATGAAGACTTCCTTTCAGTCCCTCACAAAGATGATAAAGTGGATGCCATTGAAGGAAAGAGGACATCAGCATGAGATAAATTAGCCAAAACACTTGCTCAAAGTATGGGATTATATTGCATTAAACTTCTAAGGAAATAAACACAATTTTAAATTCAATAACTTTCTTTGACATTAGGAGCTATTGTATAGCAACTGTAATGCAAATTTAATTGCTATACTATTTTGTATGTAGTTCTACAGTGCTGATTCATTCCAGGGTCAATATGAGGTTTTCTCATTTTGTGTCTCTACCAGGAGTGTCAGGCACATAGAAGAAGTATTAGATTTTGCTCTTCATTTATCCCCTTTCAAATTGCAAAATAAGTAAGACCTGATACATGAAAATAACCTTCACTCTGTCTTTAGCTACTTGCAAAGGTAAATTCTTATCTCAACTTTATGCATATCCTCAGCTTTATAGCAACACTAAAACGTTAAAGGGAAATACTTTCTAATAATGATACATTAATGAACAATAAATTACAGAGGAAATACTACTTAGAACATCCATATTAATACTAAACGAGTTCTTCATTATTAATATAGTACCATAAATATAAAAAGGAATTATCAATAATTAGGCTATGATTTTATATTGTTTAACACCAGAGATTATATTTTATTTCAAATAATTTTAATAGATGTTGAAAAAGTCATCCACCTTCCTGCACAGAACTTCGTATCAAGTGAAGCAATCTGTGCAAAGAACAGGTGCTTCAAATGCACAAGCCCTGCCATGCCTGCCTTAAATCAGCAATCATTTCACTGACTAACAGGGGAAGCTTGTTTTCATGAGGATTATAAAATTAGAACTAACACAGCCATAGATTCTAGAAAAAGGAATTAATAATTTGTACCGTGTCATGGTTTAACCCCAGCTAGCAACTAGGACCATGCAGCCGCTTGCTCACTCCCTCCGGTTGGGATGAGGGAGAGGATCAGAAGAGTAAAAGTGAGAAAAAAAACCTCGTGGGTTCAGACAAAGACAGTTGAATATAGTTAGAGCAAAAGCCATGCACGCAAGCAAAGCAAAACAAGGAATGCGTTCACTGGTTCCCATCGACAGGCAGCTGTGTGGCCATCCCCAGGAAAGCAGGGCACTGTCAAGTGTAATGGCTACTTGGGAAGACAAAAGTGCCATAACTCTGAACGTCCCCCCAGCCTTATATACTGAGCATGACGCCATATGGCATGGAATATCCCTTTGGTCAGTTGGGGTCAGCTGTCCTGGCTGTGTCCCCTCCCAGCTTCTTGTCCACCCCCAGCCTGCACACTGATGGGGCGGTGTGAGGAGCAGAAGAGGCCTTGACTGGTTAGCAACAACCAAAACCACCAGTGTGCTATCAACACCATTCTCATCCCAAATCCAAAACGTAGCACAACACCAGCTGCTAGCAAGAAACTCAACCCCATCCCAGCCAAAGCCACGACAACTGGTATAATACCTTTCTGTTTCTGATCATACAGCCTTTCGTAAGCAGAGTACACAAATAAGCATCATCAATATGAAGTGTGTCCCAGTGCTCCTGTGCCTAATAGCCACACTCGTGCAAACAGCAGCTTTTTGACTGGAGCTCATCATCCCATGGTTTCAGATGTTAGACCCTGATAGTGCAGAAGAACATGGCCTTTTTCCAACAAAACTCATTCTGATGAAACAAACTCAGATTTATTTTCTCACAGTTATTTTCTTTTTCTTCTCTCTTTTCTTAACCTTCCCTGATGAAAGATCTCTGATCCAGCTGCTAAAAACATGCTGGTGGTGATGCTGCTTCATTGCAAAAATGAGTTGAAAAGAAATAGTGTTTAGGCAGTGCATAAAACAATCAAAAAATCTAAGTTTTTGTTCCTTTTCTAGCAGCTGAGGAGTATCAGTGTAAAGGAATCAAGTAATTATGTGGTTAAGTGAGAAAATGGGGGCTTCATCACATATAATAATTCCATTTCATGCAGCAGAATCTTACTAGCATATTAGAGGGGTTTGGGCTGTTTAGACTTAAATAAGTGATGGAACTGGGGGAAGGGAACTACAAAAATTCTTTTTAGTTTTCTGCCTTCTCATTGTTTAAGGAGAGCCTCTGTACAAAGATGAATTTGCACAACCCATCATTAGTAAAAACTTTGGAAACTTAACGCTTCCTAATTTTACTTTGTCACAGATTTAAAAAAAAAAACCAACAAACAAACAACGTGTACACAGCATGTGACAAACTGGAATCTCACAAGCCACCGTGTCTATGTAAATGCTGTCAATAAGGTTCTAAATAGCTCAGTCATTGCCAGAGACTCATACCAAAAATTGAAGCTCTCTTACCAAGTTATTGCAGACTGGAGGTTATTTTTCATTTAGATAACAGTTTAAAATATAACTATCTTGCTGAGATATCATTTGTCTTTCACGTTCTTTGAAGAAGCACACAATTCAGAATTTTGCTTGCCAGCGCCAGAGAGACACAAGTGTCACAGTTGCTGCCAGCTTCCCGCTGGCCCTGCTCCTCTTCCCATTGCTCTCTCCGGGCTTTGCGGAGTCCTCTTCAGTTCACCAGCACTGATGTTTCTCTGAACCATCAGTAAGCAGATTCCTCTTGCCAAATCATTAAAAAAAAACCCCACACATCTTTTTTGCATTGTTACTGGGGCTGCATACATTCGATAGTGGGTTACCCCTGAGGTCAGAGAGGGGCAGCACGTGGGCCAGAGCCAGCACAAAGGAAGCAGTGGAAGTGCAAGACAGGAGGACAGGAGTGGGACCACCCTACTTGACAGCAGTAGTGATGTGTTAGTCCAACTTTAGCTTCTTAGGTGAAACACCATAAGAGAAGCATCTGCAACCTGACTTAGTCCGAAACGATGTTTTTGTGATGGAGTTCTCTGTTTCCACCTCGAGAAGACAGAAGAGTCTTAGAGATGAAGCTGAGCTATGTATTCTGCTCCTGCATAACCTTCATGGAAAGGGTAATGTCAGATGGGGACATAAACTGTAATCTGTGATCGGCTAAAAAAAAAAAAAAGACTGCTGCAGTGTCACAGAACAAACCACTAGTGGGAAATATTTAGAAAGAGGAACGTGGATATATAATCATTTAATGAAATTTTGTGTTTTCGTGTGACTATCTTAATGTCGTAGTTATGCTCCAAAATAATAACTATCAAGGAGGTCTATAATTAGGGGAAACCAAGAACTTCACTGTAAACAGGAATAGCCTGTCAGATCAAGATTTCTCTTTCACAAACTCGTGGAACTGCAATGACAAGGGTTCCTTTAATGAATAGAAGACAGTGATATTGCTGCTTTCTTGTGTTACTGATCTTGCTTTCAATAAGACGACATTTTTCCTTTCCTCTTTTTGTTGGAAATTATGCAGTGAGCCTCCAGTCTGCTCAGATGCATTCAGTGCAATTGAAAAGGTGCTTCCAGTTTCTGAGGCTGTATATTCAATTAGTGTAATATGTCACAACATTTTCAAAAGCCAAGTTTCTTAGAAAAAGAGACATTACTGTGAAAGAAGGAATTTAAAACACATGTAAAACACATTTTCTTGGGAAAGTATGTGATTCAAATCATTAGAAGACAAGAACCCATAAAGGTCTCTTTTATGCCTTCCTTCTTAATCTTCAGCCAAAGTTTCAGGACCATAAACTGGTATCAATGGAAGCTGTATCTCACGAATGAGAGGAATATATGGCCTTTAATGGAAGAAATTTTTACACTTAAAAGAGAGAGGGGGAACATTTCTATGCTTTGCAGTCATTCAGCATAAAATTACTTATACTTATTCATAACCATCTTTAAATGCTTTATTGAAGCATAATGCAAAAAGGTACCTGTCCGTACTTAAAAACAAAAATTTCATCTATCCAACCAACAGTTGGGTTTAGGCTTCAACATCTGTTAAAGGACTTCATTATTTCCTCTTTTTTGACATTGCTAGGTCACTGCACCGTCATTCCTTGGGTGTGACAGGGACAATGCCTAACCAAAAACAAACAAAAAAAACCCAAACAAAACTCACAGCAAATTTCGATTGTATTGCTTGCAAAGGAAAGCTAAAGATAGAGTTGCTAAGTGATAGCAAAAGGAAATCTGAGGTGCAGCAGGACTTGCTCTGGGTATTCAGTGTCCTGGGACCCAGAGAGTGCATTTTTTCCTTAAGGCTTTCTAGTAGCATTCAGTTTACTTGAACCCAAAAGCTTCATGCACCTCCACTAAACCTTCTCATTTCACATTGAAATCCTTTGACTTATTTCTCTCCCCTGTACTCAGGATACACAGATTCTGCTTTCTCAGATATTTTGGGGAGGAGGCAAATGGATAACACTGCCTTTCTACAGCAGCCCATCTCAGATTCTGTGCTTCTATGAATCCTGAATTATCAGCAACCCCTTAGCCTACCTGGAGCTACTCCCAGGGGAGCAATCAGCTTGTTTTTCTACACACAAAAAAAAAGGAGCTTTTGAGGAGCAGGCAACTATTCTCCTGAATTTGGCTCAAGAATAACAAAACAAAGTACCTGCCAGTGCCTGGGTCAAGCCCAGCATGCATTCAGATCAATTCCATCAAAGTATTAGAGCAGACAGCTGTTAAGCGCTTATATATAATTTGCAAATATTAAATATTTTTCCAGATTATGAAGAAATGCCTTAATGAAGAAAAAACAGTGGTTTCATTTAGCAGACTGTTTCATCTGTTAAAGGTTGCAATTTTCTGATGTTGGGAGCTCTCCTCTGCTTTACTTACAACTTCAGGTTCATGCAAGTCTTTCTCAGGTAGCAAATGCAAGTGCGATGACTTCCCCTCCTCTGCACTCCTCCAGCTTTACTCAACAGCGCTGAAACTTCACAGAGGCCCCAGCAGCAGCCCCTGCCCATTCGCATTTCACATTCCCTGTTGCCACTGCACATCCTCAAAGGTCTGCTACAAGTGCACTGGAATGGGCACGCATTCCCCACCATCCCTCTATTTCCTTCTCATCCCTGCCTGCGTAGTGCAGTCCAAGCTACATTACCTTACTCGGAGGCTATAGGTGTAAAGCAATGCCTAACGCATTGATACCCTCCTTTTTTTTTGCAGCTGCTACAGATCAAGGTATTAGGCAGGTTGTTTGCCACACACAGATTTGATCACTCTAATTAAAGAGACACTTGAGCCTTTCTAGTTGCTCCCTAGCCAGACAGAAAGGGCAGGACATCTGTCTGCCTCCTGAGGAATGTGGGGAAGAAAAGCAACCAGTTATTCCTTTCCTACTTTGACACATACCTTTGCAATCCCAGTGTCTCACAGAAGTCAGTGCTCGGACCAGAGAGGGAAATTAAAGTCTTCTAAGTCTCAATGGAGAGCAGCTGATCACTGCACTATCTCTCCTGATGGACCAACTCTGTCAGATTTAGTGAGATGATGTAAAGAGTTAATGGCAGAGTTGCCAGCCCTCTGCTACACAGCAAGTGGCTGTGCAGCGGCTCCTTAGCCACCACATTTGGCAGCCCAGTGCCCTAACCTAAGCCACTGCCCATTCCCGGTCAGGTTTACCCCCAGCTTCAACGCCCAGCACCCCCAGGCCCATCCTTGCTCCAGGAGTCACAGCCTCTGGCAGTGGGAAGCCTGAGCGCTGGCAAATACTGACCTCGCGCCAATCCCAGAAGAAGAAAGTCAGCCAAGCTCAGCATATCAAACAGGCTTTTTCCTAGTGTTTAACATGAACCCAGGGCATACACCTGCATAACGTTATTCTGCAAATGAATGGACTTTTCATTCTGTTAGCATAGTCTCCCTGTTGGTTGGAAGTTTACTCTTTCGGCAGTTATTCTGGTGGAATGTAATCATTTAACTGTGATTTATGGTACAGCTATATGCAGCTGGCTTAGTGCAAGGTGAACGCACAGTAGTACTTTAATAGTTCTTTTCCATTAGCAGGTATGTTTTTCAGTTGGCTTCACCGCGATTGGAAGAGTTGATAAATGTAACATATAAAACACTGTTGGTAAATGTCTTCAGGCTAAGAGTAAGCTTACTGCTTGCCTCTCAGAAGGCGAGATAACTATATGCCTCTAGAAAATAACCTTCCAGGTGATAGCTGCGACTAAAAATTTGATGGTGAAGAGGAACGTGTTTACAGTAGTGAGCTTGAAAGGAGTACCTCTACTCAGAAAGAGATCTAGGGGGAAAAAAACAATGCGCTCTTTTCTTGCATTGCTGTTCTTGCTTATAGGCTACCTTTCTGAGTATCGACACTGATGCTAAATGGCATTAATAATTGCTAAGTTATATTAAATTGTGTATCAATCAAATTAATAATGCCTACCATACTTGAGGCATTTAGGTTCTTCAAAATCACTAGCATCTGCTCCTATTAAAAATGACAGATGATTTGCAAATCCAAACTTTTGGTGAAAAACATTAGCTAACAAGGTGAAATTAAAATTTACATCTTGTTCCAACATAATGAAGATAATTAAAAAGAGTGATAAAACCCTTTGATTAACCCTCATCGCATTTTGCAGAGCACTATTATGCAAACTAAACATGGAACACTGTAAACTTAGTACCAGCAAAAGATGCCAATATAAATATATATTCTAATTTTGAAATAAAGAAAATACAAAAACATGCCATTGGATCTCTGACTGCACCCTTTGTCATTGCTGCCCCCAGTTGGCTTCACCAGAAGCCAGCAGAACTGGGGGCATATGCCACAGAGAGATAACTCATGTCTTGAGTTGCTGAAGAATTAGAGTTTGCTCCTGTTTCTTTCTTGTACCAGGCATGGTATTATTCCCAAAATTATTTTGGTGTATAGTTTAATTAGCCTCCCTACTATAATCAAGCTGTGCTCTGTCATCAGAAACGTTCAAACCCGGCAAAATATGTATCGCAATTGCTGCGGTCTGGGTTACTGGTTTTTGCTGTGGTGCTTTTAGTTTAGTTTTATTTTTCCAGTGGTAAACAAAAACGTTCATTTTAAGTTCTGCCCAATAGAATGATGCCTGGCAGCACTGTACAGCTCGGAGCATTTAAAACCTTTGTTCGAAGTCCTTTGAGTTCCCCAGGAGTCCTTCCTTTGGTCTCTACAGCTACTCTGGGAAGGCCTCAGCTGAAGACAAAAGCACATCAGCAGTACTGAGTTTAAGGATTTCGTTTAGGATTTCGTTTCCTTCTGTGTGCATGTTTGTTTTGGAAGGACAATTCACGGGTTCCTGCCTGCAGTTTTTTGGGCGGGTAGGCCTGCGTTTCTGGCACAGGACTAGAAAAGCTAACAAGTATTAAAACAGAAACTTCTTTAAATTCACAATATCCATCTTGCAGAGAAAACTATCACTGTGCAGGGACACAGATGAGGTGGTACGAGGGCTGTAGTCTATCTCTCAAATACCAGCTGCTGCTTAGAAATACTGTATACAATGCTCTCTACCAAATTTACAGTAAGTCATTGACCAAACTACTTGTCTGCTTCTCCCCCCCTGCCCTCCCCCCAAATTAGAGTAGCTAACTTAATGAAAAATGATTTTTTTTCTTTTTGTCGCTTAGGAGGGTCTGAACATAAAGCTCTTATCACCAAGCCACAGCTGTAGGAGGAATCCTTTAATCACAGCCTTCCTCCTTGAAGAAGAATATAGATTTATGACCGGACTTTGGTTACTGAGCGAGAAAGAAATATTGCCAGCAGCCACCATACTACTTCCCATAGGCTGTAAACAGCTTTAATCTGCTTTAGCTGTCATTTTGAAGTCGAGAGATATTAGAGTACAATGTAATTATGTAGTTGTGGGCAGAAGCACAGTTTATTTTCTTTAAACTAAAGTGGCAGAGGTAAATTCGTAGACTGTGCCTAAACAAACAAATCCTCCTCCCTCGCTCTTACTGCCACCATGGCTGTAACAGTCCCATGCCTTTTGTGCTGCTTCGCTCGCTCCGCTCTTCTGCTAATACACTTTCATGGGGACCCTGGCATCCCGCCACAGTGAAATGAGTTCACGTCTCTCTCGCACACACACACAAAAAGGTAATGTTTTCTTGGATAGTACAAAAGGCTACTGGAAATGCTCTATGCTGTTTTTGTTAGGAGCACAACAGTGAACTCTGAGCTTCCCAGGGCAAGAATCCACTCCTATAAGCACAGACGCTCATTTCTTACTCGCTTAAAAATAGCATGTATCTGTTATTATATAGAGAGTTTTAAAACAACCTGATTATTTATCATTTATCTTTGCTTTCATATCTAATAGGGCTTGTCAGGAAAGAAAACTCCTACTTGATATAATGCACACCAAAAAAGGGCATTTAGCTTCCCGCCCCCATCTCTAGAAAAAAGAAAGTAGTACCTTTTGAACTTTTTGGGAGGAAAGACCGGTAAGTTCACACCTGGAACACACAAGCTCCAGATACAGCACTGATTTGAACAGTTTCCCGAATTCTAGGTAAATGTTACAAACATTAAGTTGCAGAGTTATTCTTCATCTGACCTAACATTTTGTTTTGCATACGAAATTAAATTCTTCAACAGAAAACAAGAGAAAGACCAGTTCTCTACCACAATACCTCAATTATTGGCCAATATGGTACCTGCTTCTCAAACCTCTGCAACCTTATATTCTGTCCTGTACTTGAGAAATCTTTACAGTTAGTTTCTACAAATATTCTCAAAAGATGGACCTATGGGATCCACTTCAGTAAAGCAGAGCCATAAGTGCTTAAATCTAACTTAATTTATCCTATCATCTAAGCACACACTTATCTTTACTGGAATCCATAAATTTATAAAACCGTAATAAGCATACGGATATATTTCCTCACTTTATTTATTTCTTTATTAAGTGAGCATAATGAAATTACGTGGACTACTATCATTAAAGGATATTTGCTTCTTGGTCTGAGATTTCAGGGAAGAAAATACTAAACCAAACTTTCTTCCTTATATGATGTAATTCTGCTGTCTTTGTATGAGTTAAGACAACAAAGCACAGATGAATTGCAGTCTTCCTGGGTTTATATTGTTCTATGTTGCATACTGCATTTTAAAATTCATAGATTGAGGGATCTATTTGCCATCAGGTACACGCTATTGCCTTTTCAAGGAGCTACTGTAACTATTATGCAGGACATTGCAGCATCTCTGGATTTTCATATCAATAATCTCCTCCTGATTGTGTGAGTTTGTCCACCTCCCAAATTCTATCAGAAAGTGCTTAAACAGTCTGAGCCTGTTACGTGCTGAGTGCCATCAGTTCAACTGGTTTTAGGAGATGCCTAGACAAGATGTCATGAATTAATACCACTATGACCTAGAGAAAATATATTTGCTCATTCATTAGCAAAAAGAAAAAAAAATGGCAAAACATGGTTTATTAGATGAAATAAGAGGAGAATGATGTGCTATAGCACTGGGAGCAGTAATTATCAATTCTGTCTGAAAAGGGAATAAACAGTCCTGCAGGGCTTTTGCAGCATCATTTTGCCTCTGTATTCCAGCCAGGCATCAGTCTCCATGGAATCCAAACAGTTATCCAAGCAAATTATTCCTGCTAAGAGCAAGACTTCTAGCGAGCACTCAAGATCTTGGTGCTGTGGGCCTATCAGTAAGATCTATTAGGCTGAACTTCTAATTTCAGAAGTTGAGGAATATATTTAGCCCAGATGTACAAAGAAGTAAAATACAGTGGCATATACGCTTCAAGAGTCCTTCCTACTACCCAATAGCTCCGTCAATTCATTATCCAAATGAAAACACAAAAAGGATAGGCAATTTTAGCATCGCTTCTGAACTTTAAAAAATGAAGTTGCAGAGCAAAAGAGGATGGAGGAAAATTCTAGCACAGTCTCAAAATGAAACCACGCAGCTTCAAAGATTGAGCAGGTCTTTTGACTGAAGAGAAACATTTTCAATTAATAACTTTTATGATAAATCGTTGTTATAATTAAATGGGAATAGACATTGTGTTTGTATAAAATGTTCAGGAGAGTCAGTGACTGCAAATTTCTCCAACGCTGTTCTCCATCATCATTGACCATTCATTCCAGACATTCAAATGAACAGTTAAGCATAATCCTGTACAAAACAGCACCACGGTGATAAAAAACCCTAAAAAGCAATTCTATCATTTCTATTGAAATAGACAGGGATGTTCATTCAAAACTGGCATCTGCTAGTGGGAGATATCAAGATAAAGATAACCATCAAGAATATCTTTGTTGGATTAATGTCGTAGGTGGGGTCACACTGACACTTTTCTGTGGTAAGCTCTATGATTAATAAAATTGCTTGGAAAGTGGTTCTTTTAATGACAGACAGATACATATTGTATGACCCAAGTTCTTCGTAAATGCCATCTTATTGTCAAAATGCTGAGAGAGAAATTTGATATGATTAATGTTCTTTCTTCCTCCCTTTTCCCCACACTGATCAAACAGAAGCAGCTAATCCAGTTGCCTACGCTGAAGCAGTTAACAATAAAAGGGTGATTTCTGCAAAATTCAGTCCTTGTACTTTAAAGTAAAACCTTTCATTTTACTCATTTTGCACTAAAAATAATTAAGGAATATGAATCAGAGGGCTGGAAGTGACCTCCAGAGATCAGTTAAATCTGTTTCCTGGCTTGCAGGCAGAAAAAATCATACATGGGGTTTCCCAAGAGATGTGTGTCCATCTGAGGGTGTTAAAGACCTGCAGATAAGGTTCTCTATAGCCTCCCTAGCCACTCTGCTTCAACGTTTCATGATCAAGGAAAAGCTTTTCCTAACATCTAAGCTAAGCTTTCTTCTCTATAGCAAGAATTTTTATCCCATCTGCCATCAGCTTGGAGAGACATGAAATTTCACCGTTATTTTAAACTTACCCAGGATGACATTTTTGTCAAAAGGTGTGATCCCAGTGACTCTGGCTGCACATTCCTGTTGTGTCCCTTGCGATGGCTCCAGTGATTCTACATCTGTCAGCTGAGCTGCTGATGCACCTGAAAATGAATTGAGAAAAACTGGGTAATTTTGAAGCAAATCAATGGCTGCAAGGCAGTAGGAGGTTAGCTCGATGGTTGAAACTCCTCCTGATGTCGCTGCTACCAAGAAAACCAGCCCAAGATCCTTTCCCACTAAATTTCCACCAAGCCAGCTGTTTTCTATCCTGTATTTAGGCACTTGATTATTCCTGTGCAAGCCCAGTACCTTCCTCTTGTCTCTGTTGAATAGTCATGTATTTATAACAAAATCATATATCTAATCATCAGACTCAATCTCCTGCCATCCAGCATTCCGACTTCTCTTAGTTGGTAACATCTGCAAGTTTAATAAGCTTACTTTCCAACACATCCTCGTGATCATGATTAAAATAAAATTAAATAGCATCAGTATTAGACACAGACAAAATGGTGGGTTGGTTAATGTTTCTGTAATTGAGGACACCTGATAACATTTTAATAAAAAAAGAATGGGATGCTGTTGATGCTTCACTCAGTTAGAAACTGGGCCTCACTCGTACCTCATCAGCTGAAATATCAGAACAACTGGAAACAAATACTGCAAACACAGTGGTCATGTGTGATAATGAGCCCAGGTTCTTTAGAGAATTAACTTTATTATTTCCTTTCTCACGCTAGCCATGATGGATCTTAAGAGATCTGCAAAAAGTACAGTGACTACTCTTACGATTTTATTGTAGCTACAACAATTAGAAGCCAAGATTTGTGAGGGGGGCGGGGGGGGGGGGGGAAAGGAAAAACAAAAAAGAGAAGGCTTGCCTTTCAGGAGGAATAAAACCAACATTTAATGGAAAATTACTGCAGTTACTTAAGGTCTAAAGAAAATCAGTTTTCAGCCACTTCATGAATATCACTGTTTGCATTCAGGAGTAATCTCCAAAGCTGTAACAACCCCCCTAATTCTTTGACACAAGATGTTATTGAGGCCAAGAGCTACAGTAGACCTAGCAAAGTTATTTTCACGTTAACATCAGCAAGGCCCTCTATGGTCTCCATGGGGAAGATGGAAATACCAGAGAAAACTTTGAAAGACATTACATAAACTCATTTCTAACAAAAACAGCCATGAGAAGGGTTAATTGTGACTACCAGAAGCTTGCTTTTGAAAAAGAAATTTGTTGAAAACCGAAGGGTTCTCAGATAAGATTTGTTTGCTATTTCTCCTCGTAAGAAGCTTTCGGATACAGAGTCAGGGAGGTAGAAGAGGGAAGGGGCGAGAGAGAGACCCTATGCAAGCCGGACATTGTTATCCAAACAGCAGTGTTAGGAATGTGGATTTGTCCCTTTCCATCCAAATTCCCTAAACTACTAGGATCTGGAGTTACATTGTTTCTCCCTTCCCCCACAACCAGTATCTACTCTTTTTTCACCTGCTTCATAAACCAGAATTATTGTTTCTTATATAAGCCTTGAGAAATGGGACACTAAATTAGATAGACTACTGGCTAATCTGCTAAGGTGATTCTTGTGTTCCTCATGGAGACCAGTTCTTGGAAAGTCACACTCATGAAGTTAAAATTCATTCCCTCTGGAGAGAACCAATATAAGGCATTTGTGCCACTTCTCAGCCCTACAGCTGTTGTGCTGCATAGATATATATTTAACCCATTCATATTAGTGAGCAGGAGCTTCAGGATTTGGGTCAGTCATTGAATAGACTCTAGAGCAGGTTACAAGAAGAAAGAAAGAAAAAGAACGTACTCGTTTCACACCTACACAGGTTAAAATCCTATGGGATGTTTTCTGCTAATCAGAGGCTTAAAAACAAAGGTTAGGCATGTCATTTGCTCTTCACAGGGGCACAGTACTACTGCTTCCTCGTGTCCCTTCCTCTACCTCAGAGACTGCAAATCTAACACTCGTTTCTTGAAAATAACAAAATTGTTAAGGTACAGCAGTTTCATTTAAGCACCAGAAAAAAATATATTTATGATTAGAGCATTACATGCTAATATAACATTCAACAATTAAAATTACTTGCATCCAAATTTTATTGCCAGTTAATGGCGTCTAAAATAATATTGATAACAAATGACGCAGAATATCTTCCCAGAAGTCTAATTCTGATTCATAAATTTTTTTCATATACTGGCTTGAGTAATGATGCAATATATAATGGGAATAATACATCCCATTTGTTGATTATTTTCTGCAAGTTCTAAGTTAGTTTTCTTTAAACTTAAACAGAAAGCTCAAGAAAGTAAACTTCCTCATATAAAATTCATAAATAGGTTTAAATGGTGTCTGAGACCAGCTCCATTTTTCCTTGTGGTTCTAACAGTACAAAAGGAAAAACCAAACCAAACCCCAAACTCACAAGCTTTTCACGTTTACAAGGATTTCAATAGATTCCAGTCCAAACATACCCAAAGATGGCCCCGTTCCAGAGATCACAGTACTGCAAGGAGTCCTTTTAACCCTTGTAAGCAAAGCTAAGGAGCAATCAAAAGAAACTCTGGCTCACTGGTATGCAAGAAGAGAAGGAAGCAGTCAACAAGAACTCAGGTAGTTGCTAATTAGCCAAGTTTTCCCATAGCTCTGAGAGCTTTCAAAAGTAAGCATTCAGCTCATTTACATGTGTTAGAAGGTGAGCACTTATTGATGACTCTTGAGAGCAGTAGGGGGTTGGTGAAACCCATGCACTGAACTGCTTCTTATTGCTCCTGAAATTTTGCAATCCCAAGAAGTCTATGGAGTAAAGCAGATATAACCCATTGGAGGAGTGTTTTTTTGCTGCTCTTCATTCATTCCTCACTAAACTCTTTAGAAGTAGAGTAGAGCTTCTAACTCCTTTACAGAGCTAAGTCATTCAGATCATGCCATGCATTGTAAATGCTCTCCAGTTGCCCTTTCCTACTGCACCAATTCTCACTTGATACTATAGACAAGACCACGTGCGGTCCCTTTGCCTGCATTTTGCAGAAATTAGGGTCATCAATAAAAGAAGTCATAGCCACAGTACAGATTCCCTTGATTCACAGCAGGAGGGAATGCTACATCTGAAAGAAAGTGCTGTCATTTCAAATGTCACCCAGTATGTCACCAAATGTCACCTTCCTAGATTTTTTTCTGTAATGACAGTTTAAAGCTATATGTGATGTTTGCTGAGCCCCCTGGTAGATCATCTATTATGTTCCACTTCAAAATCAGATGCCAGACCTTCCTGACATCTGGCAAGTGATTGCCCTGTAGTTACAACAGTACAAAATGAAAAGAAACCCCAAACACCTCCCTACACACACGCACGTGCATGCACGCACACACACATGCGCGCTCAGCAAGCCTTTACCTTTCAAAACCAATTTTAAATGTCTTCTAATCCACACATGCACTTAAAGATCACATCAGCACCTTCACCTTTCACTCCCCATCTGCAATCGATTTTTCTGCTGTTTGTCGTCTTTAGGGGTCACTTATTTGGAAAGGTGAGCATTTATCTAAAACCAGAGATTACTCGCTACCTTTTTTAAAGTGAAAGTTCTGAATAGACCTTTCAACAGGTCAGGACAGATGGACATCCAAATTCTCTCTTTTTAGACTAAATAGATGTTTGTAAACAGACACACATGGAAACGGGTCCCACGTATGAACATTCAGAAGAATTCGTACAGGAAAGCTTGCTCCACTTTGCCGCTATTTTTCACCAGTTTGCATTCAAGGTAAGTTTTGTTACACATTTTTGAAGTGTTAGCGTTATTTCCAGTTTATATTGGCACATTTTGAATATCAGCCACACAGCATCAATAACACCTGGTGTACATGAAAGAAAAAAAAAAAAAAAAAGCAGCTCGTGCACATTTTCACAGGAACTCTAGCAGAGTTAAGCACTAAATAAAACTCTCAGATCCATCAAGTGCCACACCCCAATATCATTCAACTCTTCTACAATTTTATATCTAACACCTGTGCTCTGACAAGCTTTATTTTTAACAATTTGTGGCTCCAAAAGTGACCTAATCTCTTATCCCCCCATGCAAATCTTAAACCAATGCAGGAACATTTTCAGTTGCATTCATTTCTTTTTTATTAGCATTGGTTCTAAAACAGTTGCAAAAGAAGTGAGCAGTTTTATTGATGACACTCTCCGGGCTTATTTCCCGGCTAGCCCACTGTTTATCAGTGCTCGCTTTTTTCTTCCCCTCAGCTTCCCCCCTGCTCTTTATTCTTAAAATTCTTAACACTTGACTCTACTTCAAAGCTGCCTCTGCTACATTTATTGTCCTGCCAAGTGTAAGGCTTCTCTCTCTCCGCTCTGCTTTTGACACTAAACTCAATGATCAGTTGATCAGTCTAGCCTATCTGTCTGGCTGTTGACATTGAGCCCCTTCAAGCTTCTGTTTTCCTGTTCTATTTTTGTATCATTCAGCAACTTGCGTTTTCCTCTGAGGTCACCCTTAAAGGTCCATGTGTCATGTTTTTCATTTCTGCCTTGTCAGGAAAATCTTGCCACTGCATCTATCAAAGTAATCATCAGGCCTTGATGTAAGAGCGTGGTTCCTCTCACATTTTTCATTACCAGATAATTTATTAATATCCTCCTGAGCAAGACTAGATTTATCTTGATAAAACCACTATTGGTGGCGACACAGAATACAGCACTGAAAGTGTTCAGCTAGTTTGGCAAATGCTCAGAGAAGAGGTGTCCTTTAACCTCTCCCACCCCTTGATTCCTCAGCCAGCTAAAAGAAGATTTTGGCTCCTGAGGCTCTGGGCGTCGTGCCACTTCAGCAAAGCTGACCTGGGTCAGCCTCCCCAGACCAGCCCCTGCAGCACATCTGCCTTCTCCTTCCCGACACTCTCTGTTGCTGGCATGGAATACATGCTCGTTAAACGAAAGAAAAGTAACATAATGATACACATGGAAGCAAAAAGCTTTAGAGTTAAGAGTGCCATCTGATACCAAGAAGCTCCAGGCAGTCCTTTTCCATTGCAGGCTGGGCAGCCCCCGCCACCGCTCTGGGTATTTTCTACCCGGGCGGATATTCTGTGTTCCTCTGGCAGTTGAGCCCTCTCTGCGCACTCCTCCCCACCTCACCACACTCTTCCTCTAACAGCCATTTCTCTTTTACATTATCTTTGCTGGAAAAAAACATCGTAAGGCTACTCAGCCAGCTCCCCGCTCTATTATATACTGAAATTAAAGCACAGGAGGCCCTCCACAAAAGCGGCTGGCTAATGACTCTCCTGGTGGACATTAGGCAAGAGATGCATTTGTGACATGAGTGGCAGCTGTGCAGACACCAGTTTATGTGATTCAGCACAGCTATTTCATTAATTGTGTTTCACGGTTCATTTCCTCAGATTACACTCAAAATAAATAAATAAATAAGAACACAAAGCTGCTGTGTTCTCTGAACCATCCACCAAACAAAAAGAAGGAAAAAAATGCCCTTCTTTTAATTGGCTTCCTACATATTTTCCTGTCTTAGGTGCTTTTTAAACTGTAAAGTCAAAAATAAAATAAATTGCACTTATTCTGCTGTCTAATTATCTCTTCAGTTTTCCACAGAGACTTGGTAGCTTACAGAGAACCCCGCTATGAGGAAGCGTGCTCTAATGAAAGTGAAAATATTGCAGAGGCTTACTTACAAACATGATGCATCTATATCTGCCGCTTTACATGTTTATGTTTTGTAGCTTAAATTTAACACAGAAAAACTGTGTGCAGTCTCGAGGAAATCAACAGCTTCATTTACAAACTGACCCTCTGTATCTTCGTAACCACATGCATAATGGCAAAGTAATTACAAGAAACAATGAAAAATGCAAATGCAGAAATGGAAAAAAAAATTGCTTTGATTCAAATCAGTAATGCAAGTGCTCTAAAAAGACATCCAGCTCATGTTTGAACAGACAGTGACAGGTGATTTGTTCAGCACCACAAATCCCAGGGAAGGCAGCCAACGTGGTCATGAATTTTTAAGATTAAAAGTTACGGGAGGCTGTCCCAAAAAATTATTGTTTGATAAAACAGAAGTTTTCACATCAGAAGGTGTAACGTTAAAAAAACCACACCTTCTGTGAGGAGCTCTTCGTAACGTTGAAATTAGAGCGAAACCTCGGCCCAATTCCAGCGCTTGTTGCTGGAACCTTTGCCACTCATAGCCAAAAATCGAGCTGAATCAGATGCAGCAACCCTCGAAAGACCAAAATCTCTATAGATTTTTCAGAAGCCTTTCCTTAGGAAGTTTTTCAGGTTTACAGAGGAAGAGATGCACCCAGGAATAGCCTTCAGCCTTGCTGTAGAGCAATCACGTGGGAATGTAGGTTCAAATCTTCATTCGAAGTTAGTCAGACCACGTTCTAGATAAAAGCCTTATAAAGCAGAGACCAACTCTTCATGAGAAAACCAACAACATCCCTCCAGAAAACAGCTGCTTTTTTCAGGGAAAAATATCTGGTGCTTTTTTTTTTTTTTTTAACAAAAGATGCAAATATTGAAAGCTCAATGTTTGCAAAAAATTGAGTGAACATATTTAGAACAATATAGGGCAGAGAGTCGAGGCAATGGCTGAGATAGAATCATCCATCTACTATAAATATCTGCAGTGTGAAAAAGTCTCTCTCTCCCTCTTGTATTTCGGTGCTGCTGCTAAGCACTAAGCTTTTTTGTGGTTTCATTTTAGTAATCAGGATCTCTCGTGCTTCCCGGACAGATGGCCATTCACACTTCAGTGCTCATTTAAACACATACGTCAATGATGACAGAACATTTCAGCTGAGAACAGGCCAATGTAATCTTCCAAATTCAAGGCTATCTGTCATTTTTGTTGGTTATATAAAACCAGAGTCAAAAGAAAGTAGGACTGTTCTTATTTGGAGAGCTAGAAAGAAAATGGAAAATTCCACTTGGCTCACTGTCAACGCGAAACTCAGGCAAGGCTATTTAAAATGATTTGAGAAGGTTTGAATGTCTAGCCTCTTCTGATCCATTGGCAGTTGCTCTTGGGGCCTGCTAAGAAATGGGAGAAGCTAATACCAGATTCGAGAATGAATGCTGGGCATTGCAGGCTGCTCAGAGCCCCCACAAGAGCATTAATTCTATATAACCTCTTCAAATCCATCCCACGTTTATAATGTAATGGTCCTTCGTTTGTCTCTTAAGGTATTCGATAAGTACATGCCAGCACCTCGCAGCTGCACTCTGCAATGCACAAAAGAGAAATTGGAAATGGAAGGCAAAGTACCTTCCTCACTCTGATGCTGATCCCCTGTGTTTGCTCTGAGTGGACGCAGTACTTATGTGGAAAAATAGACAAAATTATTTTCCACTGCTGTCAAGCCAGCATCTTAGACAAGAAGGAAAGCATTTAAATTTAATGACATTCTCTTCAGTTTCAGGGTGGACTATGTATAAGAAATTGAAAACTAAAACGTGAAAAAAATCTTCTCATGACCTTTCTGGTTCCTGCCAGTTGCAAGAAGAACTTGGGTTCTGCCAAGAACGTCTATTTAACTGAGGTTATCAGCAAATGATTTTTTTTTTTTTAGTTCAAATAAACTTTACAGGCAATCTTTTGGGAACTTTGCCAAACCTAAACCAACCTATGAGCCATTTAAAGTTCAATTAATTAGTAATTAGGAGGACAGAATTAACACAGGGGAGCATTTAAGGGAGCGTATATGTAATCAGCCAATAATTATCAACACAGCAACAGAAATGTGACACAGTATGAGGTTCCAGCATATCTACCTAAGTGTGCAGCCTGCCATCCGCATGAATCTCTAAAGTCTACTGCTGCAATTTGCACCTAAGCTACTAACCATAAAGCTTAAGAGGCTCAACTGGGAGTAAAAAATTTCCCTAAACTTACAATCCTGTTTAACAGCCGAGCCTCAAAACTGTATTTTTCAGGAGTACTGCCAATAATTGAGACACTTATTGTACTGTACTTTTGCCATTTGTGTCTGCAAAAGGAGATTTCTCATTAATAAACAAAGCGCAGCAGTGGATCAACAGTCCAGTCAGAGTTGCTAAACGAATGGGTCTTACACATGAAAAACAAAGGTCATGAAAATCAGTTTGACCCTGAATGACTCTATCATCCTGAAAATAAGAGCTGTAAAAACTGCAGTTTAAGGAACACATTTTACAAGCGAGTTAACTGAATTGATGCTGCAGTGACTTACACAGCCAGGGCAACCATTGCCACCCTGCTGTGGAAGTCTAACACCAGTGGTACTGGAAACTACTATTGCATTGCAAGAATGCAGTCACGATCCTCACACGTGGATCATAAAAGATCAAAGAGTTATCAAGGCATTCAGTATTTTTTCTACAACTCCTGATACAAAAATTTAGAAACAAATGATTAGGCTGAATAAAAATCTTTGAGATAACAGAAGCATAACTACTGCCAAAGGCGTAAAACACACCACTGAGTAGCTGGATTTAACCTTAGTCATATGGTTAGTACTGGAAAAGGCCTCTTAAACAAACTTGTCTTGTCAAACACATAGCGAAATAAAAGAAGCTGACCCCAGAAGGATCCTTCAAGGCACAACAGAGGAGTGACTTTACAGATCAGCAGCTTTAACAAAGTAGAGGAACTGACCCAGGATAGGATTAGCTGGATAGGCAAGCGGTATGTTGTGAGCACCTGATTGAGCTGGAACAAGACAGAAGATGAGAATAAAATACCCTTCAGCTTCTCACAGAACCCAGTGCTAAACTTTCTGGGGAACAAGATAAATTTGAAGGAAGAGAATAATTAGCTTTTCTTCTGGAATGTAATTGGTAATTCGCTCTGACTGAAGAAAAAAGAATGGGTTTTTTTGTGGAAGAGGCTGAAGGTATCAGAAAGAATCTCTGTGCCTCACTTTTTTGCATTTTCTGAATCAAGCTTTCTCTTGCAGCTGGTGGGAGCATGTGAAGTTGACTGAATGCAGACAAGAGGGCAGGATGGTCAAGATGCACATTCTTTTTAACAAATTGTTTTTCTGTATTTTATAAACTTCTGTTGTTCACGCATATGATGAGATCTGCCACATCTGATTGACCGTCCTCTATGGCACTGTCAGCAAAGCAGAAATTGCTTCTAGGTGAACAATATTCATTTTACATATAATTTTTTAGAGAAAGCTTTAATCTAAAATTAATTTAATCTTAACTATATGGAAATGCCTTCTCTTGAAATGCCACTCTTCTTGAAAGTAACAGTAACTCTCTATGCCTCCTACTGTAAGTTTTACATAATTTGCTTATGTGATCTCTGGCAAAAATTGGTTAATAGTCACTATAGACTTGGGTGCAACATATATCGAATACTACAGATCTCCTTTGAGTACAGCAAATTGTTTTATCACTCAGTAGTACATACTAATTAGATAAAAATTTACTGAATGCTTAATTTGAATTTCTGAGTTTGGGGTTTGTTTGTTTTTCACTTACACATGATTCGGCACTCCCATATAGTTTAAGATGGTTTATGAGAGCTCTCAATTTCATTTTTGCAAGCTGCTAAGTTCTTACCTGTAAACACAAATTTTGAAATGCAGATGAAAGAACAAAATGACATAAATGAGCATTATTGCAGGACTTAGATGTGCAAATGTGTTCCTTTCCATATCCCTCCCATAAGCAGATTATTGAAGTAGGAAGGGCTGTCCAAAGCCTGTTGGTCTCATCTGAATTTTTCCAAAGGTATCTTTCAGCCAAAGAGAGATATCTACCTGTTCGGTAACCTAAGTCTAAAGATTATGATTCATGATGTTTCTGTATATACAATTAGTCAGTTCACTACCTGCCATCTCAGCACATTCTCCTATCAGTTATAGGACTTTTTTTAATATCAGGTTTTTTGTATCCTTCTTGACTGCATAATTACTACTAATGCCTACTAATTAGGCATATATGCAGGCTTCAGTCTCTGTTGATAATGTAAGATCAGTTCCTCGGAAGGACACATCGGCATTTATGGCTTTTGATATAACTTCTTTTGGTGATGCCCATCAGCTCACAGGAAAGGGGGAAGTCAACGTTCTTCGTAATTCACAAATATTCTGTTTGTTAATCACCTTCCTGTTTCAGTCATTGCATCACCTCAACCTCACAGCCAACGTAGGTAGGTGGTTGTGGGGTTGTTGGTTTTTTTTTTTTCAAGCCTGAATCATCAATACACCATTTCAAGCCGTCACGTGAGAAGGAATGCTTTAGCCCAAAGTAGTCAGTAGCAACAGAAAGAATTTGCTTGGACTATCTAATTATTATTTGTGGAGCAGTTCTGTTCAGTAATATTAATGACTGTATAAATAACAAAGTAAGTTCTTACAGTTTTGCAAGATGTAATTCTCTTTTAATACCTGACCTTCTTATGCTTTAATAAACTTATTGAAATTCCTTTTTTAATTATTAAACACTGTAGCTATAAAAAGAGAGAAAATGCCTTCGATATTGCCTGTGGTTTAAATACCATCAACAAGAATTTTGCCTTTCAAATGTCAGTTGTCAAACATTTTGTTGAACATATGTCTTTCATTTAAAGATGATGGTAGTTACACTGCCTGAACTGCTTTAAAAATATCAATCTATAGAAATCACCAGTGCAGCCCATTTTCCTACCTTCACTTACCTCATAATAGCTTGTACAGGATATCCAGCTGGAATCTAACTCAGTATAGAAAAGAAAGGGTAGCCCCATTCATGCAAGACTTATTCTGTAATGATTAACGATTTTATTTGTGCTGTGCTAGTGCCCAAAACACTTGCCCCTTATAAACAACACTAGGACCAAGAATTGCCCCAAAGTCCTACTACCAAAGGAATTACAACCTGAAAAATCTTTAACCATGAGGAACACACAGTCTAAGTTTAGAAACTAACCGTTTCTAAGAATATTTCTGAGCAAATGGACTATTTCCCCTGTTTTCTTCAAACACACATCACACCCCAGAAACCTGAATGGCAACTCAGTTACACGAATGTGAAGTTAACAGATGAACACAATAACAGCAGAAGATGTGAAATCACTGGCCGTGACTCATTCAGTGAAGACATACCTATTTCTCTCTAGAGAAAGACATTTGCGTGACATGTCAACAGAAGATCTGTAACCACTAGGCAGAACCACTAGAAAGAAAGACTTCAAGGGCTAATGAATCTTTTGGAAAAAAAATGTTTAAGTAACAAGGTTCTCCACGCACAAGCAGCTTTGAAAAATCTTTAAGCTCTGTTTCTTCAGGTAAATTAGAACCCTCTAGCAAACTAATAACCAATGCCAGCATAGTACAGTTGAACTTTCCTTGTAAATGGAGCAGGAAGAAGGGACTGATTTTAATAAGACCGAGATTGGTTGGGAAAAAATTACCCCAAACTTCCAGAACACTTTTGTCTTAAATTTTACATGAGTATCCATATTTGTTTGTGAAAGAAGAAAAGAAGAAACTCCAAGATTTTTCTTACTTGTGTTTTCTGAAATTAAGTTATACTTACCATTATTTGACTGCTTGAGTAACATCTTTTGCTACCTCATACCCTAAAAAACAGTTTGGAAAATTGTAAAACCCTATTTCAAATGGAGAGTAGTCTCCTAAAAAGCTAGGATCCAATCTACAGCCATCTTAGCTCTGTAAAACAGATCATTATTTGATTATCAGACACACATGCCAAGTCATAAATTAATATTAAAGTCAGTGATGGGACCTGAACCTTGATCTGGTGGCTTCCCAGGTGAGTGCTCTGCACTTGAGGTAATAGAGTAATTAGACAGCTTTTCCCTCTGAAGGATAATTGCTAATACATGTTAGCTGTTGGAGAGGAAGCCCTCCTGAGGAGCAGATGTGGGTTTCCTTTTTCATTAAAGAAGAAACTTAACTTTTTCAGTGGTTAACCTTCAGCATATTAAAATGTTTAGTGCCTAAGTTAGATAGAAGTGTTCCTCTGAGTAACAAACAATTAAACATAGCAGGCAAGTGGGGAAGTAGGACTATGGTTCTGAGACAAACCCGCAGTGACAATTAAGTAAAAGCTGCCCTGCTAACCATTCTGTGTAGGTGTAACCTACAGTACTGCAAGCCAGCACACAACTAGTGTGGTTGTCGATAAAGGTAATAAACCCATGTGACCCACAAGAAGTCTATACCTTACCTACAATTATAATTTTTCAGAGATGATACCCAAGATGTGTCACACTACATGTGTACAAATCTCTCTGCTTACAAAGTGCAAGGGTTCAGTTTCCTCATTTTTCTTAACTCTGCTGTTACTTTTGGAGAGTCACAAACCTGCTCATACATATATTAAATAGACTAATAACTGTCATTTGATCTAAATCTATTCTAATCTTAGCAAATTAAGATTACCCTCACCCATACAAAGACAAATACTGCATATACTGAGTCTTAAAAGCTATAGATACTCAGAAATTCTGATAGATGAAAGAGAATTGTACAACTCATGAATACAAAGTGTAATACCCTGTCAGAAGTTCAGTCTGGTCCACAGAAATGTGCAGGAGTTTTCCTATTGACATGAATTAAACCAGGTTTAGAGTCTAAATCATTTAGGTCTGATCCTGTCTTCCCTTACATCTTCTGTGATCAGTAGCATTTTAAAGACTGAATGTCCAAGTGGGTATGAAATGCTGCTAGTCTATTGAGTCTCAGAATATAAATATCAAGATTTTAATTTCCTTTAAGGTATTTTTACTTCCAGAAAATGTTTTTACTTTCAGAAGCACAGCATAAGATATATGTCAGTATATTAAAGGGGAGCACGTTATATTGCTGAACACATTCCATGGCTTCATCTGTTTGGTAACTTTGAATTGGAGTGACAAAAATCCCTTCAACTGGATTTCAGTGCTAACATGAGATAGATTTGAGCAGCAGAGCATCCTTTCCTTCATTCCAATTCTTTTTTGCCTTCTCTCAAAAATTTTCTATAGCATCTCTTTCTTTCTGTATCTTTCCAGGCTGAACTGGCATTACTGGAACTCAGCAATTCCTGTCAATCAATAAGAGTAAGTCCAATTCCAGCAAATTTGAGCTATCAGCATGGCAGCATTAGTGCTGCAGGGACAAGCGGCACGTCGGCTGTAGCAGATGAAGCCATTTACAAATTGCATTAAAAAAAAAAAAAGAGGGTATGATTACTGACCCCTGGAAACAGAGTCAGAACCCATTATAGCATTTTTGCTTATCATCCCAGACTAAACAGTAATATTCATACTATACAATAATAAAGCACCCTTTTGTTTTCAGCCACACTTCCCCATTGCGCTACTTTACAGTCACCATCATGCTGGTTACTTTCTTCTGGAATAGATGTAAAGTCAAGGTCTTGTCCCTAAGTGCTTACTGAAGACTGCTCTGTGCTTTTTGCACATTTGGAAACATCAATTTGCATGTTCTATTTAAACTGCAGTTTGAGTAGCCACATACGCTAGCCCCTCACCTTAGACTTTTTCAAATAGACAGGTTGTTTTCTTGAATTTCTTTTCATAAATAAATACCTGCACATATATACACCTGAGTTTTCATTCTGATAACAAAAGACATGATTCACTTTTTCTATTTACATTCTTCCTCCATGGACCTGATACCACACATCCTCACAGATAATCCTGTGACATTCGTGTACCTACTTGGAGAGCAAGTACCTTGCAGTGCAAGCGTGAGGTAAGGCCATGCCAGTGTACTCTGTTACAGATGGGAATTGGAGAGACACCGAGGCCCACATCTTCAAAATTATTTATGCACCTGTCTTCATAGATCTTAAATACATTCATGGATTTCAAAGCAATGCATCCATAATGAAACAGAAAACCGAAACAAACTTTCCGGAATCTCAGATTAGTGATATTTCCTATTCCCAAATGCAGCAAGCCTGTACATGCCAAATTTGCTAGTACTGTGCAGGACCTCAGAGCCCCACAGTTTGCACAGGAAGGCAGAATATGTACAAGCACGCAGACTTCATCGTGGGGAGGGGATTTAAAATTTTATGGATTAAAAGCTGTGAAGAGGAAGATTTCCATCAGAACAAAAAGCAAACAAAGGAGAGCAGCAGTGAGAACTCTCACTATGCCACCTTATTGCCAATGTATCTCGGGAAGGACAATTAACGGAGGCCTTGTGTCTGCATATTCATCAGTCCTTTTGCTGAGACTGCCAACATGAATAACTATGAAAGCTACTCGTGGTGCTGGCTGACAACTGTCCTCCAAGAACCTGATCAAGAGCACTGTGACCTACAAAACTTCATTTTACAGATGGAAGAGTTTTGGGTCCAGTTTGGGCCTTCAGAAGTAAATTGGCTTAAAATGAAGTTCAGCTTTGGGGTTGGATGGGTTGCAGTTGTTAAAAGTGCAGCTGGGAAGGGTCTCTGGGATGTCAGATGCCCCTGTATAAGACTGTTTTATTCAAAATGCCGTGTGAATGTTTTGGAGCGGGAAACTATTTAACAAATTCTGCATCTTTGTCTGTTGGCAGGTTACCGTTCTGTAATTTATTCATCCCTGCTTTATCTGCCAAACTCTTTCCAATTTTTAGTCTACTAATTGGACACCAACAGTGTATATTCTGAGTATCTGATATTCATCCTATTATTTCTGACTCTCCTCTGGGTGAGAAGAGTTCTTGGCAGCTGACTTCCACTGTGACCACTCAGGCTTCCAAGTTCCACATTAACTTTCTGATGAACATTCTCTAATAATCACTTAAAATTTACTGTTTCGGCAACATTACTGCCATTAAATTTACTTGTCTGAATATTCACAGAAGTCAGCCCAAACAATATAAACCCAATATGTTACTGAATATGTGAGGTTAAAAACATGTGTATTAATCTAATAACTTTTTGTTATTTGAATATTTCAGTCTGTCCCATTGCTGATGTCAAGGTATTGATAATACTTTGGTTAGGCAGGCACTGTTCTCAAGGATTTGCAGTCACTACCTTTTATGTTCCAACTGATATGCACGCCATGGTTTTCTTACCGTTCACTTATTAATCTGGATCTGAAGAACCTCTTAGTTAACATATTAAAACTGACAATACCTATACTGACATATTTCTTCTTAAAGCTGAAATTTTTTATAGTATTGCCAGAATTAACATTTTCCAGTGTCTAGGATCCAAAAAAAGTAGTTTATATAGCATAATTTGCTTGGGCTTGCCATGATATGGTTCTCCCGTCTGTATTTTCTGACTGCATTATTAAACTTCATGTTTGGCATGGATATTTTAATCTACCTGGCACAGAAAAAGACTTTTCTCTGGTTTTATTTCAGAATTGTTGAAAGTAGTATTTTACTCTATTTTTTTCATATCTATTTAGATGAACTCAATATTTATTAAAAGAGCAAACTGTGTTATGATGCTGGCCTAAGAGTTTCCTTTTAAATTTACCTCTGTCTTTTAAAATCTGAAAGATATGCTGGTAGAGAAGATATGATCCATGTGACATAATGACCATTCAGTAGTCAAAGAGGCAATTACTGAGTCGATGTTAGCAAGGAGTACAGGATGTCGGCTTGCCAAGATGAAACAGAATAGATTCTGCATGAAGCCAGGGGCTCTGTATCTGCTTTGTGCTCATTCCATTAATCTGAAATCACAGGCTCCACATATTCACGAATAAGGAGAGCAGACATGCTTTAGGTTTTGTTGGTGGTGTTACTGAATAGTGAGGTCTTATGTGTGGATGTGGAGATTATGGGTGGGGTTTTATTTTTTTCAAATTCTTATCTGAGTGATTATGCAGTAGAAATGAGCCTTTGGGGTACCTAGTTCCCATCCAGTTTAGTTGGTTTTGAAATGGGAAAAAAAACCAAAACCAAAACCAAACCAGTTTTTTCTACTCACTGTGACTTTTTGAATGCTATTATTCCTCTAGGGTTTTCTGGTTTTACATGGTTTTGCATTTCTCTAAATTTTCTTAGCTGCCCTTAAATATTACTGTAAATCCCTTCACCCGTTTCCAGTTTGGCAAATCAGCTTTCTCTTTGTTTAACCCTTTGCGACAAACATATTTTAAAGACACTTGTCTCCCCTCATCTTACTTTCTAAGATATCAAAGAAGACCCTTGGGATCACTAAGGGTAGAAGGAAATTTTTCACATGAGGAGCCTAATGCCCTGATCACATTTGGGGTTGAGTAATTGCATTTCATGCATAGTGCATGAACACGTGGAAGAGTCTCCTCTTTGCACTGTCAGCTAGATACAGCACTGTGGATCAAACTGTTATTTTTCAGATTGCTAGGAATGCTTTATGGAGAGAAATGTATATCTGCCAGCAAAGCATTTTCCAAATGAAGACAGAGCATAAAACCAGCCTGCAAGTAACACAAACTGGTAACGGTGACATTTTGCAGTATAACTGCATCTGCTAGCACAGTAATAAGAGGTAAAGAGCAAGGTTTTCATGGGCATGCAATGTCAGGGAAAGTTGACAGCATTAGCGTGCTGCTTGTGCTGGAAAAATACAGGAGAGGCCTCAGCAGTGTCAAGAAGGATTTCTTCCCGACAAACAGCATGTCTCCTGGCTTCCTCATCCTGCAGCCATACCAGCCGGGCCCCACAGTGGCAAGTGAGAGCATGCCCTTTGCTTGTCAGTCCCACCAGTACTGCTGCAAGCAAACATTCAGATCACAAACAGAAGCTGTATTTATAATCTGTGTTGCTCTTCTCTCCTCTTTCGCAAGCATTTGTCTCATCTTCTCTTCAAGGAAACAACACTGAGTTCTAACAGAAGCAGCATATGCGAGCCACTATCAAATTATGTTTTCTTTTTCCCCAGGAAAGAGCAAATAATACCATCACTGGTGCAACTGAAAATGATTAAAAAGGTGTGGGTTTTTTTAAATAAAATCTGCTGCTAAAAGGGAAAGGGAATAAGGGGCCTTGGTGCAATGAATGCTTTACTTTATACATCAAATGCTTTAAACCACTTAGTCTTTTTTCCTGCAACTTTAAAGAAAGGTTAGAAATATTTTTAGATGTGATTGTTTGCCATGGAAGTAAGTGGGTCAAAGCCTCTATACTTGAAAATCCAGATCTTTTCTTATTATTTAACTCTGTGCAGCAGCAAACCAGAACTTCCTGGATTCACTTATTCTGTAAAAATTAATGTAATAGTCCCCATAGAGCAAGTAAAAAAACAACAACATTTTTTCCCCACATTTAGAAAAATACAGGGCATTTAGTTACCTAGGAGGAACAGAACATGCTATTCACATGCTGGTGGTAGCAAATTTTTAAATTTTGCAACACTTGGTAAGAGAGGCAGACAAGCTATACCAATTTAAACCTGTGAGAAATGGAAAAGCATACTAACATTAGGAGAACAAGAATTTATGTAAATCCAGCTCTCAGAGGGTAACAGGTCTATTTTCATAGTCTGGAGACTGGAAATGTTGGCTGTTAGAGGGCTAGGTTCACTTCAGAAACTAAAAAGAAGTCTTTAACTGTTCACACAAAATCACGAGTCAGCTGATAGCTGAACAGAGACAAAATTTTCCTGTTTCTTGTCTTTTCATCCCACACTGGTTTATTTGAGCGTCTTTTTCATTTAAGGGAGAGACATCTGCCTGATTACACAAAATGTATAAAATCCCTAGATCACACCATTAATGAACCCCAATGTAGAAGTTGGTTTTTTTCCCCCAAGTAACTTCTCAGAGTTGTAGAGCTGTCCTTGTTTATTTAATCTCTCCTCATATGGGTATCTCTCTGTGTTCTCTTCTGATTTCCTAGCAATTCCTAATGTTCTACTTAGTGTTTTGGCAGCAAATCAGCACTAACCTGATGTCTAAAGAGAACAATTTACAATGACTTTAAGATGTCTTTCATGAGTGGCAATATTTAATTTAGAGCCCATAATGACATAAGTAAAGTTAGAATTACTTTCCTCTCTATAAACAATACTTTGAATTAATTGTCCAATAACTCAATATTAAGTGATTCTCCTGTAACTTTTCCATGTCTGCTATAGATTAAATTGTCCAGCATAAATTTACATCAAGCAAACTTTGTCAGAGAAACTCTCCTCAGTGCACAGCACAAAGTTTAGCACAGAGCCCTGCGAGACCTCATTAATAACCTCCTTCCAGCATGAAAATCAAGCATTTATGCCTATCCTTTGTTTCTGTATTTTAACCAGTTAGTTCACAGAAGAAACTTGCCCCTCTTAAAAACACCTCTGCTGACAAAAAAAATTCGGGTTTGTTATATTGCTCAGGTCAGCCTTATCCATATAGCATGTTTGCTGCTGGCATCTGTGGATCTGCGCAGTCACTATGACTGTGCATAATGGGTCCAATGTTGCTGTCATGAAAGGGATATCACACGGCCAAAATTCATACAATCTCCCACACCTCCGTCTGCATGGAATTTAGAGGTGTGGGGGAAAGTGCTGAGCTGTGGAAAACACATATATATGTAACCATAATCCTTTCATCAGATCAGCTAACCTCTACTCATGAAGCAACCTAATTCAGGAAAAGCAGAGGATGTGCTTTCTTTCTCTTACCAGAGACTGCTTCAACATAAAGTGGCGATACAGAGGTTTTTCAAAAATATCAGTCTATAACAGCTTTTAATTGTCAATCAGTACGATAGGACTGCAGTGCTGGATGTCTCCTGTTGTTGCTTGAGTCCCAGGAGTTGATAGCACTGTGGTCCTGGTGGCAGGGGCTGCCAAGCATAATGTTGCTGCAGCCAGGACTTGCTAATTCGTTTTTTTTTTGTTTATGGGCCTTTGAAGGTTTGACGTTATGCCTGGACTCAGCAACATGAACAGGTGTTTCCCCTAGCAAAAGGTAGAGGCCAGTATTTGATCCAGTGACACCGTATGTTCTTGAGCTATGGTTCTTTCTCAGATACTCACTATACTTTTAGCACCTCCCTGATCAGTTTTAACCAAGCTTGACATCTGGGTAGAGGAAAGAGACCTTGTTCTGTCCTGTCAAAGGAAAAACAGGAGAGTTCATCTTTGCCGGGAGCAGCTAGCTTGCTGATAGATACACAGGTAGCTTTTCATCATGGTGACTGACTGAATGCTGGAAAGAAGTGTGGAGGGAGTCTGGGTGCTGTCAGGACCACAGAGGAGAAGGAGAGACTTGGAGGGGGAACACTGGGGACATAAGCAGGCTTCCAAGGGAAGAGTGGGGTGGACAGGGCAGTGTTGGAGGGAACGGGAAAAGGAGGTTGCAATACAAGGAGAATGCACACATGAAAAGCATTTGAAAGAGACACACAGGGGATTTAAGATGCAAAAAAAAGTGCAGGAAACCAGACTTCATTTTCTGCTGTTGACAAAAAAAAACCCCAACACATTTCTCTTCTACTAAGCTCTCCTTGTTAACAGTCTCCTTAGATCGCAGACATTTTCAAAGAACTAATGGTCTCTTCATCTACTGCAGATGATTCTTTTTTACGCAGCTGATTGTTAATTCCTACAACTCTGGTGTAATTCCAGATTCTGAATTAATCTCCATTCACTTTCAGGATGTAACTATCATATTACTCCTTAAAGTCACTCATTAAGTTCACCTTTTCTTATTCAAGAAGCATGCCAAAATCCTGATGGACACTTTTGTTACTTCTTAGCTGAAGTACTTTAAATGTGCTTGATTTGTTTTGGCTTCCTAATGTCTGTGTGAACTGTTTCGCAGTGACCTAGAATACAGCACCTTCTGCTCTTTGAACTCACTACTTCTGTAACCTGTCAGAGTCTGTGTCTTATACCAGACTATACATAAAAAGCTAATGTTAGCCTCAGTGCAAAGCCAAAGATGTCACTGAAAACATTTCCCACCCAACTTCTGTCACAGTTACCACCCAAGCCACTAGTTAAATCTGGCTCCCTAAAGCACACAAAAATCTGGCCAAAGTCAAATCATTCAGCGATTCCCCCTCCCACCCCCCAATTGTCTTGCAAAACGATTTGCATCACGCTGTAGATAGCTGATTTTCAGCAGAAAATGTAACTGTAATAACTGTGGGGACTGAGGCAAAAGAAGGGTTAAGTGTGGTCAGCTAATGGGGAGGAATAAGCAGCTGCAGCACCGTTCTGGCAGGCGATGAAGTTGTGTGAAGCTACTCCCTAGATAAGGAGGTGCTGCTCGCAGGGAAAAGAGATTCCCTTTTCGGTGGGAACGTGATCTTTTAGAGCACACGATGGTGTAAACAAGTAAAGTAGAAAATTACTGGCCTTGGTAGAAAAGTATATAAAGAACATGCTTGCTTAATAAAGCTGATTTTAATCCTGCATATCGGAATCCGTGCCTTTCTGTCCGCCACAAATAACCATAAAAGAATGTGCTCCATACTTAAATTTCTTTATAACATTCATTGTTTATATAATTACAAATAATGGTACATATTAAAAAAAATGCATAAGCAAAAGAATGTACATTGTTTCTCTAAAAGTAAAAATTCCCCATTGTCCCAGACTTTCTGCATTACTTTATGATACAGAACAGTAGATTCAGGATTTGCTAGACCACAGGTGAAAGCTAACTGCTGATTAATATAATCAATACTGAAAACACTATCTTGAGATATTTTAAAGAAAAGCCAAAAGCCTGACTGTTGCAGCTGAAGGATCAGGCAGGTAGCTGGACCCCATATGTTACTGCTGACTTTTAGCGGAATCACTAGGACTCTAGCCAGATTCAGAGATGCATCTAGTTTTAATTTTAGGACCAGGCCTTGTTACTGAACTAAGCACTGCAAATCCCTACAGGATCAGGGGAAGCCGATTTTCTCCTACCACCATGTTCCTCCCCCCTGCAAAGCAGAGAATGGGCAAAAGAGGACTCTGCCTCCTCTACGCCTCCCAACCCTCAGTTCCCCTTGAGTTCAGTTCCTCTGAAGCCCTCCTGAGCTCCAAAGCTGAGACACAAAGTTGTGACAGAGACCTTCTGCACTCATGCTTATCACATGAGGGTTTGCTGGGAGAACTTCACGTGGTGTTGTAAAAAAGCAGAAATGGATGAAGAATCCATTTCAAACTATACTCCTTGTTTTCCGAATCTAAATGTGACATACTGTCAACAGAAGGCAATTTAATAGCCTTGTACAGGTGGCTTATAAAACATATATGTTTCTCCTCCAGCTAGTGACTATTAAAGAGAGCAGGTAATACACAAACACATGATCAAACCTACTGCCTGAAAATGTGGAACAATTAAGATATTTTACTGCATGCCCTTCTTTGTTTAATTCCAGTATAGTTACAAAGTTATAATCTGCAGTGCCTTAAAACCTAAGAAGAAATTGGCATGCTGTTCACCTGAATAAAAGTATGTTCTTCTTCACTGATTCCTTTAAACGGTCTGAAAAATAAACTAACTAAAAGTTTTGTTTAAGTAACAATAGACAACTCCAATATTTCAGTTTTCACTGAAAGGGTAGTGCAGCAGAGGGTAATCTTCAGATAAGTAAATGTAAAAATATTACTACCTTAGTACACAGGAAGAGACAGGAGAAAAAGACATCCATAACCATTTATTCTGTTCTCTCTAGTCATTCAAAATACCTTGTATTTCAGCTAACTAAAGGTACTTACAGGAAAGGTTGAAGTGGTAAGGGTGAGAATGAGAATGGGTCTAGGCAGTTTGGTTAGTAACATTCATGTTGATTTCAGCTGCTATATGGGTGAGGAGAAAAATTATTCCCCTTTTTAGTTAAACCTAAAGCCAAACCAGTTTCATTTACTTAATGATGAAACTAGTCACAGCAGAAAAGATTAATTTTTTGTAAAAGTACTTTGCAATATAAAAAGATCTTTGACAAGCTTCAAAATAATTGTATGACATTTCCGCTTTCTTCCACTTCTCCCTAATATCATATATGAATATATGTACAATAAACAGTTCCTTCGTTTTGACAAAGACTTCAAAATAGGGATAGAAAATTGATGGCAAAATCTATACCATAATAGATGACCAAACAATAGCGTTTACTCTCTCAGAACTGCTAAGTAGATTGAATTCTTGCAAACACTTTGCCATTATATATTTAGTAATGTTTTTTAAGATCATGTTCCCTTAAAGCATCTTGGACCATACAAGGCTAAAGGGGCCTACCCATCCTAAAATCCAAATGCAGTCTGAGCCAGAGTCTAATGCTTGTAAAGAATAAGACATGTCATCTCACCCATGTAGCACGACAGCTTCAAGATCCTTATTTACTTGAATATTTCTTGATTTTTTTTTTTTGTTTGACAATCCACACGATTTTACTCCTGATAATGAGCAAGTCTGTAAAACATAGTTGTCCCACCTGCTCCATGTGAAAACAATGATTCCTCAAAACTGACAACCTGTTAAACTTGTTTGCTATCAGCCTTCATTGAGTGAGGCTTGAGAAGAGCTGGGGCAGACTTGCAACTCAAATGAGCCTGAAACCATACAACTCTACAAACCAATATAATAAAACCTGCAAAAGTAATTTTCAAAAAAAAAAGAGGAATCAGAAAGAACAGGTTAGTATGTATATTCCAAGGCAGAGGCCCACCAGCATAGTCAATGCCATACTGAAGCCCCAGAAGAAGAGAGACTCCCTAACGGGGAGGATAAAACTCACAAAAAAGGCTTTTAAATATAATGGCCATGATAGCAAGCTAAAATATTCTGATGCCTTGGTCGGGAAGGTGATGTGTAGATTCTATTGCAGAAAGATTTTTTATGGATCTGAACAGAAACTCCCTACGTTTTCAAGGTTGAAATAGCATAGCCTGAGGAACACAGCTGTTGCTCAGTCTAGTCAGAAAACGTCTTCTTTTTAGCGTTATAAATCAATCTAGTTGAGGCTTTCCTGCTTTGACACAATGTTCTAACCTCAGAGAGGGAATTTTGTGATTGGGTGAGAGGCAGAGGGTAACAGATTTGCTGAACATTTTGCATAGTAAAAGAGGAGACCTGGCTGCTTTCTGATTGTGGTCCCTGAAGCTGAACAGATTTCTGTTAAAATAAATGGCAAACCAAGCAAAGAGAGCCGACAGAAGAACAGACGGACACCTTGAGTCGTAAGAGCAGAGCAAAGAACATGACTTTGTTCTGCAATTACTTTAGCAACCCACAGCAGATCATCTTGAACTTACATTCTCATTTGTAATGACTGCAAATCCGGTGATACACCAAAACAAGGCTATTCTGCAGTAGCACAAACCCAATCTTGTAGACTGCCTTACAATACATTTTTAAGATACACATTTGTGTCCCATGACATGACATGTGTCCTGTGTGTCTAATGCATCATCCTAACACCTCATACTGCCTGAAATGTATGAGATTAAAGAATTGCAAACAAGATAAAAACAAAAGTTCTATTTCATTTTGTGTCTGCATCAGTAGAAGAATTTTCTTTTAACACCCTCCTCATTAATTGATGTGCTAACATCAGTTTGGACAGAAATGGCACCTGCTCCAGTGCCTGCAGCACCTTCTCCCCCTCTCACCTGGGTGCTGACAGGGCTGTTTCTCACACTGTGTTCCTAACTCTACCAGGCAGGGCTTTACCCTTTCTCTAATCTGTTTTCCCAGAGGCACCACCGGCATCGCTGCGGGGCTCAGCTGTGCCCTGTGGTGGGGCCGTTAGGGAGCCAGCTGTGTCTGGCACGAGGCAGTCCCAGTCTCTCCTCCCAGAAGCCCCTGGAGCCAGCTCCTGGCCACGGACACCCAGTACAGCAACATAAAACAGTACAACAGCTACAGTCCAATGGGCCTCAACTATGCTTGCTTTTCCAGAAGACAATGACATGAGATTGTTCAGTATGACGCTATACTGATGCATGAGGCATCTGTGATGCTGATTACCAGTGCTCACTAGTCACCCGGATGAAACACAAGTCCTGGCTTGGCGTGGATTGGAATGACAAAGGGCCAGACCCGAGTGCCATGATTTAACTGGCAATTATGATTTCAAAATATCAAATATCACAGTCGATTCCATGTAGCTTGAAAAACAGCATTTGAAGCTAGTCAGGAGAATCAGTAAACATCCACAATTTTTCCAAGATAGATATTCAGCTATAGCAGACTTTACTGGAGCTACACACTTACTTTATCATAATCTACATATACACCGAGTGTGCCTACTAACATGCAAGAGAATACCAAATCATTTCCAACAAATCCAACTGGTTTTGTAAATAGCGCAGCTATGTAGTGTGAAATATGTAAAGTTACCTTTCAACAATGATAGACAAGCTTTTACCAACCCAGAAAAGAAGTTATAACCTGACTGGCCTTTCTCAAGATGGTTTACATATTTACACAAAACAGATTCTCATTTCATTTCAAGTTCAAGGAGAAAGTATTGGTGGGGGGTGGGGTGGGAAGTAACAAGCTGCAAACTGACGACATACTCAGTTAAAGAAAACTGGGCAGCAGATTCATAACTAATGCTCAGGGCAAGAATAAATGAATGAGCAAGCCACAGTTCATATTTTCATTGTAAGGAATGGACTTGGGGTTTCAAAGGGGAAAACTGAGGTCAGGGGATGTTGGTATTAAAGAAAACATTGCCCTTGTTTGTAAGCAGTAAAGGGATTGGTGAAAATGTGTATTTTACTCTCAGTGCAGAATTATGCTAGCTCAGGAGAGCGCTTTAAGACCCAAGTTCCGTGGGTATTAGCAGAGTCAGATATACAGAAAACACTGTGGAGGATTTAAAAGTATGAAAGGCATAAGGATTATATAGACTTGAACTGTGAATGAGGTTGAAGTGCATTCAAGAAAGCAATAAAGACTAGTGAACCAGAAACGCCCTGCTCACTTATGATAAAATATCTAGTTAATACCAAAGAAAAGCTTCAAATAGACTTGTCTGGTTCTTTAGAAAGTCACTATAAAATAATGCCAGTATTCTTTGTATAAATACTTTCACAAATAAAGAGTCTCTTTGAGAAGGAAGATTGAACTTGGTAAGTAAGCAGCTTAAGCAGTAAGGAAAAGCATATTAAAATTATTTCTTAACTTGCAGAAACGTGGAATAATGGTCCGTGGCCATGTTCTGTCATGACAACAGACCATACACTGTTCCCAGAGTAATGTAGCTTCCCACGTTTTACATACGAGACACATACCAAAAGGTTAATTTGATCCAAAATGGCAATACTAATTAACACAAGTGCACCAACTACTTACTCTAAGTCTTTCAGTTTTGTTCATTTTGTTGAGAAGTGGGGAATTCCCCAACCTACCTACTCTCTTCACCACCATTCTTTTCACTATTTTTAGTGAAAAAACATAATTTAATCCACTTAGTCTGAACTATATTAATTTTACGAACCAAAATAACTGATGGAAAGCATGAAATGCTTTCACCTTAATTAGCTCATTTTTCATTTGAACAAAGTCAGACTCGCTGTGCTTCAGAGGAGGGAATCTGTGGACACTGTAGACCCTAAAAGTGCCTTGTTTTGTTTATGGGGGATCTTACTAGAATTAAAAGACTCAAACGCACTATGCAAGAAATAAAAACACATTCTAGCATAAGAAGCATTATAGACACTAAGGCAAAACTCAGCACTTCTCCATCTGTTACAAATTCAAAATGTGATCCTCATCAATTTTGAATGTGAGACTAATTTGGGTAAATCAAGTATTCTCTTACTGTTGGGTGAGGATATTGTTTTCCCTTTTCAGCTACGGAACTCAGGAATGCGAACTGTGAGACTCCTACTCTAAGTAGGGGTGTACGAAGCAGTGCTAATCAAATAAAGACAGCATCCAAGTAGAGCCAGGAATCTTTCTCCTTCTCTTAAAGCTCTGGGCATTGGAGTTCCATGTGGAAAAGTGCATGGAGAGAGCCAATAACTAAGCTCTTACAGATGCTGAACCCTTGCTCACCAAACCAGCTCTCGATCAGCCTCCTAGCACCACCAGCTCATTGGCTGTGCCTCCACATTTGCAAAGCCTCATTAGCAGCTCATTAGGAACACTACAGATGTGACACACAAACTTGCTCCTGGAGAGGGAATTAGGGAATGTTTATTGGAGAACTAAGTCAGAAACATGAAAACACTTTAAATGATTGTTCAGAGAACACTTTGATCATTATGTGAAAAATAAATCCCCATTTTTAGCAAATACTGAGTGAAGAGAAAGATATACCTTTTTAGGGTCTGAAAGGTTAAAACAAAAAGAATTGCCGTCTAGGTCAATTCCTAAATTATAACTAGATTTGCAGTAGTAACAGAAGGAAGCTGTAGCTTTTACTTAGTGCCTTCAGGAAGGACTGAGTTTATTTAAAGGCAGTCAGTGTCTTCTTACAATAATGAAAAGGATCTTTCTTTCTGCCCTGCTGTTAGCATCAACAGCTCCTAAATAATTCTAACAGTTTCTTCTCTGTTGTTATTCATTTATTGTGTTAAAACAAATGACAGTTATCTGATACTTGTTTCACACTTAGTTCAGTCTAGAAAAGAAAAAAAAAATCACATATTTGGAATGGGCTCGGTCCTCCTCAAAAAAATCCATAGCAAGATTCTACTTAATTCTATGGAAGCAGCCACAACACTGCATCATTCACACCCCTTGTCTGGGAACAGAGTGCTTTTTAAGGACAGAATACCTGGAAATACACAGTTAAAAAGATGAAAATGTGACCTACACTTGTTCAAGGGAACTCCTCAAGTCTGTCTGTAATACTTCCACCTGAGCATGTGTTGGGTATACGTTTGTTAAGACTGTGATGGGAAGAAGGGTAGAAATAAGGCTAAATGTAAATGACTGCCATACATCTGATGTAACTTTGAGCACTGAACCTTGAACACTGGGAAAAAGTTGAATTCTTAGCGGAAATATCTTAAAAGTTGAGGATTCAGTTATACTCTTATGTATTACACTTCTTTCTTCCCCCACAAACATCAGTTTTCTAGCTGATAAAACTGACTTCAGTGGGGTTTATCATAGCATATTTGGAAAGAGAAGGACTATTTTAAGGCAAAAATTTACACAAAAAAAAATAAATACAAGCAAGTTTACCTCTGGATATATCTAAACAACTAGTCACCAAAGTAATTACAGATGCCATGTTCTCTTCTCTTTCTGCTGTTTTCTGCTATTCTTCCTTTCCAAAGTAATTGAAGCAGGATTAACTTAATCAAAATTTTGTCTTTAAACCATTTAGCCTGATAAAGTATACAAATGCAAAATAAATACCGAAGGGGGAAGAAACTTCAGAGGGTGTTCATGGAGTTACTGTTGCTATGGGAACTATACAGCTGCTATTCACAGGCTGTATGTTTGTCTCACTTTGTCTCTGGTGCCTGGAGGAGCCGGGACTGCCCTGTGCTGTGCGGTCAGGAAAAGAGAAACTTATCGCATCTTTCAGGAATATTCATAGACACCAATTCAAAAGGTTGTTGGTTAAAGCGGACCCGTGGGAGCACATCATTAACTCTCTCATGCTCAGAGTAGTACGGACATCAAAAATTCCTGCTCTCCTCCCACTGCAACCCCATACCTTCTTCCTTTAACACACTGCATTTCTGTATCCTATACCTTTCAGTGACTATATGCTATACACTAAGGAAAATGATTTGTGTAAGATAACCTACTTGGCAGCACTCTGTTTTTTGTCAAGAGCTCCCAGGGAACTAAGATATAAACCAGGCAAATTAATACAGATCACTGTGTGAACTACCAAAACAGGTAACATTGGCTCTTCCTTTCTGCCAGCAAATTTTAGAGTAGACACCGTCACTTTTAAAAATACTTAGAAGCCTCATTTGTGTTTGAACAAGCCCAATGCCTACTCGGGGTATAAAGTAGTCTTCAATATTTCAAAGAGTGATCACATCTTGCATACTGTTCATCATGGTACTTACTCTGGGACTACATTCTGTGTTTAAATTTTACACCAACAATTTGGTAGGACTTAGCACATGAAAAGTATAGCCACAACATTGTGCTTAGACTTCTGCTATCTAGGTGAATTCTAGACCAAAAGAGCATTCTTTTTCCCCCTAGAAAATACTCAGAAACTTAATTACTGGTTTCAGTGCTCATCAAACGGACATCATGCATGGTCAGTTCATAAACTTGAGTATTCCTGGAGCAAACCAATATTAGAATTATTGCTAATCACAGAAGAATAGAACAACTACAGGTGTAGTAACTAGACACAACTACGAGAGAAAGAAAAATGCTGTTAGGGTTCTATATCTTTTCAGTTTCCCATTAGTATCATCCTAGGCAAGGATTTTATGTCATGTATGTAGGTTTCCAGCAACACAAAAAATCCCATTAATTCTAATTTGAGTGAAAGGGGGGGTTAAAAGAATCACACAATAGTCCTGAACAGTTGGAGAGAACTATGTAGGTAAGCTATACCCTAATTATCCTATTCAGAGTTTCTTATGCTGCCTTCCAAGTACCTCATCTCAGCTTCATCTGATAAAAGGGTTCCAGTCTAAGTCAATATGGCAATTTTCATTTACCTATGGTAATGCTGAGGAATTTTGTGAAGGCAGATTTTATTACATATTGGCTGTGAATTAGACTGTGGACTTCCCAGACTAAAACCTTTGATTGTGAAAATTAAAATGCAAAGTTCCTAAGTCTTCCCTGGAAAGAGTTATAGGATAATAGGTCCATTTCTTCACTTTTTAAAAGACCTGTTGTTACCCATAAGAAAAATGCACATTTTTATTAACATACATATCTTTATGTTTATTTCCTTAAATTTAATAAAGCCTTCTAGCTCTCAGGGTAATTTAGTCTCAAATCTCCACTTCTGGTCCAGTTTTCATTATTTCACATGATTCTTTTACGCTTATTATAGAAGCTGGCTTTATTCCCAACTCATGAAGTGACCCGAATTCTCCAGGAAGTATTTTCTAGCATTGATTTTTCTTCGTTCATAATGTTAATGGCATGACTGTTCCTATCTTTACTTTCTGTACTTTCTTAGCTTTTATTATTTTCATAATCCCACACTAACACACTTTCTTTTTTCCTTATCTAGACCACACTATTTTTCTTGTAAATTTTCCTTTTTTCCTCCCCCTACCCCCTTGGACTGCAGGGGATACATTTTTAGTGAATTTGGGGTTTTATCTGTTTTAAAAATAACCTCAAACAAGAACACAAAACAGCAAAAATTCTACTATAAATTCTTATTTTGTAATCTTTGAGTCCCTTTTTGACACCTGTAATTCATCTGACCAAAAATTCCGCTCTGAATATATTCCAAAAGCTCTTTATCTGGAATGTTTTTCATCTAGAGCACTATCAGCATTATGTAAACATGGTTTTGGGGATGTCATACCCACTCTCTTGTTAATGGCATTTATGAGATTCACAGTATTTTTTAAGCTAGACTTTAGGACCCTACATTTTTAGGATGAAATATTTTCACCCCAGTATATAGTTTGCCTCTTTGATAAGATTGTCTGTACATGGAAAACTCTAAATATTGTTACCTTTGGTTTATAAAACCTCATCCTTCTTCCTTCAAAGTATTATTGCTTTTTTAAACGTACACTTTCTCTTAATTGTTTATATTTTTTCATGTACTAAGTCAGTTTTTGTGAGATAGCCATTAAAATATAGGAAAATTTATCATCCTGTTTTCATTTAGGGATTAAAATTTGCAGTTTAATTCACAATAGAAAGTTTAACAATCCTCTATCAAGGCACTCCAATTCTCACTTAGATTGGTTTCTCCATCCCTTGCCTGGACAACGTATAGTAATTTCTTTCTCCTTGGCCGTGCTATACGTTTCTCATCATTGAATAGCAAGGTATTATCCCAAACAGATTTCTGACAGAAGGAAGTTCCATCGCGCAAGGCCCGTTTCAGATCACTGACATCCATAGCTAGTCCTTTGCCATACTTTTACTATCTGCTTTCTTAACAGGAGATTAGGTAACCATAAACAAGCCTTTCCAAAAATCAAGGCCTTCATTCAGTAAATCGAAACTCTTGACTCTGAACTTCTAACCCTTTCTTAAAAAGGATAGAATTTTTTAATTTCTCTAAAGTGTATTTCACCTTCCTTTACAAAAGACTCTCTCCTACTTAAGAAAAAAATGACGACAAAATATCATCTCTGTTAAATTACTTTTTCAATAGTAGATGATTTATAGTTGATTAGGTAATTAAATCAAATACAAGTGGCTGAAAGTAAATCTATTTTTATCATCCCTGTAAATTAAAAGTTCCGCATCATAAAAAATCATGACCATCTTGAAAATGACTAGTCAAGTGCTTTTTATAGGCAAGCAGGATTTATTGTCAATTAACGTATTGAACTGGATAGTCAGCATAACCCTGTGCTCAAGACTTTTTAAATTATTGGCTTCCGCTATCAAGCTGCTCCATATCACAGTAATGAAATGTATCTAGCTATTCACATATTGAACAATTCCTTAGGTTGGGTTTATATCTCACTATAACAACATTTCATTTTATTATTATCTCCGATCCCCTGTAATGAATACAAATACATTCCTTTTTTCCATCATGGGTTTATCAATTTTCATTGATTTGCCTGTAATGAATGCAGACAGGACATGGGAGAAAAAAATTTAAAGGGATCATATCCATTAAAATATCTGTAAATTCAAACGTTTTCCACTTGCACTTGCATCAATTAAAAGAAATCATTCAGAAAAACAATTAAAAGGAAGTATTAGTTGAAGTCTTAATACTTATATAACTGTAAGAAGGAATTTTTGGGCCTCTATTTTTTTACAGAATATTTCCTTTTGCAATTTTCTTTCCACAGACTTAAAAAAAACTCCATAATTTCTCATTATAGGTTTGCATTTCATATAGATTAATTTGTCGTAATGCACCACATTTTTCTTTTTCAATAAAGGTCAACTTGACTAATGAAAACGCAGCTTATGGTGCAATGTGTGGTTTGCTATACACAAAATATGTTTAAAAATTACTCATGCCAGCATCTGCCCTTCCCATTGGGGAAGCCCCAGATCAGCCCTCACTGAGGAAAGCACTCACACTGTTGAAGCACTTGCTGCACAGAGGAGACCTCAGCACAACCCATGTATTTTCTACAGTTTGGGTACTGATACTTCCAATTTTTTTTTCTTAATTCTGAAACCTAAATAAAACCACATTGGTTGAAGACCAACATAGACGTCTTGAAACTTACATTCCAACTGTGTTACAAACTTTCATATTGAAATCCAAACTTTTAAATGAAAATACAAACAGTGTTCTCAGTTGTGACATTTTATTGCACTATAACAATTGCATCTGCTTGTGTTTGGCAATTATATCATTATGTGACAATATAATTTGATATGAAATGAAGTGATACAATAACATCCTGGCTTTCATTTAGGCATAGCAAAAAAAAAAAATAAAAAAATCCATGGAACATATGATGTACGATCTATCCAGGAAGACAATACTGACAGCAGAATCTGACCCATTGTATTTATGTTGTGTGGCAGAATAGGACAAGGTTGACTTCATAAAGGAAAAGGAAGAACTGTTAGGCATAAAACAGCTATCCTATTTTTTACAGACACAGACACACACGAACACTCATTTTAATAGGCAGAAGACTTGTTTGAAACAGATGCACAGATAAGTTTGGTGGTTTGGTTTTTTTTAAAAGAGGAAATGCACTTCTAACAGTCCAGAAGAATCCTATAGGGTTTTAATGCCTCAGGAGATCGTAATCGAACACTATAATCAGACTTTCAAATGAGACGGATAGCATGACCAATAGTAAAAGCATGCCTCAAGCGGAGAAAAAAACCCCAACTCTCAGACATCAAAACATAAGTTGCTTATACTGATTTCTCATCTAAAGAAGGTAGCAACGTTCAGTATTCTTTGTGATGAACACAACATAATCCTTTTATTTATAGAGAAAAATGCATTGGTCTTCTGCAGTCCTATCTGAAACCTCAGATAACTTAGACTTACTGGGAGAAGAGTAGAGACAGGAAACTACATCTGAACAAGGAGACCTAAGAAAAGCAGAGAAGAAAATATCATCTGCTGCCAGATGACTTTTCTCTGTTCCTCATACATTTATCTGTTGTGCAGAACAAAAATATCCTCCACCACCCTCTTCTTTTTGTCCCCCCATTCATCTAAAAACACCATCTAGCATCTTTGACAGTTGTAACACTTCAAGTGCATAGTGCAAGTGATCCAAATAGCCAAAGTAATCTGGTTCCTAACTGGTGCTATGGGTCACCTCCTCTAGAATAAAAGATAGAAAAGAAGCAGGGGAAATAAAATAGGCAGTTACTGTACTTCTGCCAGTTACCAGAAGAGGTGCACAAAACTAGCTGCCAGTGCCATAATAGTAGTTTCCAAACTGCAGGTACCCTGGTCATGCTGAATATACAGGTTCCTTCTCAGAGACAAGATAGATATGGCTAATACCCGTTAATAGAGTTAGAAAGTGGTGCTTCTCAGCATTACGTGTTATGCCCAGAAATCTCATTGTCATACATGTTAAAATTCTTGCATATTACAAAGCCAAATTATTTTTCAAGGAAAAAAAAAAATAAATGAAAAGACATGTAAGAGTAACTCAGGACCTCTTTTTAGTGTTGCTAAATCAGGAAAGAAGATTAAGACGCACAAAAAAGAACACGTATTAATAAATTTCATCTTCCCTGTTAAAAGGAAGTTCAGAAACTGCCAGACTGATTCCCTCTAGACCTACTGAATCTCCTTTTTCCAAGGATATTCTTAAATTCAGTTCTCCAGATCACGCTACTAAAACTCAATGAGAGCCTGGTATCTAACTACTCTGTGCTGCTTTGAAAATTCCAGCCTACAGCATTACAAGCAAGCTTTGAATAAATTTCTTCAAAGTAAAAATGTCCTTATCATCTACTGTTTTAACAGCTTCAGAAGACTTTCAGTGTTACTCTTGTCAGTAAATAAGCTAGATATTTAATTTTCATAGCTGATTTTTTTTGTCACATGTAATATCAAAAGTCACAAGCATGGCATTTAATACTTAAATAATCAGCATGGTCTAAAGCTTGATAACATTATCCATAAGGAGGTAAATAATGCATGTTGAACTCAGTGGTGCTATTTGCAAGGTGTGCCAGATGGAAGAGACTTTCCTTGCAGTCTTGAGTGACAACAAATTTGCAGAATCAAAGAACCTTAGAAGACAATACCTACTGTAAAATACATAGATGACTAATTTTGCTTATGATCTTTTTAGCAGTAATTAATTCTACTTTGATCCAAAATATTTGATTGGGAAAAGTAGTAGGTAAAATTATTTAAGACATCATAGAGACTATAAGCATGTAAAAAAAAAAAAAGCCATTATTACAGGAGGGCTCTGCTGTAGATTTATCATTTCGTAGAAAAACTAAAACACATTATTTTGAAGCTAAAACATGGATTCACCATTGAATGAAAGTAAAAGTAAAAATAAAAAAAGTTGTCTTCTCTTGGAAGTTTTTGTATCAGTGGTAAAGCAATGAGTACCATTTAATCTGTCAAAGTTGAATCTGAAAATGTGCTGAGTTTTGTCCTGTCCCCCCAGAGAACAGTCAGTGCTTTCTAATAAAAAAGACTTCTCTAAGCTCCTCTTCAAGCATACAGTCTTACTTTTGTGTATCACTGATATATTTAAAATAAATAAAAAATAATCCTATACTATAATATTGGATCCCCAAGTCCAAGCTTCCCCAGTAGCCTCAATGTTTGGGAGTTCTGTTCTGGTACTCTGATGGAAACCCCTCATTCATCCGTCAGAGCCAACCACTGGTGAAAGAGCAGCCAGCTGGTTACAGAAACTACTCTTCTGAAGGAGAACATATGTTGTATATCAGATTTAGAAATATTAATGCTCTGCCTTGGAAAACAGAAATGAAACTGAATGATGCAAAATCCAGACTAAAAGTTTGCCCACCAGTCAAATTACAATGTTTTAGAAAAGGCTTCACACCACTGCAATCTCTTTCATGCCCTTTCAGTGTGCCCTAGCCTCACCACAAAATATTTCACACCTTTCCTGGTCTCTACCAATACTGTTCGAAACTCTATTAGTAATGACAGCATACAATCTCCAATGGGGATTAAATCCCCAAGCAACATGGCAGAAATGAAGCTGGTCAGAGGGATGCTGGGCATTTATGATTTACTGAGCTGCCAGACCTGACTGCTCAAGAAGGCCAGAGGCTTAACAGCTTCATTGACATAGTGACTTTTTGCTAATGAAGGAAAGATCTAAAACTAAGGTAAGAGACAGGGGAAGTGACTTGGTTACTTGTGACCCAGAGGATCCCGATTCAAACCCAGAGCCTAAGAGAAAGAAGTAAAGGGAGGAAAATAACAGCTTGCTGAATAAATAGACTATGATTCTAGCACACTTTTTTTTCAATTTGGCAAAAAGGAGACATCTTTGTCTGGATTGCTTTAAACAGGTTTATTTGGTGATAAACTCTCTTTATTAGCAAAGGCATTTTCCTCTTACTGTACTCCCAACTGTTATTTTGCGATTCTCTTCCTCCTCCCACTTTGTTTCTGGACATTTCTGAACTAGTTGAGAAGGTGAGGTGCCTGTTTGCCCAGTGTCTCCTTAGCACCCCAGGCAGAAGCTGTACAAAGTCATCCTGACACAAAGCACATGCCGACCACAGTGCCTTTGTGCAGCACTAACAACATAGATCATTTGTTGGGTTTGCTGCAAAGGTTATAGCTCCTATTACACACTCACAAGCCTAAAAGCCCACCACTGTCTTTGAAACTCTGAGGATAACTGTCTCCTCAAGTGTTACCACATTGTTTGGTTGTCTGTCTCAAACAAAAATCTGCCAGAAGTTGCTTAGAAGCAGCACATGGATTAAAAAAATCAACTTGTTGCGTGATGGGTCAAGTGAGCCCACCCTTCAGACACAACATCACCTTCCATGCCTAGGCACAGCCTCTCCACCTTCAAACACTTTGCAAGACACCTCAGTAAAAGAACTTCTTCAATCTCTTCATTTAAAAATCGATAACCTTCAAGCTTCCACAGCTTCCTTTGAGACCAAGGTAAATAAAATTGAGGGAAGACTGGAGGGATTTGAAAAGCAATGGAGTCAATTAAACTCAAACAACAAAGAGAGGAATTCTATAATAAAAATCACAAAGGAGAGAAAACTGTGTTTAAGCATTATGGAGCTCCTGAAAGAAGATTAGAGCCTTTGGAAAAATCAACAGCATTGTCATAGTACTTAATGTTCTGAGCATCTTCTCTGAAAGATCCAAGATGGCCAGAAATTTATGGAAAAATCCAAAGCAGACATAATGAAGAAAACCCCATTATCTACAGCAGCAAAAGCAATACACCTGCATGAATGTTCAAGGCTCAAAGTGCTGCATAGGAACAACATAATAATCACAGAGAGCATGTGACTGAAGGCAGGGTTTGAGCAGCAGCCAAAGAATTAGAATAAAAATGGAGATCAGCCATCTTACCACTCCATAAACCCTTGGCAAAGGATAGAAAGTAACTTCATTTAAAGAAAGAAAAATTTTTACTAAATGACCCTGCATCAATCTTCTATGCTGCCAGATTGCAATTACTACTCTTGAGAGAAGAAACGCAACGCTGCTGGGAAGCAGAAGCAGCACGATGTTCCACATAGAACTGAAAAAGAGGCAGCAGGAAGAAGTTAGATAGCTAAACCCATCAAAAATTCTCAAACCTATTGTTTCCACTCTTTTACCATGGAAGATGCATTTGAACACGATTTTTCTGGAAAAACCTATTTGTCCTCTCACCCAGTATGTGGGACATCAGTGATTTTACTCTCACATGCTGGTATAAAGGAGTATGTTCAACTAAAATAATGCAAAAGTTTAGTTTAATTAACATAAATCATTATATGGCTGGTGAGTTCTTATTGGTAAACTAATCTAATTCCAAAACTGCACTTTCAGAGGACCAATTTTTACATTTGCCTTATGGTAGCATTTGAAGATTGCTGTTTGGACTAAGAACTTTTGCTAATACATATTGCTAATATGGAAGCTAGTACCTCGACATCATTAATAATTATACATCATTATTTATACTATTACAATATAATAAACAAACATATGACAAATACCCATAATAACAGTTCACCTTAGGACACCTTCACTTTAAGCTATTGTCATTGGTTCAAGTAAAGCCTTCATCTTTGGTACCCTAGAGTGAAAGTGCCCTTGCATATCTGAGCTAGATATATTTATTTATACTGAACTGATATAAACCGGTATATTGCGCCCAAAGGGAATGTATGAAGTATTCACGGTAGTGGCAGTACTGAGAAGGAAGGCTGACGGGTACAGCATGTGTCCAAGATGAGGAAACATGCTTAAAGACAAGCATTAGCTAACAAGAAATCTGGTAGAGAAATTGATGAAGTGTAGTAGATTTATCTCAAATAAGTGGAACAAGTGTCAGGGCTCTGAGGGCACCAAGAGACCTTCTAGTCCTTGAGCAGCCACACCAAGCCCCCCCTCGCCACCTGCCTGTGGGCCACGAGAAGAGTCAAGGCCAGGCCCACTCCCCACCCGTGCCTGAGATATGGGGTAGGCAGGCAGTATCACAGCCTTCTAAACCAAATCACTGCATCCTACAGATTGTCTTCACTTTCTAACTGAGTCGTATGGTTTGTATGGTTGCATGATTTGTATGACCTAAACATGAAGTAGAAGCAGATGCAAATGCAAATATTTGAAGCACAGGAATTAAAATGGCCACTTTCCATCCCTAAAACATAAAAAGTAGCAACTTCGCTAAGGACAAATTAAGAGGTTCACAC
>NW_009647849.1:1612364-1612833 GCF_000708025.1 Charadrius vociferus
AAACTAGAAGCGTACAGTTCTACTCACATCCTTGCTCCAAAGCGTTGGGGTTGAACAGAAAGCATCCGGGAATAGAATTCAAATAGTGTTAACGCATTTACTGTCTAGCACAGGCTCATGTTTTTGAGTTGGCTTGCTTTCAGTTTTTTGACTTATGCATATATGAAGGCTTCTGTGGCTGGCTGGTTTATTTGTGGTTCTTTGTTGCAATGTTTTGTTAACCTTCCTTTATGTATTTTTAATGAATACTACAAATAAGAAATGTGTAAACTCATCCTGAGAAGAGGCTATAACGTCTTCCTGTGCTTTTGATTCACTGCCTCATTTGCAAGATTGCTGCTTATTCACAAATTAATTATGCAATGGCATCTTTAGCTAATAAAGTCTAAACAAAAAACATTTAATCCAATTCATAGTTTTCTCTCAATCAAACCAAGTCTGTCAAACATAATTACATTACACATGCACA
>NW_009647849.1:1612879-1670196 GCF_000708025.1 Charadrius vociferus
CAGGCAGACGATATACAGTAGAAGAACAGTTGGCAGCACAGATGGCAAAGCAAAGACAACTTGTGAAAAATGTAGCTGTGGAGTGTGGTTTTGTGCCTTTTATTGATGGGAAGGGTCAGACAGCGATCTCAGTTTATGTAAAACACACCTTTCTGGTACCTTTAGGCTTGAGAACTCTAATTTTGGAGATACAAACCCCAGCTGTCTTGTGCTTTCTAAAGGAAGAGACCTCTGCAGATCACAGGGAGTCGTTGCTGGTTTCCAACCACAGCCACGAGCGTATGTTATCATTTATGATCATGGAGACCATACTCGATTTTAGGGTGAATCTAAACAATATATCCCTCCACCACCATTGTTGTATAGCTATATAATGAAAGCTATTTGGCAATAATAAGGATAGTGATTCTGTACATGTCAGTGCATCGAGTTCACAAAGTCAATAAGGAGCCAGGTATTTCACTTATGAACACAAACCCAAAAGATAACCCAAGCAGTTCTGGATAGCTTTTCAATTTTGTGGATATGCTTAATTGATAAACCAGATGTGATTTAGTATTTATATTCATTTATTGTGATTTCAACTTAAAAACTATGCAATTACATCAAGAGGTAGAGTTTCTGAAAATTGCTTTAGCTAGACATTTCAGGAAATCTCCCGATACCACTGAAACGATATCTACCATTTCATTTACAAAGTTAGCATCTTGCAGGAGGCAAGACGCCCAAACTCAACCAACGCATTACTCCTTATTTCCTAAAAGATCTAATATCTAGCCTTTGGCTTCCCGTACACACAGGAAAAAAGAAACTAAAAAAATGAAACTCAAAATGTTCTTATTCAAAACAGCTTATGCTTATCTCAGTTACTGTTATCTGCTTCTTCTCATCACTACAAACTTGTCCTCTACAGAAATCTTTTCACATCTGTTGTATATATTCTGTATTTGAATTGCATCCATGTTATAAAAGCTCAGTACGAAACCATCACTGCATTTAGTTGCTTTGACCACGTCCTATCTTTGAAGTTCTTCACAACTTCCTCCAGCTTTGCCAAGCTTTAGGGAAACATTGTTTCCACCACATGGGTTTTCTTTCCTGAGACAACTATTAAAGAAGATCTTGGGTTACATCCACAGAGGATACATCCATAAAGGAACTATAAGGATGTGAGGGCAGGTGGGTTTCACAAACGTTACTAATTGCTACACACAGAAGGACGGTAAGGACGGTATACCCTTTTCCATTACACATGCAATGTGCCCCTGCAGTACTGCATCACCAGAGCCCAGTGGTCCTGGCTGCACTGGCTGTACCATGCTGAGTGGGGAGAGCTGGGAGAGAGCATGGGAGGGAGCTGCATCTCCATCCTTGAATGCAATAATAAAGAGAGAAATAAGAAGAGACTAAGTTCCAAGTGAACAAAGTTAATTTGGGGCTCTCCACGTACTTTCAACCGTACATCTGGCTGTGCCATACTGGCTGCAAGATTTTACTAACTTTAATATAATTTAATAGTAAATTCACTTATTAACAACATTTTCTAATAACAGTCTTAAGACTCCGTTCCAAGTTCACTGTTGTCATCCCGGCATCAAAGCAGAGCATAGCTCTAATATATGCATAATTATTCTACAGCAGGACAAACGGACCTGTCCTGACTGCTGTGTTTCAAGTATGTTATACATTAGAGGAGCTCATTCTCCACTGAAGTTTTCCTCCTGCTTTCAAACTTGTTTTCCACTTACGTGACCAAAATGCTAACAAAGTATTCATACAGTATTTCCCACAGGTGTAGGTACACTAAATGGAGACTCTGCAGCATCAAGGCCTGGGAAAATGGTATTGAAAACAGTGCATGTTCAAATACCTTCTGCAGTCGTCATTCCCTAGAATGCTAAATTTTTGAATCTATTAGTGTGCTTCCAAATTCAAAAATATTCCAGTACAGAATATTTTGTCTGCTTTTCTCCAAGGACACTTGACCAGAGGGCTGTTAGCAAGAGCTGGAAAACTGTCAGTGGAACTAAAAAGATAGCAGTAAATAAATAAATAAATAAAGCACAAACCCATTTTCAGGGACTGAGTGCAAAAAAATTATTCAGGGGAAAATACACTGGGATTTAACTTAAACAAAGTTTAAAGAAATTCACAAAGTTTAAATTACTGAGTGAACAACAAATGTCCTGGGAGAATCCTTATGACAGCACAAGTCAGAAATAAATCAGCAGGAAGGAATATGTATGTTTTTCTGAGAAAAGAAATCTCAGTGCCATCATAAGTATTAAAAATAAAAATAAAAAAATTAACCAGACAATCTTATTCAGAACGCATATCTGTTCCAGAGCCTCAGCTCCATTGAAAGACACTGAGATGAACCAGCAAGCAAAGCTATAAAACCAAAATCCCAAACGAATAAATAAAAAGGCCATCTTCTGTTTCAGAAATCAGCAGTCCCATAACACATTGCTCTATAATTTTCTTCCCCACAGACTGGAAAGAGAATGTTCTTGACTAACAGATCTTTCTTGCTGAAATATCACCTGGGATGTATAGTACTCACTGGCAGGCTTGCACCATCTGCTTACTGAGGCTCTAGTAAAGTAAGCAGCATAAGTGTTTCATGTTTGCATAGCACTGATTTAAAGGAAATTGTATCCATTTTTACTTTGTCACACAGGGACGTTCATAAAAAGCCGAGGTTTACACCATGTTATTGTCTCAGCTGTGCACTATTCCAAATGAAGCTTAGTAAGCATTTTCCTAAATCTGAGAAACGCTGTTTTTTCTGGTATTTATATTTCAGTCTGAACTAGATCAGAACTGGTGAAGCATCAACCGATAAATTCTAACACTCTTCAGAGATTGTTGTGGATTCATGGATTATACTGATAGCTGTTTGAAGGGTGGCCACCGGGCTGCAATCTGGGCACCAAAATCTGCTCCCCGACCCCCCTGCCCTGTTTCCAGGTACCATAGTCCTGAAGTCTTCGGGCATTTCTATTGGGTGCAATGGAGCACAGCACAGACAGCACCAAAATAAGACCATTTAGAGCCAGAAGCAACACGGATATGGAGCTCTACACCAAGCAAGTACTTCATAGTCTTCCTCAGACAAGATCATTAGCACGGGGTGCAATGCTGACACGCTGAAACAACCTAGAGGATATCACTGCATCTTGCTGCAGTGAACCAGTGTGAGTGCTAACAAACCCGGCAACTCCATGGGTAACATTTCACAGCACTGTGCTGCGTCAGGCAGACATAGCCCTTGCAGTCAGCTCTCCTGTACTTTTGATAAGGATGCAGCAAAAACTCAAATTACTTTAAAAAAAAAAAACCAAACAACTAAGCCAAATTCACCCTCTTCAGGCAGCACTATTCATATGAGATTAATATGAATCTCATATGAGATTAATACCCCCTACAGACAGAAGGTAAGATATGCTCAAGTTTTAAAGTCAAAAAAAGGACCATTACTATCTCAGCTTTCAGCCTTTGAATTTTACAGAGGATTTGGGTTCCCCCTCCCAATCAGACAGAGGTACCATCTATTAAGTGATCTTTCATCTTTTAATTTTTTCATTTAAAAATATGAAGTACTAACGTAATAAACGATTATTCATTCCCCTATCTTTAAGACCAAAATTTAAATAAAAATGCTTGACACAGAACGTATGAGGTATGCAGTATCCAAATTTATTATCTCTCATCATTGTGGCAACAGTCACTACACTTGAGTTTCACTTGAAAGCTAGATCCTGTAAGACTTTGAACTTTCATTAAAAGGTGCTAGTTCAGAGAATAAGAAAATATTCCTATATGCTTAAAACACTCAAAAAACATACCAGCAAACATCTCTATTTTTTCCACTAAGCTTTGTTATCTAACAATTTTTGTTTGAATGTTTGAAATTGGCTATGAAGTTATCCTTTATTGCACAAATGAATGTTGCAAATATTTATGTATGATTTAATCTAAGTATACAGCCCCAGTGGTGATGTTTACGTGCACAACCATAATCATATGCATAAATATTTGTCAGACAAGTATGTGTTTAATTTCAGAACTGATTTTTAATAATTGATGTTTTTATTTGGAAACAAGATTATTGGAAGATGACTGCTTAAAATTTGCACTATTTTATATCCAGAAAAAAATGTTCCAGATTAGAACAACAAATAAAATTTAAAAAATGCTAGACCACATTGATAAGCTTGCAACGAAGTATGGCTATCCAAAGCCCTTTGATTCTCTTAGTTTTTAACATTATTCTAGCAAAAGGGATTTTTGACAACTTTTCAAGTCAAAACACAGCCAAAAGCAACTTCCATTAGAGCAATACAACAAGGTAACCTAAACATCCAAGTGGAGCAGGAAATGGATTTTCGCTTGGCCCACTAAGGACTAATGTCACACCCTCCGCTACGGGTGGAGGTGTCAGAGTAAGCTTGCTGTCATTCATGTCACAGTCGTCTTTTACCCTCCCACGGACTAGGCTCTTTCACTCATTATTGAAAAACAGTAAGCTCTCCTGCATAATGCGGCAGCTCTTCAACAATGAAAAGACAGACTTGCATGTATCTATGTCCTGCTGATGCTCCACTGATGGAAAACATTCAGCTGTACAACTATGGAATTTTAATAAGTATCGATTTTATTCCTGTCATGAAGAGAGAGGACCGTGAATCTTGTCAAACCAGCAAGAACACAGGTTAATGCAGGGTTATATACTGATCCATTTGTCTCTTTACTAACACTATTTATTCTTCCACTAGCAGAAAAGTACAGAGTGATGCAAGCATGTTCAGAAGATTTGTAAATAACGAATGCCTAATCTCACTCACTGTTTGATGTGGAGTAAAATTCTCAACACCTATACGTTGCCTTGTGTATGTTAGGCTGTGAAAATTTAAACTAGTAGACACTTATGAAGATGCAGGCAATACCAGGGGAGAGGAGAAAAGGATTTTGCCATTCCTAAACCCATATAAAGTTTTTCTGTGGAAGAGGTCTGCCAGTTGGGATCTGTGTGCTACATGCCTAAAATACATAGGCAGGCCTGCAAAATTGCTGAATAACCTTGCATGCAAAAGGAACACAGTGACAGCTGAAAAAGATGTTCATGCTTGGGACTGAGGCCAGTATTTATCTTCTTGGCAAAGGTGTCTACATGAAAGACTAGAGTAATGATACCATACTCTACAAACTACTACAAAAACAAGATCAAGAAGAATTGCATAAATACACCTATATAACATCCATCACGTTAATGAGAATGTAGAGACAAATGCAACTTGCTGCTAAACTTGGCATCTATTGACTACAGAAGAAAGTTAGACACTGCAGAGACAAATACTATCCTAAAGCCATTGGAAGACCATGGATCTGAAATGATTTGACACACAAAAGTTCATCTGTCCAACAAAGTAGTGTCTTGCAGGTTTGGCAGCCCACCAGAAGCAAACCTGAATGCTATTATCATTTTAAAAACGGGTCTTCTTAGCTTGGTCTCTGAGAGATCTGCTGGGCAAGCTGATCTCACACAGCTAGAGGAAAACTTGGTAGGGTATTAGAAAAACCTCCATTGCCAAAGGTGTAGGTGAACAGTATTTGAACATCTGAAACCAAGGAAGAAGGTAATGACAGCTGGGCTAAACTGATGGACTAGCAATCTGAAAAGAGAAGCGCTAGTTTAGCAGCAGATGGAGCAGAAGTAAAAGATCTTTTCTTACCGACCAATGAATACACCGAGTTATACGGATACTTGCTCAGCATTTTGCTGAAAATGGAAGGCTTTGCAAAGCTAGTAGGGGGAAGTGAGCATATACTGTGGAATGTAAAAACTTTCACAGAAGGACAAGAAGTTGTAAGCTGGTGAAAAAAGCACCCATGTGCTGTTTAGTCATATTGATCTGATTTTTTAAAAGTATTAAGTGTTAACTTGATTCCCGTTTTCAAGCTTTTCTAGCTTAGAAAATTGCCTTACTCTTTGCTTTCCACCTGTAATTCTGAATTGCCTTTCAAGGGAAGGTAAAAGTCATAATTCCCATGGAAGTAAGGTGGAACTGAGAGATTACAGATACTTTTTTTCCTTTTTACTTCCAGATTTCTGTTAAGCAATTTTTCATCAAAAAGCAGATTTGATGGCTTTATAGTTATGCAATCAGTTATTATTGAATCCTAAAGGTAAAAATAAAAATACCGCTTTTATGTAATTGTGCTCAGAGCTATTAGTAATCTTCCATTTTTTATTTTTCTTTTACAGTAGTCAGGCACAAATGCTCTTTAACCAAGAGCTATGTGCAGGTAAGTGGGTTTTTTCTGCTAAATTTATCAGACAAAAGATGCAAAAGGTTCAGGTTGCACAAGAAGTCAGAAAGAAATGGTTGTTAATGAGTGCAAGGGTGAGCACAAAGTGATAAAATGTGATGTAAAACGCCTGTGTTTTGCTCAGAAAACAAAGCAAAGGAAGTAAGGTCCTACAGAGAGTGGTATCATTGTGAACTGTAGACAGCAGATGGTTATGAGCGCGCCTTGAGTCCCACAGATGCGAGTCAAAGTGATGATTGTACAGCCTGCCTCAAGTCCATACAACAAAGATAAAATATCCACAAAAGGATGAGGCTGTTAAACACCCCCTTTTGTAAGAGAACCCATTAAATGTTTGGCATGAAGCTCTCTCAGTGCTCTGAGTTTACTGTTTCTGGTGAATGCCAAAGGCCTTCTGCATCTGTGTCATATCCCTATGTCAGCAAACGACCAGCAATTTCTGCATTGCCTGACAAACATTCGAAAAGGCACAGTGTGAAAATGTATGCATTTCAAATGTCTCCTCCACATTTTTATTGCCAGACCTGAAAACAAAACAGCTCCAGTGGTACCAACTACAGAAAAATAAAATGAAGCAGAGTTACCGCGCTCCCAGATTGGTGCCGATTGTGGCTCCTCTCCCTAGTCACAGCTCTTTGCAGCTGTTTGTTGTCAGAGCGGAAAGTACGAGCCTTGGCATTTCTCCTCTCTGCTGTACTCTGGATGGCTGCTCAGCACATGGAGGTAATCGACTCATCTTGGCTCAGTCATAACCTCAATCAGCTGGACCATCTCATTTCCCCCACAGCCAAGGAATCCTGCCGTTCTTAATATTAGGGCAGCAGCCAACCTGTTTTCAGAAGGAAGCTTATTGCAGCATATCCCTCTGTATCCCTGGGAATTAGCCGAAAGCTTAAATGTTTCTTTTGAAAGAAAATACTTTTTTCCAAGATGGGAAAAAAAGAGATCACTTTCTACTGTCTTTCTGTAAAAGCTCTGAACAAAAAGCCGAATCCCAAAACAACACAGGGAAAAAGTAAAAGCAAAAGGCATTCTGGGTTAAGCATGAGCCTCACGCTTGCTGAATTCACAATCAAAATACTTGTTCATTGGATTTGAAATCCACCACAGGTCACTTTCATCTCCTCAGAGTTGCAAAATGGAAATTTCTGGTTTAGACACTTGCAGATTTTGAGGCATTGGGATTCAACGAATCCATTTCAATAAAAGTGACAGTCTTTGCCTTGCCTCTCTGGCAAAGCAACACTGTTCCTTCTCCCCCTGCTCCCCCCAAGAGTCGTGGTTCTGAATGCAGCAAACCTTAATCAAACCTTTATAAATATTGAAGTGACCAAGTATTTTTATAAACTTCACCTTCACCTCAGTTGTAACTATATTTGGGGTTTGCGTGGCACACTGCACTATTTTATTCTGGATTTTCATTTCGCTCCATAAACAGAAGTGGAGTTCAGCAAAAACAGACAACCTAATTTTAGGAATTTATATTGATGCCAAACCGTAATTTTACCTCAAAGTCAGACTGTCATAAACTTTAGGGAATTTGGGGGGCTAATGTTAACCTGGTCCTTCAGTGAATGCAAGTTTTCAAGCAATTCCTGCCCTCTCCTTAGCAACTTTTTTTTTTTTAATTTGGACAGCAGTAAAGGCAGGGTAGAGAAGGGAGGTGGGACCACAGCAGGAGCAGCAACACATTCTCCATGAGCTGAAGGCAGGAAAGCAGCAGGGACAGCATTGTATGGTTGAACCATCTTGGTTTAACTAATTTCTGCCAAAGGCTGAACTTCCAGGAGGAGGGAAAGCTCCTTCCTCCAAGCAAGGCCGAAGGGTCTGCTCTGTGCTTTTAATTTCTCTGTCAGGAACTGGTATCCATGACATCTTTCTTTCCTGAGCAGTCCAGGTATATCCCTTCCCTTCCCACAACTCCTTGGCCAAACCCCCGTTATGCTTCAGCGTATCTTATTTTTCAACAAGAAATTTTCCCTCTTACGCACAGACTAAATGCTAAGCAGTTAGATAGTCATGTCCAAGTTTCACCTCGCCTGTGTAGGAGAGTCTCCCAGCCCCACATATTTGGCCCTAGTCTGGTATGGAAGGAGCACAGAGCCTGCCAAACTGACATCGTGTCACAGTAATTAGTGCCAAAACATTTCAGTCAAGCTCTGATATTTGCTATAACACTGGCATACATAATTACAACTTAGAGAAGAAAAACAGCTTTTCAGCTAGTGCATTACAGAAAGGAAAATAGTATTTTCCTCCAGAGCATTAAGCCTGGAGATTATCTGCCCCCTCTGCCACTGCCTTTTATTTTTGGGAAAGAAGAAACAGGAAAAACTCTGCTGATGCTTTTGCAGTCTGTGGCGCTCCTGACAAGCCATGCCCCAACACAGGTTCTGGCCCCTCCACAACTGCTTCACTTGTCCTTCATGTAAACACAGCACATTTCCCGTATCTCCTGATTTGCCTCTGGGAATTTGAACTAAACTGAACAACTATTCCTGGATGCGATTGGTGGTGCTGGTACTGTTCCTGCCCCTTTTCATCTACCCTCTTGTCATTTGTTTTCAGCTTGCAAAAATCCCTACTCTTTATGCTCATCCCTCTGCAAAACTGTTACTTTCTAACTTAAGTCCATCTGAAGTGGGGGCAAAGAGGTAAATGAATTCAGACTCTTATTCTTGAAAATGTCTTTTTCATCATCTCTTTTTTCTCTCCACTTTCCCATCTTTGCAATAACTCATTTGCAGCTTTTTCCTTCCAGTCTTCCTCTTAAACAATCTCACAAAATGAGGATAACCCCCATAAACATACACATCACGCTGGTAAAACTTAGCGTCTGAAAATATTTTGTGGTACACCAAATTTATCATTTGACCTGAAGGACCTATTTCTTATTGTGACACGTGAAATTTCTCCTTCTAAGTCACCTCTGCAATGTTAGATGCACATACAACTTTCTCAGAAAAGATTTCTTCAGTTATGGGAGTAAAGTTCTGGAACTGAGCATGCAAAGTGGCCACTAAGAGATACTGAAAGCTTGCAAGAGGATTATCAGTGATACCAAGCAGTATCGTTGTTCTGCGACACACAGAATTTCCCTCTGAGGCATCTCACACTTTATCACAAAAAACGCTCACTAAATGATGATTACTTTCACTTCAGTTCTGCTAGGAAATCTAACTGAGGGGGAAAAAAAGACGACTGGAACACGTCCAATGGGTTTCTCATGGAAAAACACTCCACATGTAAAAATCAAAACATTTTGTGGGAATGTGTTGATTTCAATGTATTTTTGATAGGCTTCTCCTGTAAATCTGCCCAGTTCCTATCTGATGTACTGCCAGCCTGGATGTCTGTTGTTTAAGCCCAACAGCTGTCTACCTGGTGGCCTTCCAGAGTCGAGCTCCCGAGTAGCCCGCACGTTGTACGCGGGGATCAAACAACACTGTACTCCTTACCCACGAGGGAACAAAAGGCATTGCTCCACTTTTAAACCTGTTGGGCACATAATGCACTGAGACATTTCTTGCCCTGCTCCAGACAGCTGCTATGTAACTGTGCTGAAAAGTGTACGGCAAAGGACTGCAGCAAAGTAATGCTGGTGCTCACGCTGCAAGAGATGCGATCGCAAATTATCATTAACAGCTAGCAGCAATTACCTGTGTATTACACCTCGCATATATACATGCAAATCCTTGCTCAAAATATATGCCAATATGCATACCCTTGTACATGTGTGCATGTAAATTTAGAGAACACGTTTCATCCTCTCTTGCATAAGAGGAGGTATTTTTGGTGTAGCCTTCTGAAAACTAAGCAAAGGGTGCAAGGCAAAGCTACAGAAGTTGGCATTATTTCCACTTAATCAGTATGAAATCATTATAGCTTTGCTATGAAAATGAAACAACCCTAGTCATACAAGATACATCATGACACAGAAAAATTAGAAAACACTGTGAGCTCTGCGCAGCAAGATTTGTAAGCCTGCCAGCAGAATCACAAACTCGCACAGCTCTAATTTGTCTAGGAAAAAGGGGTGTTTAATTGCTGTGCATAATAAACACACAAACGTCAGAAAGCAGCCATGGATAACACGCAGAAGTAGATTCCAGCTGTACTGCTAAGGAAACATAAAAGTGATTTATTTTATATCTTGATCTTAAGTCCAAGAAATCACATTAAAATAAAATGACCAAATTTCCCTAAGTGCTCAGCACTCAGCAGCTCTTGCTGGCCTCGCTACTGAGCTCTTTTGAAAACGCATTGATTTCATTTAGATACCTTCAGGGTACGGTGCCACACAGCATTACCTGAACTATGGTGGGCTCCACACGCAACAGCTTTTTAGCTTGTTTAATTAGCCCATACAAAGCCGAGCACTCATGTAGTCCTAGTGCTTCTAGTGCCTGAACTAGTTTGAGAGCTACCTCTAGTCAATCTTCTCTCTTCTCCATGTGCAAATCCCCTAAGCATCAGCTGATTGCTTTCAAAAGCCTGTCCAGTTTGTGTTGCCTAATGAGAGCCTCCAGGGGCCAACCCTTGTATAAATATCTAGTCAGAAATTCATCTTTGTTCTGCTCCTACCTACAGCCAGCACAGATCACCAGATACCCAATGTGTACACGAATTGGCTTATTATAAAACTGTGTTTCTATCTCAGAACTTCGTTCTTTTCCCTCCAGAGAGAGTTGGGAAAATACAAGGCAGCCAGCCTACTAGAAAGGATTTGGGGGGGAGGGGGTGCCACCAACCTGCAACTGGCCTAACATCAATTCTCTTCTTACTGTCTTCTCAAGCTCATCTTTTATTGATAGCTGGAGAGGAGAGGACATGTTAATGCAAACCATTCCTGTAGGCAAGAAGTACCTTTTGCTGGGTGTGATCTAAGTGGCAATTTAACCCATTGCACCTGTCCATCTCAGTGAATGCTTTAGAATACATTGCACAAACCAAGTTACAATCTACTTAGAAAAACAATTTAAACCTAAATGGTATACAAGTTGTAACCATTAAACCTTACTTTCCAGATATGAAGTTGTCTAAGATTAAATAAAATCTTTCATTCAGAACTTAAGTCTTTCCAAAGTGCTGGTATTTTTTCCTTTAAGGCAACTTTTAATTGAATGATTACTTCCTTGTTACCTTTCTTTCTCTGCCTGACTGGCTTCAAGAAAAAACAAGAAGTATTCCTTTCCGTACTGAGATTACAAATCACTATCAATGGCTTGAGCAGTAGATGACAAACCACTGCTACAGACTTTTCTTCAAGGCTTTAGACACCTCAGGATTTATCACTCTTCACAAGAAGTCCTGCGTTTGTACATGCCACCCTTACTACCTGCAACTACCCTGTCTGTACTTCAGAGCATTTCTTACTTTATAGTAAGACTTCACATCAATCTAACCAAGAATAACACCAGAAAATCATAGCAGTTTAATTGCTTTTTCATTTTAAAGTTGTGGGCTCCGTAGTTTGAATTAAAACTGCATACAACATTGAGAGCATTTCTCTCCGTGATCAGTGATGAAAAAAGCTTTACCTGCACATGAAGATATTGCCATAATAAATACAGATAGTTATTTAAATAAATTTGTCCTTTGTTCTAGTGGAAGGTGCACAGTTGGAGAAAGGAGAGGCTTGGGACTCAGTATTATTTAGTGCAGGGGACTGTTCAGCCATCTGTCCGTGAACAGATAGCATCCTCTCCCATTTGTGCTGGAATAATCTCTCTGCAACATCTTGCTAGATCAAGGTTGGTAATGAAAAACTGACTGAAAGAACTGGATATAAAAGTCATGTTGAAGAAAGTTATTAAGAGAAAACCTTAATAGAGAAGACAGTCACAGGAGAGAATATTATGATGCTAAGAATATAGAGACAGATACAAATGGTGGCTCCCTAATCTCCTGCATACTCAGAGATTGTACAGCTGGAAATTTTTCTTTGAACACCACACAAAAAAATACTGCATCTCATATTAGTTAGCCAATAGGTAAAATATTAAAAAACCCCAAACTGTAAATGAAAACATATTTTTGAATTTTGAAAAGGTGTCAAAGTAGAAATAATAAGACCTAGTAAGAAGAGCTGAGTAAAGCATTTGCCAGAATCACTTGTTAAAAAATTCTTACTAGCTGTTGCTGTATCACAAAGCAGAATAACAGAAGGCATCAGTTTTAGGCTACTTCTAAGCATACTAAAAAAAAAAAAAGTAATTCCACTGCTTAAACAAGAAATAACACAATTATTTTTTTTTTCTACAAACAGATTTCTTCAAAACTTGGAAACTACATTTTCTCTGGGAATTGAAAAGTAGTTAAAGCATTAGTGTGAGAGGAATCAGGCATTCAAAGTGTGAAGTTTGTGCTTAAGCTTATAACCTATGATTCAAGTACAGCCTTCTATCTTCCTGGCACTATTTATATGGCAAATAGATCATTGTTATGGGATTTACATAACTGATCTGTATATAAGTACCAAGCTAAAATAAAATGTTGCACTTCCTTTGTCAGAAATGGGAAAACATATACTTCCATTTTGCAAATTGGTGAGCAAACAACAGATTTAAAGCCTGCATCTCAGAGTACATATGAATCACATCAGGTTGTGCGGTCAAACACATAAAGGCTAGAAGTCTTCTAATGACTTTACAAGTCATCTTAAAGCCATCCAATTTAGATAACCTTTTCAGAATAATGGATTCTAAAGCTGCAATTCAGCACAAATCTGGCAATTTTCCTGTACAGCACATCCACATCTTTGAGAAATGATCAAGGAAAAATTAAACCACTTCACAACAGGATAAACTATTACTTCAACTTGCAGTTTTAAGTGAAGTACTATCAAGATCATCTTGAAGAACCCCGCTTTAATATTTAGATTCTCTAGTACCCAGAATGCTTCTTTAGGTTTATCAGATTTACAATAAGAGGGAGAAGGGAGATTTAGTAAGTCAATAGTGCTTGCTAAACTACATTTCTCAGTCTGAGTTACAAGCACATTATGCTTTATAAATTAAACTGGACTGTCAAGATAAATGCATAGGCAATACAGTGCTATTTGTAAGTAAATGCCTCTTTATGTTTAAACAGGTTCTTGTAGACCAAGAGGCTGAATCTCTTTTTCCTAACACCACTATAAATCTAAAAGCCAAAGGAATAAAATGAAAAGGAAGTGGGCCCTAGGTCTTTGTGAAGGATTGATGACTCAAGCAGTACTAAGTCTACCAGAAATGATTATTTTTCTTGTCTTTAGTTGGCTTTTGTCTAATCATCATGGGGAGCGGTGAGGGGAAGGAGGGGGGAAGACAGAGGAAAGGAATAAAGAAAAAGCAATTTTAGCTTTTTACTCCTTCTTTTAGGAAAAATTGCCTTAGTTACCTGCATATCATGAGATACAGATAGTACTAAGTCAGCAAATTACCTGTTCTGTTGGATATGCTGTAGTTACCATGATTCACCCTGCCACTTACAGTGAAATGACACCCTATTGTAGTAGCAGAATGACTACACTTTAAGGTTGCAGAAACATTCACCAATTATCACTAGCGAGAAGGGAATATCAGTTGGTAAACTACATAATAACAATCTCCTACCCCAGTCCCAAAAGTCTGTCATCTATCTCTGCCTATTAAGTGAAAAGCCCCACACCGAGACATTGCGGGGAATCAGAAGCCCCTAAACACACTGCAGGAGTGCAGCAGCAATGCAGGGACCTCAGACCCTGCTGCCCCATGTGCTGCTGGACTGTGGCAGTTCTGCTGCAGGCTGCTCTGTCCCTGCATGATGGGGGGAAGGAAGTTTAAAAAATTTCTTAATTAACCTACCAAATTAATGCCTGGAACAGTTATTTCTGTCATCTGATTGAAAGTGCTGTAGCAATTCGAATGGGCAAGCAAAAATAAGCATCTTTGCAGCAATAAAACACATAAAAGGCGCTAAAGCCATTGTTCAGTGCAAAGCAAAGCCAGAGTCAAACACATAGACTTGATTTCAAATTCTCTTTTCAAAGATGGTAGGCTCTGCTGTTAAAGCTAATGACTCTTCCCCTGGCATTCAAGAACATATCCCCACAGCTTGTTTACAATCTCTGCATAAGGATACACAAAGATATACGTAAGCATTTGTAATGACACACTGTTTTACGCTTGGCAAGTCAATATAGATTCACAGTTTGCAGCGTATAACTCATTAGCTGTAGGCTCGTACAGTACATCTTACATTATGAAGCATTAACAATGCAAGTTATGGAACCTGTGAAATGAAATATTACCTTGTATACAAGTCTGTCTCCCCGGCTCTGGAGCACTGGAATAAGATACTGCCACAGACACAGAGAAAAACTTACTCGGCTGCAATCGCTCAAATGGCAGCTCTTCAGAAATCTTATAGGGTAAGTTAATTAAATAATACATCAAAGCTAAACGTGTAAGGCCTCAAAGCCTAAGCAACAGCTTTTGCTTACAAGGAACTCCCCATGCAACAGATGTGCCCTGTGCAAACTGTAAGCTTTTAATACCAAAGTAGCCAGATGAAGTGAAGGTTTGTGTCTGCCAAACGAACTGCTTGTGGTTTGGCTGCCAAGGACAGAAACCGAATTCAAGGTATGAGTATGGCTGAGTTACTGCGTTACCTGCCCAGGCGCTGTCGGCAGGAGCCGGGGCGGCCGAGGGCGCAGCGGAGCCCCTCACGGCGGCCCCTGGTGATGCCGCCGGGGAAACAGTTTCCAGGCAGGGCCAAACCCCGCTCGGGCCCACGAGCTTTTCCATCTTATTTTCTCCCCTGGCCTGCCAAGGAGGGGGAAATGAGAGCGCGGCTGGGTGGGTGCCTGGCAGAACGCTGAGGTGAGCCCTGAGCCCAACTGATACACTGTGCAGAAAAACAGAAACGTTAAATAAAGTGCCTTTGCTCTGCTCCCTCTGTCCACGTGTTTTCACGAGCTTTGTTGAGAAAGGAGTACAGACTACAAAAAAAAAATGGGAATCTCTGGTCTGTGTGAGGATGTAAAGTAAAACATAACATCCAGTGTCCTACCGAGAATATTATGAGAAAGGGAAACAGAAAGGGTTGACATTTCCAAAACATGATTTTCCTGACTCCGTAACAGCTCCCAAGAAATGATCAGTCTCAGAGTTTCCAAGAGAAGTTAGTGCAATTTAGTGAAAAGTCAGCGGAGGCTGTTGTTACGCCTTTGGGGAACAGCAGCAATTGTACATATCACTAGCATATGGAACAGGCCTAGACAGAAAAAATAAACACTATGAGAAATTATTGCTTATTACAGCAAGGCTGACAATTTAGAATAAAGCAATAATTTTCTGTATAGCCTGGAATATGACAGTAGCATTTGCTCTGGTGTTTATACAGTTTACCCAAGTGGCCCAGCAGAAAAAAAAAAAGAAAAAAAAAATAAAAATAGAGCCATCTCTCAGGTTCACACAGAAAGCAGAACAGGGGTCCACTTTCTCATGTAGTTGCTGCCCCAGCTGTCGGAGCTATACAATGTAGACTTAACATCTTCAAATTGGAATATTGTGATTGAGGAAGCTGTCTCCAGAAGCTAGTTTTCAGATTGGAAATGTTATCACAGGAGGTGCATGGAGAGCACCAGCTGCGAACTAGAAAAGCAAGAAACAGAAGTCCCTGTCCCGAAAATTTCTTTCTTCTCTTGTGTTTATTAAGAAAAGACTACCCTGACCTAATCCATTAGTACAAATACCCCTGGTCCTTCAGCAAATAAAATACCACTGTAAGTGCATCCTCTAACTTCCACAAGTTAAATGCTGACCATGCACGGGACATTGTCTCTTTACGTCCCCAGGTACCACACGCTGAGCATGGAGGAGAATGGCAGAGAACAAAGGGCCTGCAATTCTCCCACAGCACAACCTGGTAGGGTGTAAGACCACAGGAGGAGCTACAAACCCCACCAATCCATGGCTGCTGCTGGACACATCTGATATAAGCGATGTATTTCCATAAAGCAGGGTGCCATACTGCAGCCTGGCAACTCCTGTTGCAGAAGAGTTTTGATGCTTTGTTCAAGAGCTGCCCACAAGTAAACAACAATCTTCCACAGAGCGTTTAGAAACTACGGCTGTAGATAGTATGGAGAAGCCAACTATGTAGAGAAGCCAACTTGACATAAGCAATCCAGGACCAAAAGAAGAGAATACTCAATTAAATTCACGTTTTCACTTAAAGAGGTACTAATTTGAAACAACTACTGTGAGGTCACTGCAAATAGTCAGCTGTAATTGAGAATGCAATTTGGCTGTTATATCCAAATGAAAATGAAGAAAGAATACAAAAAACCATGAGGGAGCAGTTTGGTATTGTAGACAAATTGTTGTTATTTAGCACAGAAAGCGGCCAGAGATGGGCTTAAAACCATTACATTTATGTGGTTTAGACTTTGTATGTCCCTCTCCATCCCTCAACTCTGGCCTATATCGTCTAAAATATTGCCTCTTCTCTAAATGAATGTTTTATCCCAACATTAGTTGAACTGCAGGCCCCAAAGTTATGTATGTATGTCTGACCATCCAATTCTAAGAGCAAAGATGTGGTGCAAATGCTCTGATTTGTTTTGGAACAGAATAGCCACGTGCAGTACTTAGGCAATACAGTTTGTGCCTGTGAGAAGACAAAGCTTTCACTTTTAAAATCTCTTTCTACCCCATCAATTAAATATTTGATCTAGTATGAAAGAAAAGACAAATTCCTTCGTGGAACAAGCACACAGATTGCATTGAGGGCTTTTTTTTTTTTTTTCATTGTATGAACTGTATGGACATCTTGAAAGACAAAGTTTCCATCCAGTGCCTGTAAGAACAGATTTGTTTTAATTTGTCATTTTGGACAATTCATCAGGAAATGGAGCTTTTTTCCTACTGTTTTTGTTTCACTTTATGCACTCGTTATGATACCCAATGAATATAAAACATTTCTGCATCCCCTTAGTCTAATTGTATTTAGATTTCAGTCTGTCTTAATCAAGGCATTTTCACCCAGTACATAACTCCCTCAGAAGCAGTTCTAGTTAGAAAGAGAGGAGATGAGTGGTCCCTTCATACAAGGCTACCTTCATAATGATCTGTGGAGATGTCGCTTTTCATCTACTGCCCCTTCATAAGAAAGCAGAGATTTCCCACTGAGCTGATTAAAACTGAGTGACTGCATAATCTTATAATAATCTCATCTATTACTCAAACAAAATGGTTACCTACTGCATCATAGTGGCTAATAAGAAAAAAAGGGCTCCATTCTGTGTTAAGGTTTTGTAAATTGCCTGCTCTACCATATTTAGTTTGTGGTTAAGTTACACAAGAAGATGTCTCTGCCTTCATATATTTCCCTGTAGTAACACCAACTTGGAAGCATTTTATGCTGTCTACAGTTGACACTACGATGACTTAAGATCTCTACAATACTTCAGGATAGCCACAGGTAGCCTATCTTAGGCTGCATTGCTTTCAGAAGCCTATAGAAAAGTCTAAAAAGCACCACTCGCACTTTCTAAAGACACCATATTATCATTTTCTTGTAATCAAGTTTTCCCACAGAAGTCACTATAAAATTGCACAGCACACAATACAAACCCAAACCAGCTAAGTCATGGGGATTCAGCCAGTACACAGCAGGAAGACCTATTGCCACAGTTTTCCTCCATGGCCAGGATAGTATCTGGATCATGTTGGCCTATTTAGATGGTTCTGTTTACAAAATGAAGATGAAATTTTCTTGCTGAGAAACTCTTTCCATTTCTAGACACAGAGAGGGACGTTTGCTTTCCTTTCCTTTACTCTTTCATCCACAAAGAAGAAATCTACCTTTCAGCTTTCCTGCTCTAAATTTCTCATCAGCAGTCCTTGCCTATTTTCGTAACATGCTGTACCCTACTGCGATAGCTACGCTAAGAGCTGCCAGCTTACAGGAACCACTCTGCCAGCATCACACCCACAAAGACTTGCTCACCTGCAGCCTGTTACAAATGTCATCCTGGTACAGAGTCTTTATTCCCCTGAAATTCAGCTCTACCTCATACCTGTGGCTGGAGCTACTACAACATTTACCTGGTGATTATAAGGCAGAATTGCTATCTTCCCCTCTGAAAAAACTTTTGAATTAGCTCAAATATTATCATACCCACTGTCATGTATCAATGAGGAAAGACTTCATTTATATACAGGAATTCCTGTTGGGAAGGACTGCTTTAAAATTTAATGTGTTACAAGGTAGTAACAACATTATGGTTGTAGCATTATAGCATAAAAAAAGCAATGGAGATCCTTGGTAAGCAGTCTGGGATCAGATCAAAATTATCAATTTGTTACTCATAAGGATTAGGTTTTTGACTTAGAGCAACCATCACAGAACATAAACAAGGACTTCCTTCATTGTGGTCCACTCACTTGTTAGGCAATTTTGAAAGACCCAGAAACGATTGGCTATATAAAATGTGCAATTCCACTTTTATTAACAATCTTTGCCTAAGAGTAATGATATATTCTTGGCATGTATGGGTGGCCACACAAAAGAAAGCTTTGTGCATCAATTTATCTGGGGTTCTCTATTTCCTAAAAGTGCCCAAGATTCCTCATCTTTAACATGCTGATAGCTTTTATGAAGTTTTGAAGGTGCAATTAATCATGTCATAGTGTTATTATTCACGCTGTATGTACAGTTCCTAGCAATATGAAAACTGTAGTTTTGGGTCACAGTTTCTGTAGGACTTCCAGAAATCAGGAGAACTCTTGGTTTCCATTTTCTGCCACATTAAGATATCAGAATAGCTGGAGAGGGAGAAACATGGCCTTATTCCATTCGACTCAAGTTTTGCCCTTAAGTTCTGCAGGCAGATAGACAGGACTTTAGTGATAACAAGCATTTTGTATTCATATGAAAAGTAAGAACATCAGAATTCTCTGTACAGAGCCTGAAATATTTCTGTACTGCTCTTTATATATTATTAGGGTTGCTTGCATAACAAACAGTCTCTCTCTAAAGTCCACAGCCAAAAAATGATGCTCTTCAAGAGAACGTGATTTCACCTGTATATATCTGGCTATTTCACTGCAACTTAAGACATGTAAATTTCCAATTCTTACTTCAGAATTATCTAACACCAGTGCTGAGATGGCAGTTTTACTTTCTGTTAAACTACAGGCCATCTCAAAAGGGAAAAAAATATACAATTCCTGATTAAGTTGAAACTGCTAGACAGTTTTTAACAGTCCAGTTAATGGAAGCAGAAATAGAATCTGTAAAGGCATAGCTATGAAACTTCAGTGTGCATACAACAGGAGGCTGCTTACCTACAGTAATCTAAGGTTTCTTCCCACAGTGGCCTAAGGCATCTTTTGAAAGTATAGAAAAATTATATTTCAAAACAAAGGGTTGAGAGGTTTGGGGGTTTTGTCTTATAAAAATTAATAGTTTTATTACCAGGCTTTTTGCTATCAGAATGCTCTTTGTTTGGCTGCCTTCTTTATCTTTCTCTCTTACTTAAAAATAAAATAATAATAGGTTGATATCTTGAGGTGATATAAATAAATCCATTCATTATCTAGTACCAATTTTCAAAAGCTGGACTGGTTCACAGCAGGAATTCCTGGGATGCACCTGGAAAGGATAGATCTAGGGCAGATGCAACTGCAGGACCACTGAGATCTCCAGACTGCAGAGGTCCTTTACAACGTAGGCAGCTAAGCATCTTTTATAGAAGCACTTACCAGCACAGCCTGAACTGTCCTCAGGCCAGATCTAAAAAATGACAGAAAACCATGGGGTTTTTTTCCAGTCCCACACCTGAATTTTCTTCATTAGAAAAGGAGTTGGGACCATTCACTCTCCGCATTTCCTACTGTGGTTTAAAAGACAGGGCTGGGGGAGGTGGTGGTATCTTTACATTTTAAATGTCAAATTGTATGTCAAAACATATTTTTTAGTATCTGCTATTACAGCCCGAGATTTGTTCATCTATTACATTGAATTTTTTTTTGGCTGCTCTGTTGACAGTTATGCAAGTAGTGCCAAAAATTCTCAAGTTTCAAAGTTATCTTTTTGTATGAGTGAGGTCCAAAAGTTGTCCAGAAGTATCATTTAAAAACCGAGGCTCCGAAATGGTATTTGTTTTTTCTACACTTATTTGAAGAGCACACTCATATTGTGATCCTCTTGCTCTGTAGTGTTGAGCCACTCAGCATTGCAATGAACCTTTAACTGCTCGTGTGTTCAAAACACCCATGTGAGTGTAACATCACTGCCATTTGCATGGAGGTGATCACAAACTTGAAAATATTTTCAAGTTATCTACTTTGTTAAATTGACACTAATAGGAACTGCTCACAGTTTTAAAACATTTCACAAGTAAAAACTGATAAATGAACCATCCTTTTCTACTGTGTAAGATTATTTTTTTTAAAGAGCAAAGTTCTGAAGAATTAGCTAAGTAATTTAATCTCATATAGTTACTGACATTACCCTTTACTGAAATGAATCATTTAGCCTCAAGCAATGCTGATATTAGGGAAATATCATTAACTAAAGAAAAATTACACTCAGTATCTGGACTCCAACTCTACTGATAAGAGGAAGAAGCAAGCATTCAGGCATTGGCTTCGAAGGACAGAATGCATCTGACGGATGGTAATCTGAGGGCTGTGCCATGTCCCCTTCTGCTGACATTCCCCAGGCAGCGAAACTAGCTCAGGTCCAAAGCTCTGTTATCAAACAGGCAGTACTACCACATCTTGTCTTCTACTACCCAAAAATCCATACATAGAGTTATAGAGAAAGAGGTCACCTCAAGTTCCCAGTGTAGAGAAGAGGGAGGAAATCATACTGCTGTATTTCACATCACACAGTATTTTAGCTTTATTTTACTTCATCTGTTTAATCTCCATCTGAATAACAGTTTCACAACCCAGATTAATTTAATTAAAAAGTGGAAGTATCACTCTGTATATCAAAACACACTGCCTACCTTATCTTTCAAGTCAACTATTTAAAACAGAGACTATCACCCCTGAAAAACAAACAAATCACTTATCCTCATTTGCTCAGGAACACAGGAACAATGATGTAACACTGCTATCGCACACTGCTGTCATACCGCCTTAGCCAAAATACCAAAGGTCTTTTAAGGCCTGCATGGTAAAACCACAAGGATATTCTTTATAGAAAAGAAATTCAAAAGAAGTCTGTTCAATTGATGTCTCAGAGTTTACTTCTGTTTTCTTATGCATCTCTTTGCAGAAGAGAATCAGCAGGGAACACACATCACCTTAATTAGTTCTGTTCTTAAATCTACAAAGGTGACTGGCATATTTTTCAAAGGCACCAGCTTTAAGTACATAAAGGTAGTGTATAGCTGAAAAAAACACAGAAGAAAAAAAGAGTTATGAGGAATTTTGACAGAGGTGTATGTATTGGAAATAACTATGGAGAGTTTAAATAATGACTTGAACTAGCATTCACCCAAACCATTACCTGGCATAGATATGTTTGACCATGTAACTCTGATCAGAGAATTGGTTCAGAAAACTGAATGCAGAAGGAGGTCACAGTATTTACTCTAACTGTTCCACAGGAGAATTTGCATGTTGATTTTATGACTTCATTGATAGGTCTGTAATTACACTCCAAAAGATGTCATGAAATTAATGAATCAAATGGAAGAGACATTGTTGAAAGCATCTTAGAAAACACATCTAAGACTTGGGTAACAAGGTCAGGCAAGCTATATGGGTTGCACTCTCCACAGTCTTAAACACTTGAGGAATAATACCGCAAAACTTTGGCTGCTGAACATTTTTACTAAGATGATGAATAACTTCATTATTAGGGAAAAACAGGTGTTTTCATAGGATTAAAGACAAACAAAAAATCTGCACCCAACCCTGCAGCAGCAATCAGAAGTCATTCCTTAGTGAAGTGCCAATTGTCATTCTTTTATGTAAATAATAGCTCTCCAAATTAGAAAATAAAAGAGCTGTACCCTTTTGCCTCAATATCAACCTGTTTCTTCCGACTGGGAGCCATAATGTCCATTTAGGTCAAGAAAAATCTTCCAAGTTAGAATATGGGTGCTGCAACATGCTACCCTATTTCGCCCTCCCTTTGCCCCCAAATCCTGGTAGAACAATTGAAATTAAAAAGCTTTCAGTCTTCTATAAAGCATGTTGGCCATAGGTCTAACAGTTAGCAATGGGAAACAAAGACCACTGCACTTAACTAAAATGAAAATGTTTTGCTTGCTGCATTACCAGACAATCACTACATTAAAAACATTAAATTTGAAGCCTTTGTTACACATACACACAAAAGCAAGGTCTACTTTTACACAGAATAATGAAAAATGGCTTTCTGTATTTAATGATGGAAGTTCTGTAGGTTTTCAACATCTAGTTTTGCTGAAAATTTCCCTCCAATCCTTCTCTCAAAGAGGCTTCCTACTAAGAGGTCCACTGTCATTCAATCTGCATGAAACTGTCTGTAAATGCATTACTAATTGAGATAAACTTTCAAGTGATGGATTACATATTAATTTGCACTTTTCTATGATAATTTTATATTAATTAAATTCATCATATTAAGTCAAAATTAAATTAGCTCTTGGAAGAAAAAGTTAAAATGAATTACTTTGTGGCATGTTTCATAAAATACATCAAGGAACTGTGGAGTGAACTTTACTCATATCACATTGCAGTATTAGTAAAGATGAAGAAAAATCTGATATGAAGTAAAAGTTTTTAATCATAGAAGGCATGATAAAGTTCATGTGACAGAAAGATTTAGAACTTAATTCATGGTTGACACAAACATAGTTATCTGATCATTAAAATACCAGTAAGAAACTTACTAGATTAAGTAGGCTTAGATAAAGGGTTGAGGATATTAAATCCAAAGACTCATTGCATTCTTACAAGACAGTTCATATAGTAAGTCTAGTTGTTTTCTACGCGTTAGTATAACACACAAATATAATGGAATTTTCAGTTATCCCCAATAGTAATGCTCTTCAAGTATTTGCGTTCCTACAAAACTAAGTAACATCCAGCATGGTTAACTCCATGAAAGCCAATACCATAAGTAAAGAGGGAGAGAAGTAATCAGGAAAAGAAAAAAAGCCCAATATCTGATATGAGGCATGAAAGTATCAGCTGAAGAGAACAGAGAAGAAAAGAGACAGTAAAAAAAAAATATTTAAAAGGAGACCGAAACACAGTAACTAGAGATTGCCATTCATTATTAGCAGGTAGTACTGCACATTAGTAATATTTTTTTCTGTTCCAGCACTGAATAGGGAGTTCAACTGACAGCCACTCTAACACGTGCTCTTCGATTTCAGTGTTAATTGTTCAGCACATACTACCTTTGGTCATTGCTACCTCTTGTTTACTGTTGGTTTCACTACACTTTCAGCTTATATAACCTATATTTATGTTGTTCCAAAAAATGTCATAATGCAGTGATCTCATTTCAAGTGTGATTTTTTTGATTCAGAAGTTTCAGGATTCTTGTTCCTCAAAATTTCTAAATTCCTTATGAGTTTAAGGCTCAAATTTCAACCTTTTCCTTAAGATGATGTCATGACATTCCCAGTAGATACCTTTAAACTTCTTCCAAAGACCAGAAGTAAATGCAAAGATCCACTTCTCTTTCTACAGTGGAGTATATCAGGAGCAATTCTGCTGAAGCAAATGGAGCTGCAGTGGTGAGCTTCAAAGGGAAATCAGGGAGGATGGCAGACCGGGTATTTAACTGACTTCACCTTCAGAACAAGCAATGGGAGCCAGCCTGAACCAAGAGTATTTTCCAATGCAACGGTAAAGATACTTTATAAAGGTTAGGACATAAACACTTTGGAGAATATTCAATGTACTTATAGTCTCATTTATTGCCTAATCTTTAAATTACCCGAGTTCTACAGGTTATTAAAAAAAAATAATAATACAACTCCCACAGAAGTGAAAAGCACACTATTAAGGTGCCCAACTAATTTCAACAAGAGCCATAGTACATAAGGACTTGCCAAAGATCATAATGAATCATGCAGTGGAAAAGGACAGGGCACAGGACCTATCTATACCTTACTACAATGGTGATGAACAAACAGCATCACCTTCAAGTCTTGATAGCTGTTATTAAGCTAAACTTATTAAATGTTAAATTCTGGATTCTCTTTGGCCAATGGCACAGCAAAAGAGCTGACTCTCCCAGCACAGTGCATTTAAGGGCCAGGAATGAAAACAAGAATTATTCATACCCAGTGCTTGAGAGGAAGAAAAGGCAAAGCGGGACCCAGGTCTCTATCACAGCTCAGACCCCTGACCGGTTCTGCTGACTAGATGGGCAGTTTGTTTAAATGTAGATTAGTTATATTACAATTTTCTTTCCTCTTCTAGCAAATGCATATGCATTTGCCCTATGTGACCAGAGGAAGATGAGACTATCCTATTGCAAACTACTCTGGTGCCGCATACACACTTCTGCAGAGGAAAATAAATCACTGAAGTGTGACTTCTATGTAATATAAATGTGCTGTTTCCCTTAAAGAACAGAAGTACAAACACTTCACATTCTGGGTGATCGAATGATACCCTTGAAAACTGCAGCAGAGGATATCCAACATAACTAAGTATACTGAATTTTAAGTCTTGTTCCATCTAAATACAGGGAAAAGAACAGTTGCTTGGCAGCAAAAAACTTCATTTTAAAAAGGAAACCAAGCTATCTGCCACAATTTTTAACAATGTATTTTCTCACCTTTTATGACAAAGAATTTTTCAGAAGCTCAGACATTAGTTTCACTGATATATTTCCTGTCCATCACGGATACATTTCCTATTTTGCCAGTGTAAAACTGATTACAAATGATGGGCCTCTGACATCTATATATCTGTTACAAAGAAAACCAGGCAAGCTCTCATATGTGCATTGCAAGTGTTGCTATTATAATTCCTTACACACTAATATAGACAGGGATACATGTGAAGTTAACAATAAAAAAAGAAAAATGTAATCCCGATGAGTACAGTGAGCATTCCTGATAAAGCACATGTTGCTCCTAGAACACCAAAAAGGCTTTTAATCAATATTCATAAAAATGCCTCCTTTTCCTCTTGAAAATACACCTTTAAATAATCCAGTCACAGAGCCTACAAATCAATTCAGTCTTCCACCAGTTAGACAAATGGCAAATTTGAATTACTTTGTTCTTCATCTTCCTACCCATCTACTTCATTTTGGTTTTCCTTTGTGCCTTACATAAAAATCCCCAACCAACCAACACAAACAAGAAAACCCAACCAACCAACAACAAAAAAAGCGCTCAACCTATTTTTACTGACCTTTCATCCATACTGAAAATAAGCATTCTTTTGGGCTGACACTTTGCTTAAGCTGGTGATAAGCTGAAAAGCGCAATTAGAATGCAATCACGTCTGGGAACAATATATGATGATCAGAAGATTGAGAAACTCAAGTCTTCCAGCTTACCCAAAAGACAGTTAAGGGTTGAGCAGATCACAGTTTGCCATTTTCTGTGGAAGATATTTACCTTAGCAGCTCTTACTCTAGCACGGAGCAGGACAATGAGTTTTGTTGTTCACAAGTGAAAATGGGACAAATTCAGAGGAGCAAAAGGACACTTATTTTTTTACCTACCAATTAACCAACCACCAGCACAGACTGCTTAGGCATATGGAAGTTTCTCTGTCATTTGACCAAGCGATTGCATTGGGCTCTGTGACCAAGCGATGTCAGAGCTCCAACTATAGGTTCATAATGGTTCATCCTGATCTTAAATTCATTATTGTAAGAGTTCATGTTAATTAAACAGCCTCTGAGAAGCTCTGAGACCCAATGAAGGGAAAATTTGTTTTATTTTTTTCCTACAATTAATTTTTACATTTTATCATACTGGATGTGGGACTCACCTTTACAGTATGATAAGCTCTGAGCAACGGTCATCAGAAGAAAGTCAGCTTATAGCACAAATGATGCTAAAGTCTCCAGTATCACAAGAAGCTAAAATATAATGTTATTTAAATGAGAAGCAAGCTTCAAATCACAAGCAATATTGAAGTGGAACTGGACTTAAAGTCATTTCAATATTTGGCATGTCTGAAATTATTTTCATATTTCCAGAATCCTAAAAGGTGCATAGCTCTTAAAACACACTCATAGGCAAAAGGGATGAGAGGCTTAGGGTCAGCTGTAAGCACAGAAAGAGGCAACTTTGAAATTGTCAGCTTGAGGTCAAAGCAGTTTGATTAAAGAGTGCAATTATTATTTCCTCTTATCCTGCAAACAACAGAGTTTACCAGAGCACTTTGTCATCAACACATGTACTACAAACAATAGGAAATGAATCTATCTATCCATCACTGATAAACAGATGTAGCGAAGATATATTTTGTCTTGCTTGTGATTACAATGCTCAGAACACCCTCCCCATTCACACATGCCGTTATTCCATTTGCCTCACTGAATTCTGTGCTTTGCTTGGAAATTAAACCAGGTCTCGAATTTGAAACCAGGACAATATTGAATCCCAAATCTATCAAAAAGTGCTGTCTCCTTAACTGAGCAAAAATTTCCATTTTCTCCTCAAACTATTAATATTAAGATACAATCACAAGAAAAAAAAAAAGCTGAGCTGAGCTTTAGAATATATCTCTTCGCTGAATAAGTGACAAAAAGTTAAAAGCAGTAATTTAGGAAACTTAAATGTGACAGTGTGTGATAGATGTGAGTTGGCAAGGCAAGAAAATGAGAAACATTAAAATCATATATTAGAATAGATCAAGCTCTACATACCAGTTTATGTCAGCAAATTTCTTTTGATATGTCAAGTCCCTATAGGGCTGGAATTCAAGTATACTTTGAAGATGTATTTGAAAAGGAATATGTTTATGTTTAGAAACTTAATAAGGTCATGTGTGTATGAAAACCAAAGAAAAATAAAATTGAATGCAATATTTTTAAGTTCACTGCAAGGTTTCTCACTGTGCAGCATTTCTAATGTTTTTCATGTTCTTCAGAACATTGCAGATTCTTTCACGGATATAGTCTTCTGCTTTCCCAGGTACCAAGCAGAATGATGTAAAAGGCCATGTGGGATTTTATCCCCAGCCATTGCCTATCAAAAATTATACCAAGTCAGTGAATTGCAGCTTGGTCAACGGACATCAAGCAAACTGAATTCAGGCATGCTCCATCTCCCACAGGATGCTGTCAAAGGCTTTGTCACTACCAGCAGGGGAACAAAAGCCATGTTCTAGTCAACACTGAGCCAGACATTCACAGGGAAACTGAATCCCTCTCCCTAGCTAGAATCCATAATATCGCCGAACAGAAGGTCACTTGGTTATAAATACATAGATTTGTGCATTGAATCTTCGCCACCACTCCATTTTAAATACCACACTGTGGACTAGCAATTAGATGTAATAGCAATAATTCTGCATCTGAGATGCTATCGTTAAAATCAGAACAAGGACAGTTTGCATATTTTCATACAGCAACTTCACTATGGGGGTTGCCATCTTGGTACTAGTCGTGCAGACAAAAAGAAAGGAGTGATGTCGTGTGATCAGAAACTCAATAGTCCCAAGTCTGAAAAAGAAAAGAAGGGTAAAGGGCTGTCAGTCATACCCAGCCCAGTTTCTCCACCACCATCACAGCAGAGGTACAACGCTAGTGTTTCAGCCAAAAAGACTCCTCTGCCAGTAGGGAGAGCCTCCAGAAGTTGAGTCTGCCCAGTATGAATGCTATTTACACCACCTGTGGTGCCTACCACGGCTATTTTAAAGTACATCCAATATGTGTGATAAGATGTGGACAAACAGGGAAGTAAAAAACCAGTGAGGCAAGAGGATTCCTCCAACACATCACAGAAGGTTGGCAGCTGGATGAGAACTCAGTTTTACTGCCTGCTCATGTTTTGGATCATTCTGGAGGGTATTGGGTATCCCAGGAAACAGTAGAACGCTGGGCAAAAGCCTCATCCAACCCTAGCGTGGTGCATATCAGATACAAGGGGTGCAGGTGCTCCCATATGGAGGGCTGTGCCTCTGTGCCACACAATGGCCCGGCAGCAATTTTAACGCAACACTTCAGTCTTTTGCATCTTTTAACTGTGGAATACAATCAGGTGTGATTACACGTTTGTATTCACAGGAAGATTATCAGATTCCCTCTCTTCTTTTTCCCTTTAAATGAATGGCTTAATCCGTGTGCTTGCACTATGCATCCTGGTGGATAAATAAACCACCTGCTGGTATACGAGCAGGTTTACAGTTTAAACATATATGCAGAAAATGAGTGATCAAGTGAAATGGCTTTCGTCTTCCTGACTGCGAATGGATCTTCGTAAAGCCATTTGAAAGACTGATGTTTGACAGCATTATAGAAAGGCACAAATGCTTAAATGATTCTGAATCAAAGGTGAGCCAAAGGTAAATAGCATGTAGAATGACAGGGTGGACCACATACTCCCTCAGCAGCCACCCAGACCCAGCTGCAGCTCCAAAACCATCAACACAAGTGCCTGTGGACTCTGCCAGGAAGCCAGATGCCATTTTCTGGAAAACTGTGTTCTTCTACAGCTTGGCATCTGGTAATTGTGATGACCAGCCAGTAACTATGAGGGAAATATATTTTCTTCAGTAAACGGTTCTTCAGTGAACAATAAGCAACTGCTCCCCCCATTTAAAAATGCCACTCTAAAGAAAGAAACATGAAACGGCAGGGGGGTGGAGGAACAACACACAAACAAAAACCCAAAACAAAAAAGCCCCAACTAACCCACAGGGCCTTTATTGACATACACACACAAAAAATATTTTCCTGCACTAAGAATGCGATAAACCCAAGCTTTCATTTATGAGCTCTCATAAATGATACATTTTTAGGAAGGTTTTACTCAAGCATCTGTAGAATTTGTTCACTTCTTTGTTTTCATCCAAATAGTCTACTGGCAATAGGAGGGAAGGTTATGAGACAGTTCTGCTTCCCACTTTCATGGACCATCACCTCTCCCTGCCAACCCCTCCCCAGCTTTGATCTAAAAATGTTTCATTCAGCAGACCACTAGGAAGCCTTCCAAACTCTACAGTTGGATAAAAACCAACATTCCCTCATCTGCTGCACGTTGAAATCTCACACAATTCAGGAGACCAGGAGTTTTCTGTGGTGTGGCTGGAAATCAGACCCCAAATGCAAAATGCAAAAAGGGGGATTTTCTTCTGCAAGAATTTCACCGACTGAAAAATCAGCCTGTTTTCAAGTCTGAAATCAAACCTACAGTTACTGATAATCCTTTACTTTGAATGAAGTGTTCCTCAGTGTATTCTCCCACCACAGGCTCACAACAAGCCTTCATCCATCAAAGGTAAATGATAAGTATTAGGTGATCAGAAAATTTTTCTACCAACTCCATTAACAGTGAACCTCAGATTTCTTATAAAAAATTTCAACTGCAACCACAATATTCAAACTTTGGTTAAAAAATAAATTGTACTACAGTCTCTCTGGGAATACACTCCCTCCTAAGCAGTAAAAATCTTGATCAACAGTTATTTTTCTCATGTTTATTCAATATTTTGTGAATCTGTGATTTTTGTCTGGCCTCAGCATTGTGCAACATCAAAATCTGCTTTGCCTCAGGAGCAGACTATCAACCGGACCAAGAATCAGTGTCATAATTTTATTTCCAGCATTGTTCTAGGTAGAAAAGCAACCTAAGCCAGCTCTACTTCTAACGTACACTGCTCCTCAGATTGCCCTCATTTAATAAAGCATCTGCATTGAAGAGGAACTCAGGGTCAAGCCTCTCCCCATCTGGGTAGGAAGACCCTGGCTTCTACTCAAACTCCTGAGTCCCGGAAAGCAAAAGGCTGCACCACCTCTCTTGCCTTCATGTATCACAAAATTTCTCAATATCAGAATGTAAATCATCTTCATTTATCATCTTTTCTTTCATACATGACTTTTTAAAACTAGGTTCAAAGCCTTATAAAAAGTCTTGTCGATCTCTTCAGGCTTTGATTCAAGTAAGGACACTTCCAATTACAACTATTTCCATCTAAAATCTTTTAAATAAAAGCACAGAGTAGTAAGACTAGCCCTTCATAAATTTATTAGTGCAAAATTTGAACCATGCTCTTTTTAATTTGAAAAAAATGTGTGCAAATTCTTTTCTGATCTTCCTGCATTTTCTGCATAAAGTAGCTTGCCGTACTCATATTCAGAAAGAAATCTGTACATCACTACTGTAAAACATAAAAGATCTAAAACAAAAGGCACAGATATCCTATAAACTAGGAGTGTATGTAGTTCATGTCATTTCTGATATAGCCAGACCCAAATTGCACCCTCTGAAACAGGGGAACTTAGTAAAATCTGTCAGATTGCAAAAGTGTGTTTCTGTATCTAGGGTTTCACAAAACGTTCAGAAACAACAATTTGCACCACATTAGAAGCTTTTATACACACGTGCATACAGAGACTACAGAACACCGAATGCCACCATTTATGCCATCAGCAACCAGATATGCACAGGTTTTATAATGAGAAGCCTAGCACAGAATAGCAACTTTAATTCAAAGCTCTCTTGTTGCCCAGTTATTGGGAAATAAAGTTGAATTCAAGTATTCATCTCACTCCAAATGCAGAAGTTCTAGTTCTGTCATTTGTAATGAAGTCACCTAACAAGGGATAAAAGATTATTGGCAGGAAAAGACAACTGCAGCACATTAAAAGCAGATTAAGGTTGTAAGAAAAAACAGTGGCAGGAAGGAAATTCACAGTTAAGGGGAAAAGGCTCCATATGTCTTCTAACACCGAGATACAATTGGGGGCACGGAGGAAGTCATTAAGGAGATACCCCATTGTGTGCTGGAATTACAAGACATATGGCACGTTTTCCCCAAACTGCGGATTTTCTTGATTATCTACCATCAGTATACAATTCTAATGTTTTTCAAAAACAATTTTTAAAGAGGGGAAAACAGTAACCTACAGTTACATTAGAAGTAGTTTTCTTGTGCAAGAAGTACGACATTGCCTGCCTGTATCCTTCAGACAGAGCAAACATATGAAGAGTTTAGAAACCCCATGGATCACGTTTAGTAGCAGAGTTGAAGCTACACTGCCAAAGAATGAAAGAGCAGTAAGGAATAAATTTGCTCTATTCCATGATTCACTTAAAATTTGAGGATAACTTTCAAGTTTTAAGGAGCCTATGGAGGTAAAAATCCCTGTTGGTGAAACTACCGTTGCCCATCTGGTTTACAGCCGTGGTTGGCGACATATCCTAACTTGAAAGGAAACCATAGCTTACAGTAGCATTTGTATTGGTCAGCTAAAAGCCTAATAACTCTATAGAAAGTTCTGGAGACATCCAGTACCCTCAAATGCTAACATAACCACTTAAAAAAAAAAAAAAAAAAAGAAAAAACAAAACACTGATCGGTGCCCTGGAGAGGCATATTTATTAAATAAACGTCTAGTCTTTTAGACTATGTTGGAAGGATCTCCCAACTCAAGCCACCCTAGCATGACCAAGAAACTCAATTTTGCACTACAGCAGCAAGCCTCTAAGGGGATACTTCTCACTGAGCAAACACGTGCAATGGTAACATAAACATTTGGCCACAATCCAATGACACCACTGAATTCAGTGTTTCACACAATGGTCATATTACAAATCACAATAAGATTACACTGTGATGATACCTGGGATGAGCACGCTCAGCTGGCCCACCCACGACAAATGGCCTAGTTAGCAACACTTAATAAAATAAGAACGTGAAAATAAAGAATAAGATAGGAATAATCCCTATGATTGCAGATGTAACGCACAAAACTGTTGTGAAACCAGTGACTAACAGCTTCCTTGCACAATACAAAATTTGGTTCATAATGAAGATTATTTGAAGCTCGATGTTGGGGCAAAACCTAGCATTTTTCCAGGCCTCTATAATAGAAGAGAACAACAAACTCAGTGGCTCATCTTTTCAACTATGAGGGTGGGGAAAGACAGCCTAAAGGCTTACCTGTTTCTGCCACATGTCCTGTGAAAGAGGCTGTTGAAGCTAGTCCACTGAATAAGTGTAAGGACCCTCCCTGACTTCCGTGGGCTTTCATTCAGGCCAATTGTGAATATAGCTAACTGTCGCCTCACTGTCGAGTTAGCCAGTATTGTATTTGATGAGAGTGCACTTGACAAACGCTATGGGGTTATGCACTCCACTATACGCCATTGATAATATATCTTTCTTTTCCTGCAATGGCCAACTCCAATGAACAATTCTGTGTGAAGTTAAACATCATAGTCTTCTTTACTTCATAGATGAATTTATCACTGGGTCCACAACAATTGTCAGTAAATACAATATACTTCACACTATCTTATCTTTTATAGTACGAAACCTTTTTATTATTTTCTACTCATTTTGCCAAAATCTAGTTTCATATATTCCATTACTATTGCATTAATAATCTTTTAGTACCATTTAATTTTTTAGCAAATTAACATAATGAACTACATTTGAAAACTACTCACAATTTCATTAAGATATTTATTTCAATTTGGTAAAATGAATCCATAATAAGTCTACAAAAAAAAAAAATCTATTAGCAAAGCCGTTGTATTTCCTGGCATGTTTTCATTACTGCTAATCATCTCACTGAAGTCAATGGTTCAATCTAAGAACTGCGAGTCACTCTGCAAGGATGTGGCCCAAGTACGGAATACAGCATTACTGACTGTAAAACGAGCATACAGGCACAGGGACCTTCAAATACTGGTGAGGCCTCCCACATGGCACGTCAGACCCTTCTAAGGCAATCACGCCACCAGAATAACTTTTAGCCCCTCAACATAGAGGCTGAAATGCTGATTCAACTATTTTTTCCTTGCATGACTAATGCCAAGTTGGCTCCTAGAGAGATGCTGCTGATACAAGCAGAATGATCAAGTTTTAACTGAATTTGACCTAAATTTCTTCCATGCCTTTGAAAAACTGTCTCCATGTGCGAGTTTTTCCTCTTTGAGGTATGTGGGGGAAGTTGGGACACTGTCAGAGCCCAAAACTCTCTCACCGGGTTATTTTAAGATATTCCACACATGGAAGGTGTAATGTTTAATATGAAGATTACTTATTTGATCGTACTTGCTGTTAGACAGGATTGAGCACCGCGATACAAAATACACTGAAAACACAATACAAGTGTTAGTTACACTTGGAAAAACATAGCAATTGTAATACACAGTTCAACCACAACACCAACGTTACCAGCCTCTGTAATATGCTCACCATCACGATGCAGCCCCAGTTGCTGGGAAAGAATACATGGGTTGAAGCCAGTTCAAAAGTCTCCAAAATTCTTTTGCTAGTTGCTGAGTTTTTATACTCCGTGTTGGACTGAACCACTTATTCACTCTCCCCATGCTGGTCTGGCTAACTCAGGGACCACCAGTTTCCACTCAACATTTGATAGCTGTTTAGCTAAAACAAAAGCCCCCCTTTACCAGCTTCCCTTCAACAGCTGTGGCCAGGCACTCCCTGCATTATTCCCGGAGCTTCACGGGCACCTCTCCCTTGCCCAGTCCCAGGGAGCCTTCCTCCCTTGGGGGGTGTAGGCAACCAGTCACGGGTTTAGTCAGTCACAGGCACTAAATTCACATTGCTTTTAGCCTCTTATTCAGACTTACCGAAAGTGAATTTAAGGTGACCTGAGAAGACGATTGCAGTTTTTAGTCATCTTTTCTTTGGAGGTCAAAGAAGACTTAAACCCCTTTCTACCATTGCACGTAGGCACACACACACTCTCAACTTAATTCAGAAATGTCAGGTGCGTTATGTACTTTTTCATGCTTTTGCTCAGGACACCTTGGAGATCTCAGATCCTCCAAAGAGACTCTATACCATCTCATTTAAAAAAGCTTATTAAAAAAAAATAAACAAAGGTTCTGACTTTTTAATCTTATTACAAAGTATGTCCCTCAAAAACTGAATCATGAGATTCAGTTTCCGGTCACAGTCCTACTTATTCTTTAAATGTAACTGTTTTCAAGGAGAAGTGAAATGAGACATTATAATTCATAAACAAAACAGAAACAAAAAAACTTTCCAAATAGATCTCAGATCTTCAGTAATATGAGGGAACAAAAGAAATCAACACCTTCCTTTCTCTCTCCTTGGGAACGCACATCTCTGTTCCAGAGATAAGCCTGAATAAAAATTGCTGTTCTGAAAACCTCTGCAACTTTGTTGGAGTTTTGACTTGGATTCACACATCTGTGAAATCATTAGACTCACGGAAACACTGCATATAATTAGCTGGATCTTAAGCACCTTAAACTCCACACCCACAGAATCTCAGTCTTCACGTGTCTAGAACAACACAAGTATCAAGTCACAGGAGATCACAAATCCTTTGGAGGTGGCTATATTACATTATAAAAGGAAATCTTACAGAGTGTAAGAATAAAAGAAATATTTTGTTTGGTGGGTTCTCCAAAACGCTATGGAAATGATCAAATAAACATTTTACGTAAAGACGAGGTTGCTGATAACTACCCAAAAGACAATATCTGTAAGGAATGCTGACCAAGAGGGGAAATGATGAAAAAACACACAGCCCTATGTTTATGATGAGTTCTTCTTCAAGTATAATGTCTGAATGAAGCATTAATTTTTCATCTAAATGACATTCTCATAATGATCTTTCACTGAGAACTTGAATTCAGCCAAAATGCGTGGTCTCTTTTTATTGTTTCTTCATGTTATTTGAAGGCTCAATTTCTCCCCCCAACAATAAAGCTCCTGAAGGCTTGTTTTCCCTCTTTACTCTCGGTTAGTTACAAATACGTTGGGGTAAAAAATTATTCTAATTTCTTCATGAATCTTGAAGCATGCAGCTTAGGTAATACGATAATAACAATTGATGACAGTATAGCGAAAGTAACATGGTCATTTTAAAAGCCAATTTCTAGAAACTGTTGTTTTCTCAGTTTAATTACCTGATAATACAGAAAGTTTTCTTTTTAAAATATGAAAATCATTGAAGTCTTCAAAAATTCATGGAACGGAGTAAAACAATTTGATGTTCGTCTTGCTACTTTCAGTACCAGTCTCACAAGGACATGATATGAACCAGCAACTCCAATCCAATGAGATATGGAAACTTTTCTCTCGAGCCCAATCAAGGAGCTGAAAAGCAAGTTCAAAGCTATTTGTGAGCTGAAGACCCTTACTTACTTATTTGTTGTTATATTGAGAGGAATTGGGGGGGGAATCCAAAACTTTTAAATCGGTTTGAATCCTAATTAGGAGAGAAAAAAAAAAGGCAGAGTTTAAATGAACTAGGGCAATTCTTTTTGTTTATGACAAGTTTTAGTCCAATGATTCGAGTTTTAACAAGAAAAGTCTTTTAACTGATCATAAATCACAAATTAATAAATATTTGAACTTGTAAGGATGTATCTGGTGAAACAAGACACCTTTAAAAATTCAGTTTTAATAGTGACAACAGGTGAAAAAAGATACAGTAATGTTTTATCTATCAGTGACGTGAATAGCTAGAGATATCTTCCCCCCCACAGAACCAAAAGAAGTACAGTGAAATTGCTGAGTGACACGATTGAAGTCATAGACCTGTAGAATGTATAAGTTCAACTCAATGACAACAGCTGTTTTCAAGATGAAACTACTAAATGATAACAAACATAAATAGGTTGGAAATGGCAGGTAGATCTGCCACAAAAAGCACTGTAAGGTTTGTCTCTAAAATGGTAGCTACTATTTGCAGGTTTTTTTACATGGGTAACATTTATTTATGAACACGGAACTTTTTAAGGAAAGCAGCAACTACACCTTTTTAAAAAATACTTACCGGTTTACTTTTAGATGAAATGCCCAGACTACAGAAAATTATTCCAGCTATTTATACTTCCATTAAACTGACCAAATCATGAGAGCAGATCTCATCCGCTACCGAATTTCCCCAAGTCTTCAGTGCTATAAATGTCTCCTGACTTTTTCTTAAACTCACCTAACTTCATAAATAGCCTTTTGCTAAAATTAATTCTAGTAACAAATCCCTAAAAAATTCTAAAAAGCTAGAAGCAACCATTTCTCTGAAAAGCTGAGGTAACAGTTTGAAGGAAGCAGAAGAGAAATAAGCTCCTGTTGAGACAAGATGCTCTTGATTATCACCAGAAAATGGCAGCAGCCTCTTTTGATAAGATCCACCTGAATGCAGACTTACCTGTTTGCAAATAGAATCTCTTGTAAAACCTTTGCTCCTGTAGATAGAAAACTGGCAACGTGTCTGATTATTGGATATCACAAGTAACGGGTGCTCACGCACTGTCAGATCCACAAGTTAACATTACATTTTGATCTTTAGGTATCTTTTCCACTAGGACTTCGCCAAAGCACAAGAAAATGACAGCATTATGCTCTTGAATAGATATGGCAAGACAGAAATCAGAGTGGTAAACTCAAGAAAGGAAAGGGACAGATGGAGAGCCGAGCTTGTCAAACTGATGCAAGAATTCCATGTTTTGAATAAGTGTACCTCACTCATTGTTCAGTGTTATGCCAATTTTGGCAATATATTTTCAAATTTTATTCATCAATACTATTTTATAGATAGGAGTATCCATTTCCACAATCACACCACATGATTTCATCCAGCAGTGAAACATTAATTTCTTAATAGCTCTTAAAATCTGAATCGAACTGCTCCAATTGAAAACCACAAACCCATCTCTTTACCCTATATTCAATAACTACAAGCAAACCGATCCCTGAATGGTATGTCACGTTCCGTGAGACTAAACGCACGTGATAACTTGAGGTGAACTGACATTTCAATATTCAAAAAGAGTTGTTCATTCAGAATTGTAGAATATGAACTACTTATCTTTCTATTAGCGCTTTTGCTTGCCCAATTACATTATTAAAAAATTGAAAATTAATCTAGAATTTTCAAACTACTTGTGCTTTCATTGCTCGTTTCCTCTCCCAGTCTTCTGCCCTCCTCTGACAGATGTTGCCATTTCTGAGAACAGAGGGGTCTGAGGTACTCATAATCCAGCTCCACGCCTTCAGTCTGGCGTAGCAAGACAAACTAAATCTGTGATAGACAAGGTGAGAGCAGTAACTGTTTCAGACACCCAGTTTCAATCTGCTGCCAAATGTCTGTCAGAGCCCAAAGGCATGTTAACTCTAAGACACCGGTACTATTTCTTAGCAAAAGCATCTGTCTCAGCTAAGACACCTTTTTAGAGGGAGGAGAAAATAGACTTCGACATTTATAAACCAAGCATATGTATTAATACCTAAAGATCAAGAGAAAAAAACCCACCCAGCTGGCCATATTAGTAACACAACATACAGTTGCACTTTTTCTGACAAGAAAAAAAAAAGTAGCGTATCACGAGTAGCCTCTGTGTGTGGCTATTGACTAGTTGACAAAACAGGCTAAAAATCAATAGCATTTTCTATGAGAAGTTAGATAACTTCCCAAGAATACAAAAGAAGGGTCTGCTGAGGAATAGATGTCATCTCTGCTGATGGCTTCACTACAAATATTTCATTTATTTATTTCTGCTTCTTGGAGAGCTCACTAAGTTCAGTCCTGGTACCACCACTCCAGGGAATAAAATAAAACAGTATTCCCATATAAAAGGAAAAGGGAAGCATCAAGCCATGGGCAATGCTGAACACATAGCACTTCTCTTGCTGTAAATTCCAGAAGAACTACCTAAAATTTTTGAGAAACATTTACTGGTGCAAAATTGACCTGACGAGGTAAGGAGAACAGGCTTCCAGAGTCAAATCTTAGCACTCCAGTTTCCCACAGGACTGGAATTCTGTTATGCTTCATCTTTCGTTATGGGCCAAATGGAAAGCACCTTGTAAGCTACTAATAAAATAGTAGTTGTCATCTGATTTTTGTTCGATAGTCCATTCGTGACAGTGACAAATTTCAAGAGATAGCTAGGAACAAAAAAAAACAGGAATAGCTTGGTCAGCAAGATTTAAAATGTGTAAACCAAGATTTAAAAAAGGGAGATACATTCTGAGAAACAATCCCTGCTGCAACGGAGGCTCGGGTGGTCTTTCTGCTGCAAATGGACCATGAGTATTAGTCAGGTGCACTTCTAATTTTCAAATGACCGACTGGAAAATTGCAGTATGTAGTCATATAAGTCACGTGCAGTTCCTCTTACCAAAAATAGATTACAGGGGTTTTTCCAACATGAAATGGGCATTTAAGGGAGGGTTTAATTTGAAAATTATAGTAATTGTGCTTCTTTCCATTTAAATTCTTTGTGCAGCATTTCTTTATCAATAGTTGTTATCCTAGTTCTGCTATCTAAGGAAAAATTAGTGACAAATATTTTGAGGAGAAAACGGAATAATTTTCTTTTCTTATCAGACTATGTTTTACTCTTTGTTGTGGCTTAACGTGAATACAACTGCAAATTTAAAAATATGTTATTTTTTACTGCAGGAAAAGTAATTAAATCATTTTTGTATTTGTGGAGCTGCTTTAAAGTATTAAAGTAACTTGATCCCCAATGAACTTAAAATTTTAATTCATTTTACCTTATGCTGGCTGTGGAAGAAGTCAAATTTCTAAATGCAATATGACATATGGCTGTTCATTATTTATACATTCTCTAGCAGACTATAAATTTTACTTTGGACATATATCGAAGCACTGAAACCATTTCAGTTGCAAACACATAAATCATAGTTACAGTTATTAGTCTAAATGTAATGCCACCCAGGTTCTAGATCAAAACCTTTAAAATCCATTATAATTGACGTCTGCTGCATAACTTATGTCTGATTTTATTAAAGGAGCTCATTATTATTTATATCTTTGAAACGTTATATTCCTAGCTGTGTAACCAGTTAAATGTGAAAGATTTGAGGAATGGGTGGGGGGGAAGAGGAGGGGACAATAGTCCACAAACCAGGAAGAATAAGGCTGTAACAGGACAAAGTGATCCGAAATGAAATTACCTAATTCACGGGATGAATTAGCCAGCCTGCACTAGTAACTGATGTTCATTTGGGACAAATAAAGCAGGAGTTCTGTACCGGCTAACTTAGACGTCAGTGAAAAGGCTGCAAAACAAACCCCATGCTACACGTTGACTGTTGCTTTACAAGACTGGAGGGGAAAGGTTTTAGACAGTTCCTATAACTTGAAAAATCACTGAAACAAAACAGAAAGGTCTGAGAGGTCCTTCTAGATTTATTAGAAGGCTTTTTGCTGATGAGCTGTTTCCTTTGTGTAGTGGGGATGCAAAGTGCGCTCTGGGATGTGCATCCTGTATACATGAGCAAGTCCTTCACTTTTAGTCTTTTGCCAAAGTGGCTGAGCCTTAAAGCCAGAAGCCTGTCTTTTTTGGACCACAGAGACTTCATCATTCCCTTCCTGTTGTTTTTGCTTTTCTGTTCCAGAATGGCTTTTACTTAGCTCTAAGATGTAGCCAGAAGAAATAAATGAGAGCAGCTATGTCAGTTAAATGTCTGCTGAGGACCTGATGCTGCTCTCTCAAAAATCAATGACAAGACTTCAAAAGACAAAGAATCGGACTTTTAGGTGGTTTTGAAGTTTTCAGTGAACGAAACAAACCTCTGAAGCACTGTAAATTGCGTACATGTGAGTTACTAACACCCCTACCCCCGGCAGGGAGAGGGAAGGGCTTGGCTATAAACCCAGGCAGGTGCTTTCTGTCCTTGGCCCAGCCTGGGGGGGCACCAAAACCGCTTAATGACTGGTTTGCTTGGAACAAGAAAGCTTTATCGCCTAACTCCACCTCAACCTTGCCTACTTTTTAACTATTTCTATATTATGCTTATTATGTTTATATTATGCTTATATTACTTATAAACTGTATTTCTATATTTAACTATATTTTAACTCCACTTAACCTTCTTCACATTAGCTGAAGAGAAAATCAAGAAAATGAGTATTACTCTGCCTATCCTGCTTTAGTTTAGCAACAATATGCAAGAAAAGGTGACGGGGGTAAAGAAGGCTATTTTGAGCACAGTAGAGCTAGCAATATGACTGCACAGTTTGGTATCTTCCTTCTAGAGTTAATTTTTGAGTTTCTGTCATACTTGGCCTCCCTACAATAAATTCAATGTCTTGAGGTACTTTGCATACTTCTGTAACTCTCAAAGTTAACCACCGCTTCTTTTTATTTATACTTTAATACTGAGTATTTTCTTTTACTGAGATTTTCATAACTTGGGCCAGAGGCAAACCTAGACTTTGATTTGCTCGTTTGTATAAGCAAGGAGCAACAAGAGATTTTGCATTTCTTGGTGCATGATAGAACAGATTCCCAGCATTGTACTTTTCTGAGGAGGATGCCTAGTCGCTACACAGTAGTACTGAGCATATTAAACACTATATAGAACAGCGTATTAAAAGCTGGCATTCTATTGCAAATCTAAACAGTGGAGACTGAATAGAGCAAATAAAAGATTAACAGAAAGGAAATTCACTGTAATAGAGCATCATCAGCAAAAGAAATCCCATGACAGAAGCTTCAGACCTCTGTAATCTTGGTGGGTTAGGTAACTCAGCTGACCTGGATGTAGCGAAGAAGTGCAAATCTCTTAAATGTAAGTAACAGCAAAGTTATCGTTAGCTATGTTCCTGAAATACAAACCAAAGGTGTTTGTGTTTCTTTTGAAAAACAGATAAAGCAAATGTACACAACTTTTCAAAGACATTTATTAAGTTCGGGTTACAGGGAAGCTATAGAAGTGAAAGAAAACTTTTCAATAACTTCAGCAAAGCTCTCCTACATTTACAAACACCTCCCATTAAATAACTTACATTGCTACATTACAGAAGAGAGCAGGGAGAAGATATGGGTAGATGAACACAGTGATACTTATTCAAGGTACCCAACTGCATCTGAGCAGTCCCACACACACATGACTGTCCATATGTGACAGGCACAGAAATACCTTTCTGATGGATGTGGCCCAAAGTTCACACTCAACAGAAATCATGGGGCATGGGCTTTTCTTCTGCTAGGCCTAGACAATTTGTGTTTCTTGAAATTGAGAAAAGCTCAAGGAACAGGAGAAAGGAAACAGAAATTAACTGCAGTAGCCTAAAAAATGCAAGCAAAGAATATATATTAAACTTGTATTTTAACTGTAAAGTGACAGAGAAAGATGTTGCTAATACAGCTTTAGTGAGCATGAAATGCTAAAAAAAAAAAAATCCAACACCAATTTAATAGTAAGATTCTCCACTTTAAAATAAACATAAATACTGAGGACTTTCTCCTCATGATTAATCCCATCTTACAGAAATGCTTAAAGAAAACTACACTGTTCCTTCTAATTAAAAAACTACACTTCTTGTAAAATGCTTTTCATGAAACATATTGTCCATTCCCAAGTTTTACACCAAGTTCTTTTATATTTTCCTTTGTCCCTAAACGCTAAAGTAAGTTTCTGTTGAAATAAACTTCACATTTCAGATAAAGGAAAGTTCAAGCGTTGACATAAAGCACAGGAAGAACTGGCCACCTAGACCTTCAATGTGGATAATTCATAAATCTGCTTGTGTAGGCTAGCAGTAATAATAAAAACTCATTAATCATGTAAGGCTGTGGTGCACGCTACTCTACAGTAGCCCTGCAGCATTTCTTTGCTGTGGGGACAATATGCTTCATAAACTCAAATTAGTGTGCTGCAAAAGCTAATTGAATGCATGTGTGATACTTTGCCTAGGGATAACATACACCCAAAAGTCAAATGGTCTTACAGCTTTTATTACTTGGTTAAAAACAGCTGATAGGCTTCTCTGCAACCCAGTAAGTCAGTCTATAAATTACCTGATTTTCTGTTTCTTTTCTATGAGTGGCCTCATTTTTTATTTAAGTATGCAAATTATCAACCAAAGGAAAAAGAATAATCCATTGGTTAATGGCCAAATTTGAGCTCAGTGCGAATTTATGAATGGGAGGTACTCGCTCTGCCCAATACTGCTTGGTTTCCCTAGGTTTGCCTTATCTAGGAGATCCAAAACACAGGTGACAGAGTGACAAATTTATATTCTTGCTTTCAGACATTTAGATTTTAGACATTTAGATTTTTAGATAACATCCTCCCATGGGTATTTTCTGGGCCACATCTGTGTAAATCCTAGAAGACCTACTCACATTCTTCCTCAGGTGCTCTCTCTATGAGACGGCTGATAGATATTTAAAGTCCAGAATGAGAACAGATCTCTCTAATGACTATCAAAAAGCTAATCATCTGTATCTTACTGGCCATGAAAATTATCTTGTTGCTGGATGAGCAGTTCGCTGAACTTTAGTTTTGATTTATATTAATTAAGTTCATTATAAGACTGTAAGCATGTGGAATGCTTTACGATTACTATATTTACTGCACTATTTACTGATAGGACTCAAAATACATGTAATGCATCAAAGCATTTACCTGGCATAATAATATTAACGTTGTGTTGTATTTGTACCCTACCACAATAAAATAAATGGACAGAATGCATACTAAAGATTAAAATTCTTTTTCCCAAAAGAGTTAGCCCAAAATGGCGAGCAGATTTCCAATTGAAGAAAACTAAATATCTCTTTCAACTCTGCTTGTTATCTTTACAGTAAACAGTATTTTAGTGTACTTCTGCTAATGACTTAACTTAGAATGTTCTACATTAACGTAGAATGTTCTACAGAAAAAGAGGTTGTACTACAGATTTTGGCGGTTTGTCCATGTTGCATCCATTCACTGGAGATAGAGGCATGTTTTTGATGTCGTTCTTCTTCAAAAAGAGTTTCTTGCTCAGCGTATGGCTCCCACTGGTTTCATAACTTATTAGAAATTTAGAGTGGAAGACCCCATATCCCCCGTTTTATACCAAATTTTAGATACCAGTAAATCCCAGGAAATCAAAGAAAGTATTGTCCCGAACACTAGTAATGATTCAGATCCATATAGTTACCTCTTCAACTTGGCAGTTGTGTATGAATCATGACAAATTAGATACTGACTCTAAAAAATCAAGATGATTTTGCTTTCATTTCAGAAATGACATCAAATACAGCTATTACATTTTCAGAGGTTAACACACTATGTGAAGAAAATAATTTGTAACCTACAGCTACGAAGATTGAGGAAGATGGTCAATAAGAGTGTGAATCTCAAAGTAGCCAGAACTATGCTATTGTTTTGCAAAGCTGCTCTAGCAGAGAAAGGATGCTGTCAAACTCGTGTATAGTCTTTTCCCTCAACACAGACTTGCTTATTTCACTTGGTTAAATCAAATTACAGCTATTTAAGCCCTCCAGGTGCAACACAGCCTATCATAGTCAAGTTCTTTCCGCATAATCAAAAATTAAATTAATTCCACAGTGTTCTTTATAGTTGATCATCAGAGGGATATCTAAAGCAAGGGAAAAGAGATGCAATGTAACTTCAAAAGGGCCTTGATCCAGTAATGTCAACAGCAAATGGCTTTTGACCACTCATACGCTCAGGTACTCTTAAGCCGTGAAATCTAAGAACATTTAACTTCCTAATATGAATAAATTGGAATGTATTTTAAAATAGTTCCTTCAGTTTTGATTCCTACTACTACATCTGATATTCGTGGGAGATGTTTTCTCTAAAGGCTGGTTTTGCACAGTTTTTTCATTCTCCTTAGGTTAGACAGCTATTTAGCTGTTTAGCTTGTTTTCAGTTACCAAACACAAGTGTAGGAAATTGCATTAATTTGGCAGTTATTAGATTTTTTAATGTTTTTTCATCTCTTACTATTAAATAATTGGATCTGAGAGTTATTTTAAAAGGCAAATATCTTGCTGTTCCTTAGAAGGGTATTAAGAAGAAGAAATGGCTAAGATTTGATTTCATGAAGGCTTTACTTTGGCTTTCTACAGCTGGAACTGTTGTCCTATGTCACTTGGTTGTCCTAACGGCTGCTAGCTGTGGGTGAATACGAACAGGAAGCTTGGAAGATATCTGGATTATATTTTTTGTTCAAAGTTTTTGCATTTTGATTTATCTGGTAAAAACAGATTTAGCTTTTTTTTTTCCCCTTTCTCTATCGTCCAATTTGCTTATTTGTTTTAAAATTCTATTAAATCTGTTGAATACAATGTTATTTTCTGTAGCACTGAATAACATCTTTCATCTTTTAATCTTTTCTCTGGAATGGTTGATAGGTCCTAGTCAATATTATCACAACTAATGCCAAAGGAATTTTAATTCTTCTGACACTCAATTTAAAATGTTGCCAAATGCCCTCAACAGGTATAGTCATAAAGTGATCTGCTTATTAAGGTGAATTTTGCATTTTCACTGACATAGGTGGCCTTAGAAAATAGTAGGTTTTCCATCCAAGAAGTTAGATGGAGAACATTTTTAGCAGGTGTGGCCCCCAAAATAACAGGTTTATATATATTAGATAGTATACTGTAGGAGACATTCTGTTAACAAAGAATAATTCTATAAAACACCTTTACTTCCACTCATAATCGATTTTCTTAAAAAAGTGGGAAAGAACAAAATTTACTGTTACCCTACTCTATGCGTAACAGGAAAGGCAATGGTCAATATATGAATATTTTCCCTCTGAAATGGATTTACATCAGAGACAGATGCTTACTGTATTTTAGAGGTCAGACAGCCTTGCAGTGTCTCTAACAAGTAGTGTTCACTGCAAAGACTCATTATTCAAGTCCTGTACTCCTTACTCTCACTTGTAGCTCCCTTTTAGAAACTGGGACTGTCAATCTGCGTCAGCTGACTGAAAAATTTCACCAACATTATCTTTTGCTAAAATATGCTGCTTTACTGAAACTACAGCATTTCATAAAGATGCACTGGTTTTAACAGTTTTGTCATAAGAAACGGAAGGAACAAGAAAGAGTGCTCAAACTTCCTTTGCCTACAGGCCACGGCGCTGCTTCTGAGCATCAGATAAATGATGTTGACAACCGTGGCTGGGCTTTTTGTGCCTCATTCAGAGTCACTTGGGATGAAGGGTCTTCAAACAGGAAAGGGAGCTCTGGTGCATCGCATTCTGTTAAGGTCCAGGTAGCACCCTAAGCAGGGACTCCCTGAACGTATGATACATTTGTTTTGTACATGAGTAGAAAATATTTTTTCTTCATTTCAATTCACTGGAAAGCTAAGATAAATAACAACTGACAAAAGGACTGGGGCCCAATTCTTTCCGAATTCATCTGGATATTAGATTATAACTGTCGGGAGGCCTGAAGAGTGCACCAGAAGAGCAGAGCAAAGTAGAGGAAGAATTCAAAGAGGCTATATACACCACAGCAGCAATGATGAACTAAACAACAGTCAGCCTTATTCTACAATGAACAGCGCAAATCTCTTTTCAGGTCTTCATCTTCCTTTAATTCTTACATTACAAAAGCTTTTGCTTCTAGCTTCAGTGCTTTCAAACAGTTAATGGCAGGACCTGTCCTCTTATTTCTTTAAATTCTTTATCCCTGAAGCCACTGTTTTTCCCGAGTTGTCCCCTCTACATCCTCAAAGCACCTCACAAATAGTGCTGAGGATCTGAACCGGTGACAACTTTTCAACTTTAACAGTTTATTTTGGAGTATCTGACTCAGATTGCCAGGTCTGAGGTATCAAATGATCTTTATGGGTCTCTTCCAACTTGAGATATTCTATGATTCTATGAAATCTATATATACTAGGGCAGGCTCATCTGTCCATATAATTCCATTGCAAAGAATGTAACAAAAAGAACTGGAAAATGAAGCATTGACGTTAGTCAAATCTTTAAAAGCAAGCTAACAACATTACTCGTGTGCAAGAAAGTCCTGTAGTTCCACATGGCAGAAGTGCACGTGTTACTGCAGATGTAACTGTTAACATTACCATTTCCATAGATTCCAGAATTCTTTATATTAACTTTTCTATTTTTAACTTTAGCAAAACACACAATATTCCTTTATTAATGATGTAAGCATTTTATAATTCTTTAATGTGTCATTGCTTTCTAGTGTGATATTATGGCACTAAATACCTGCAGTAAGGGTCAATGCACGAAATGCACAGGGCAAATCTCACAACACATTAAATTTTGGAAAACACAACCATATGCCAAAGCAAACCAAATATAAAGGAAGGGCTTTTTATCCAGTAACAGCGAAACTGGGATGGCAAAGACAACAGATACAGCTATTGACATCCTGTTCCCTCTGTCCTGAGTCAGAGGGATGGACTTTGTGGCCTCCTGAGCCCTGTTTTCTGAGATCAACATACCGTGCCAGAACTCGCGCACTCTTTGAATGAGTGCGTGGTGGGTGAGAGCAGACCTCCTGCCTTTTGCTCTGTTTTCTTTCTATCCCCAGCAGTCAGAGGTTTGCCAGTGACACAGATTAAACTTTTGACAGCTGGAGACATTTAAACCTGAGCCTTAAATCAATGAAGGAATGTGGACTGCCTTCCAGAAGCAAAGCTGACATGTTAATATGCCATACAGAAAGGTAGTCTACATTTTACATCCCATTTGACAACCAGGAAACAAACTCGGCACAAAAAGTTTTTAATCAGTGACGCAGTATATCCATTACTGTTACAAGATGGGATTACACTTATTTTGTGAGAGTTGTATGCTTCATATATTTTTATTGTTATTTATTTTAAGGAATATTTTTACACTAACGCATAAAAGATTATATGCTATTACTTGTTTAACAGTTAAACATGACACTGGCAATATCCATCAATGTTTCTCAAGTATCATTCCTAAAATTAGTTTTCTAACAGACGTTTAAGTAGCTGGACCAATTTTCGGAAATTATGAACATCTCCAGTTTCCACTAGCAACTTAGTCTATTTACTCTATCAATGTATACTTCTAAGCACAGATTTCAGAAATTACTTTTAACTATCTGTGTTCAGAAAACGTGGACCATTATGTTTTTCAATACTTAGGTTTTGGACTTCTGGTTCCACCCCCCTGCCTTTTTTCTGCTAACTCACTGATGGTGAGTAAATAATCATAGAATGGTTCAGCTTTGAAGGAACCTCAAAGATCATCGAGTTCCAACCCCCTGCCATAGCTAGAGACACCTCCCACCAGCCCAGGTTGCTCAAAGCCCCGTCCAACCTGACCTTGACCCCCTCCAGAGATGGAGCTTCCACAACTTCCCTGGGCAGCCTGTTCCAGTGCCTTACCACCCTCAAAATGAAAAATTTCTTCCTAATACCTAATCTAAATCTCCCTTCTTCCAGTTTGAAGCCATTCCCCCTCATCCTATCACTACATGGCCTTGTAAAAAGTCCTTTCCCAGCTCTCCTGTAGAAATCATAATGATGATTTCTATTCAAAACGCACCATACCTCTTAGAACCTTATAATGAAAACACACACAAATTATAAGGACAAACTGTTAGGAGTTGTCAGCTGTGATTCCTACATTTTCTGTGGTTTTTCTAGATGTGAATAGAAAAGAAGGGCACTTGGGAAATTTGAATTTTACTTACTGCACACACCTCATTTTTACATCTGTAAAATGAGGGTGAATCTTCCTCTGCCATCTGTGTAGGTCAAGAAACTATGTAAACATGACACTTTTCCAAATAATGCCATAAAATCTTTTGTGGAAGAGATATCTATACCTTTACAGCTGCATCTTCTGGTTTCTCTAAAATTCATATAACCTGAAATGCTGAGAAGTCTGGCACTGTACATTTGAAAGAGTTTATATCAAGAATAATTCTTTACACATCACAAAAATCTTAAATTCATTTTAAAGATTTAGTTCCATTGTATTTCCTATCCATTTTTCCCATGGCATAGGAATAAATTTTGAAGGAAGGTCGAAGTTTCCTGTAGTCATCTCTGTATTCCTTCTTTGCCGTCGTCACAGGCAAAGACAGGCGAACCACACAAGTTATCTTTTTTAATAAGTCTTTCTTAATATAAGCATTGTCAGACTCCACAGTCTTCTATACATACGAAGATCTTTCAAAACGGTATGACAGAAAGAGAGGTTTATGAGTTCCTTTGCTAAGCGAGGAAGATGCAGTAATTGAAAGTGCCCACGGGCTTGGAGATTTATTGTTAAGGGAAGTGTGCTGTAAACAAGAGTAACATTAAGGATTTGACTGTAATAATTCAATCTACCTTACTTTACAAAACAACATCTAAGTTTGCAAGTAGCAAGGCCTTGTTTACAAATAATTTGCAGCCTTCATGATGCAGGCAGCTTTCAAAACCTCCCAGATGAAAGAAATCTAAGCTATTGCTACCAAAGCAGTGGTCACAAGTGTGTAGTTTAAACCAAGTGTGTTTTTCATTGAAATGTGTTCAACCTCTGGGCACTTGAGTGTGTAGGAATGGCAGTAAAACTGCAGAGCAGAGTAATCTTCCTTTGTGGCTGGACAAACAGATCCAGGTGGCATTACTGAATTAGGAGTTGGGAAATTGCAGGATCAGATGAACCTCAAGATGACTACATTTGGGGGTGGCAGTCACGTCGTCCTGCACCAAATTCTTGAGTATACCTGGGCAATTCCAGTCTTTCTAAAGTTGGTCCTTGTCTTTCTGTAACTTAATCACAAAAGGGTGCTCCTCACAGCCACCCAGCTGGGCAGGCCACATCAAGAACGGGCACACAGGCTCTCCTCTTGGCTGAGCAAGTCTCATCTCTCAGTAAGTGATCATCATTTTGATAAAACAGCAGCAGGAACTATACAAACCGCTAAAGTACGTTAAAGGAATTTGGCTAGAAAGGGAAAATGTGGTTGTGGAAGAATGGGATCACAGTGACATGTATTTTAAAGAATTAGGTTTTCTTTGCCTAGGACTTCTCTCTGTTATATCCCAAACATTGAAAAACAGCACTAAAATTGCAAAAGGATAAATGCATTAGTGTAAGGCCCCACTTCTTTTCTCAGGAATAAAAGGTTCTTGCTTCTAGTCATAGCATTCATCTTAAATTGATCCTAAGGGAAGAAGAGGGCAGAAGAGCTCACTTAGCAAAATACTGAATACTTAGCACATACGAAATGTTCCTGTATTGAACACAGTGTGATGGGAGAGCTATTTTCTGCCCCTCCTTTCCCCTTCCCACTGCTTCTGGCACTCTATTCAAAGAGCACAGCTGCCTGGCATTCGGTGCATAGACACATCTGTGTAATGAGTCAGCACAATCTTTGCAATGTAGGCATTTATTCGGATAGAGTGACAGACGCCCCTTACGTCCCAGAGCACAAGATTAAAATCTTCACCAGAGACATTTGATTTCATAGGTTGTAATTTCTACAGAAAGATCACAGATCTGTTATTTGAACACACAGAGCACTCCACAAAAATATCCAGATGCACTACAAAATTTGTCTTGGATCAGACACGGAAGGGAAAAGGTGAGATAACCCCCTTGATCTTGCATAGAAGCATATGCTGCTCGAGAGGAATTATTAGAAACTCTCTGAACCTTAAGGACAAAATTGTGAAGCCAGTACTTAACTGACACAGTTATTTTGCTATTACTTTTTAAGATGGTAGGAATTACATTGCTGCTATCTTTACAGTCTGCTGTTCAGCACAGCACTTGGTACAAAGACAACTAAAGCATGTGAGTTTGGGGTATGTAAAATCATAAGAGTAGGTATTTAAAAATACCTTGAATTTTTAGAGCCATCAGAATATGCAGCATAATTAAACAAATATAAAAGGACCATTAAGAGAATTATTTTCAAGGTTCTCATAGTATCACTATCTTATCTGGGTCTCCTGATGTTCTTGCTTAAAGAGCTCATTCATTCATCTACTTAGAAGTATTCCAGTTGTTCAGAGAATGAAAACTACTCTCAATTCTGGTGTTCCTATTAGACACAGGTAGTTACTAGGAAGACGTACTAAATAGCCTTTTACACCTCCAAAGCGATAGTGATAGATGGATGCACATGCCAGTGTGACGAGGAAAAAAAAAAGGAAGTGAACTAAGGACTGTTCTATTTTCATGGCAATTCCTTTCTTAAGCACCAACAAAACAAAACAAAAATTGATCTACGTATAGTAGAGGTGGTGACAATTAAAAGAAAAGGCTACACCAATCATCTATTGATTCACTGCTCTACAAGAGTCTTTAGCACTAACCAAAAGCGCTGAAAAATATGGTTGCCTAACAAGGAGGAACAAGCACCAGAAACTTTTTCATTTCTTCCTTGGTGTATAATAATGTCAAAGGCCTTAAATACTTCTGTGATGGAGAACAAGATAGACAGACAGATACAGAGCAGGTCTTTTAATGCAAAGATACAAATACTCTTTGTACCTATTAATTAGTTCAATTCACACTATCCCTGTGAAATATTAGAACAAATTTTATAAAAGAACAAATTAGGGCATAAAGAAATTTAAATTCTTCAGCCTTTGAAGTTGAATGGTAAATTTTACACCGAGCTGTTACAGAATTGAGCAGTAGATTGGTCTTTAGATGACACAATGAAGCACTATCTGAGCTAAGACTGGAAGGGTAACAATGAGGAAACCTTTCAGCAGTGTGTACTTATTAAGAGAATTCATTACTGCAGGAACAGATACAACTAGTCACCAGAAAGTCAACTTGCCACATTCCCCTACCATTTAGAACTTACGTGGAATTTATCCTGTTCTTTTATTTTTATTACATGATAGTGTATCATTAAAGTAACACAATTTTGTCCTCCTTGTTCTCCCAAATTAAGCACTGTTGCTATATATTTATCTATATCCAAGAACAGCCATAAAAACCTTTTCATCATATTTCTGTTTTCCTCTCTCTGTCATTCACTAGCTTTTGGGTTTAGGGTTGGTTTTGGGGGTTTTTTTTGTTTGTTTGGTTTTTTTTATTGTAGCAACGGAACAAAGCTAAATGAGTTTTTACTTTCAAATCTTCACCTACAAAGTAGTTCTTTACACTAGTTACATTGCAAAAAGCTTTAAGAACATATACTGGCCCTCAGGGCAGAGCAAAGCATGAGGAAAACAAAGTTGGAAGGTGAAATAGAGCTCATCTGGGAAAAAGGTTGCTTCTTTGTGGTCTAACCCTTCGAGATGGAACAGTTTTATAACCTGGAAGAGTTGATACCAGCGTGCTATTGGACTTTCAAATCAGTTCTTCTCCCATCTCCTACATCCCTTGTTACCTTTTTAACAAATGCAAAATTTAGTCAAGACACTTGTATTTTCTCAGTGAAACTATACAAAAAGGCAACTTCAAACAAATGTTCAGGCAAAAAATCACCAGGCTGTCTAAACATAGTTTCATATATTCACTGAAGACAGAATACAACCGCCAAAGCTATCTTTTCACCATTTGGGGTTTGAAATGCGCAAGCCTTAAGTAGTCAGAGAAGAGGAAAATCCAAAATTGAAAGGTACAAGGAAAGCTGTCTTGAAGAAGACAATTGTTGCTAGCTGTAGTGTTTGGTGAACGTATGAGCTGTGCTCCCCATCTTTCTCCAGTGGATAAACATGTATTTTAATGCAATTTGCAATCGGGTTTGGGACCTATTACCAGCTGTCAAGAGATCAGTTATTGAGGGCTTAACTGACAGTGGATAATTAGCTTCTCTATGAATGGTGATTGTGTTTCACTCTGAAGATAGTGTGGTAAGAAAATGAAACATATGGCAAAGTCAATTATGATTTTTTCTCAAAACTGTTTTTAATGATATTTAACTATTGATCTGTTGGGTTCCAGTTTACTTTGATGGGTGTGCAGAATCGTAAGAAGCTATTGTATTTAGGCTATTTCCTATTTTAACTACTTATAGCCTATTTAAACATAAAGAAATGAGTATATTGTTATTCCAAAAAAAGACGATTCTTTAGAACACTTTATGGAGCAAATAAGAACGCTTCACAGGGCTGCAGAATTATCCACAAAAAGATTATAGTTTTGTCATGGCCTTAAGGCAGGCCAAGTGATCCCTCTTACTTTCACTATGCAGCAGAGTTAATGCTGTCTTGGAACCAAACATATTGAAAAAGGTCTTCTAATGCCATTTCTGAAAGTATTCTTTCTGCCTTTGTCAAGCAATGCAATGAGAAATCACCACAGCGTTTTATATAATAAGTACCAGCTGAGGAGCACAGGGTTATCCTAGGAGACAGAGAAGCACACAGCCTGGTACTTCTCCTTGCATACTTACATTTGCATAAAACATTAATTGTTTGCAGACACCTACTACAGAAGGATGCCTATTGGATTAATAATCTTAATATAGCTGTATCACTCTTGTACAGATACAACTAAACTAAATAATAAAAAGTGACATATTTTAGTGAAAACATATCCTGTGTCCCTATCCTTACTTGAAGGTATTAAGATAATGTCTTGTTTCCTCATTTGTCCTGTGTTAGAAATTTGGCAGAATATTTTTGAAACACTAACTTCTTTCTAAAAATGATGAGGAAGACTGAAGAAGACAGCAAGATAGTAATTTCTCTCCTCAATTTGGCCATTGACTTTCTGTGCAATACTAGCAAAACCAACACTTTAATGTCTAGAAGTTTCATTTCAGACCCTTTTAAAAGGTTGGGATTCCAGAAGGCAGGAGAATGGAAGTTTATAGCAGTGAGTCATCAAAAGTTAAGAGTCTAAAATTCCTAATCTAATTAGCTCAGAATTTATATTAAGTCTTAATGTTCTGGTTTCTCTAATAATACTAGACAGAAGCATGTGATTTACAAAACACAAAGAAGTCCTCCAAAAATGTGGTCATAAAAATACTGGAAGTCTATTTCTATTAATGTAAGCAATCAATTCCTTACAGATTCAAGTTACAGCTTTAAAGAAAAAAAGATACATAATTGGATGGATACAACAATATTTATTCTTACATCCCAGTGGCCTTTTAAGTCTGATGTCCACCAAAGGCAGCAACCTGGATTCACACATCAAGTCTGGATTTGTTCAGACAGTTAAAATCTTTTTGAGGAAACTCCTTTTCCTCACAACAGTGTACTAAAGAGGAAGCTTATTTTCTATAGCACGATGTTATATAGCATTATACCACCATCCAACTATTCTCATGGTGTAAACAGAACTGGTATGACTGATAAGCTAATTCAATTGAACTCTGAATACTTACTTTCCTTACTAAGTAAAGAATATCTGACAAAAGCCACAGAAAATAAAAATTCCCTTTCCTTCCTACCTTCCCTCTTCTCCAAGAGAAAGAAGAAGCAGGGCACTAAACTGAGACTTGCATTTCGTGGTATCCTCAAAGCGTCTGTGGCTTTAGATAAGGCCACACCAGAGAAGGTACGCCTCGAAGTGACTATGGATAGTCTACACCGCAGCAGGCACATCCCCAAAGAGACTGTCACCCATGAATAAGTCCATGCTGGAGCAGGTACACCGCTAAGGGACTGTGGTCCATGGATAAGTCCACACCAAAGCAGGTGCAAGGAGTCCCACTTGAACTGGAGAGTGAGCCTCACAAGAAGCAGACCCAGCCTGAGCTGGCTTTGGTAGCCATTGACTCCACATAACACACCACCTCTCTGCCCTGAGTGACCACCGTAACAGATGGAGCCCAAAATCATGGACTAAATGACCTCAATGGACATTTTAGGGACATTTTACAAGGGTGGCCCAAAGACTAAGGGAGTTGGTGAGTAAGAAGAAAGTCTTGGATAGTGTGGAACCTGAGCATGACATAAATGGTATGGAATAAGGGATGGAGATTGTACTGGGTTTGGCTGGGTTAGAATAAATTTTCTTGGTAGTAGCTCCTATGGAGCTATGTTTTGTATTTATAACCAAAACAGTGTTTATAACACACGGATGTTTTAGTTATTGCTGAACAGCGCTTACACAGTGTTAAGGCTGTTTCTCGCACTGCCACACCAGCAAGTAGGTTGGGGGTGCACAAGTTGGGAGGGGACACTGCAGAGGCAGCTGACCCAAACTGACCATATTAAAAACTGGGGGGGAGGCAAATTTTCCAGGGCTGCCATTGCTCAGGGAGTGGCTGGGCATCAGTCAGCTAGTGGTGAGTAACTGGGTTTTCTTTTTCAATCACTTGTTTTTCTTGGTTTTGTTTTTCTTTGTTTCCTTTTTTTCTGATTAAGCTGTCTTTATCTCAACACACAAGCTTTCCTACTTATACCCTTCCAATTCTCTTCCCCTTCCCACTGTAGGGTGTGAGCAACTTAGCTGCCTACTGGGATTAAGCCATAACATTGGATTGACATTGCTTCTAGTGGGTCAGAGCAGAAACTGTATAGTCTCCAAACCCATACAACACAAAACACACCTGTAGATACAGTCACTGAAGATATCCAAGTCAGCTGTGATGACATACCATTTTATCTTTTGGATGCACATGCCCTTTTTGGGGAAATAATGTGAAATCTCAAAAGAAACTATACAAAGATTTAGGGTTCTCAAACTGGTAGATTTACGGGTCACTAAGTCACTTCACTCTAGGTTTTTAAGAAAAAACGGTAAAGCTCAGAGGCCACTGATACAGCATCTTTATAACAGCAGCTTTCCATGACTAACAATTTAGCCTGGATTTAATTCAGAGATCTGAGAAGTCAAAGTGGGCACATATACTACCGAAAGAGTATTTCACTGCGTAATGAAAGCAAAGCCAAAAGGGATAATATCCAATTCCACTCTAATGGCTTTTATCTGTAGATCTCAAGATGCCAGTGATATTCCACCAGCTAAGTACTCTATATTCAGCTCAGGAAGAGCTCAAGGGCAGAACACCCATGGACTTTAAAAGTTTGCTGGACTGAGGCAGATGTATCAAAACATATTACTCCAGTTTCTGTCTTACATAATAAATTGTGGGCCAAAGGAGCAGTAAACCAGCAACCACCAGCCTGATAATTGCATTTCTAATGAAAATGTGTGCCCCTTTTGTGTCATTTCTACTGTAAAACAGCATGGTAGTACCCACTAGTGAACAGTGCACTCAGCAGAAGCATAACTAATAGGAGAAATAAAAATTATCTCCCTGATGGTGTATTTTTTAATGTATTAAATAATGATTAGGGGCAAAGGGCAAATATTCAGCAATCAGCAAGCAACCAACAGGGGAAAAAAAGATACTGATTCAGTAGGTAAAGACCATTAAAATATCTTAGTGTAGCCCTTTCTGAAATCTTCTCCCACTCATCATAAAAGTACTGAAACATATCATCCTTCATTTTGATTGAAGCTAGTCTCTTCTCCAGATGTTAAGGCTGTTCTGTTATCTGTTACTATGTCATATATATTCCTGAAAATATACTGTCAAAAAGACATACTTGCGGGTTGACAGCTAAGATATTAAAAGGCAATTCCAGTTACAGTTGGCCAAATTTTTGATTAGCTCTTCAGTAAACAAAGGGCATTATTACTGACAGTAGGTGATTTCAGACAAGATAGGTATATGTCATAGCACAACTTTCAAGCCTGTGTTGTGTGTTATGGTACGTTACGAGATAGCACAAGCATCTCTAGGAACCATGTTGCCAGGCTTAAACAGAGACAAGGGTAAGAATCCAATCTGCTAAACAGAATTTCTCAATTGTACTCCTCTTTCATACTAAACATACTGAAATACTTTTATATACAACCACAAATTGTTGTTAGGCAAACCTAGATGGAATAGGATATCATTTGGGGGCTTTATAATATTTCTGATCCTTTACAAAGGTTGGCTGAAAAGAATCTGTACACAGAAAAAATGACAATTATTTCTTCTATAAAAGGAACGGCATAATACAGACAAATGGACATTGTAGGAGAATTGCCAATTATAGTTGGCCCAGTTCAAAAGGTTAATGATGAAATATATCTCTGGCTTATATTTCAAGAAGAAAACTCGCAGTAAGGCAAAATTACTCATTGTGAAACAAGTAAAAATGTTTCCTTTGGTTTTTCTCTAGCTATTGCTAACAATTCACTACTACAAAATGCTTTCTACTGTTGAAACAGGCATGCTTAATCTTCTAAATTAAATTTAAATACTTTCAGACAGAATGCACTACATTATTTTTTTCTTTATCTACTACTTATATACTTCTAATGATGTAAACAGAAGTGAAGGACGTGGGAACAATCTTCATTAATCTGATAATACTTTGTGTTTAGACCAGGTCACAGGAATATTTACAATAAAAAACTTCATTTGCTCTATGGGTTGGTTTAGGAAAAGGCAGTTAAAAGAGAACAATTTAGATGAATCTAGATAAAACCTCTCCTGGTAAACAAGCTGTTAAAAAAAATAATTACTTGCCCCATTACTTGTGGTAAAGTTAAGGTGGTTTGCCAGGCTGAGACTGAGCAGAATAAAAACAGAATAAAAAACTCTGCTGCTGTCTGGGGATGGAAGAAATCCATGAGGTATTTTGAAGAGCCAGCCAAACTAGACTTCACTGCATCTCCAAAACAAAACACACATGCACAGTATGAAATGCATAGCAATTGCCTCTTTTTGATCTTCTAGGTGAAAAAAAAAATAAAAAATAATCAAACATCAGGTGAGATATTGAAACACGCAGTCTGTTCATCATGCTGTTGTGTTTCTTATTTTTGCTGCTCCTTCTATCAAGAGAGCTGTCTCTTGACAGCTCCCAGAGAGAAGACTTGGAGACACCCAGCACACTCATACACTGTTGTGTAAACCTGGCTAATCCAAGACTGTCCAAGGCTATTAAACCTAGAAAGGCTGGGCACAAAACTGAGGAAGTCATTGAAAGAGCCATGAAACTTCAATATGACAATAAGAAACAGTGAAATAGAATAATTAGTTGAAAAACTCTCCTAAACTGATTTTTTTTTAAAACTTACATTTTACTGTTCTTTTGAAAAAAACCCAAAACCAGCAGAGTAAGAAATATATTCCCCAGGGTGTCCATTCACACCAATTAACTGCTACTAAGACTAAAGGGAACTATACACAA
>NW_009647849.1:1670241-1676344 GCF_000708025.1 Charadrius vociferus
TAATTTAATCATTAGTTCACATACATAATACAGTAAGTTTATTGAAAATATTCTAAATCCTATTGTTATATTACATACACACATTTAACTCTCTCACATGAGGGAAGCACCTAACAGTGAGTTCCTGCCAGAAGAGGCACCAGCAGTTGCAAGAGTCAAGAGGTTTTAGCCTGTTGGTTTTTTTCCAGGTACTTTCAATTTTACAAACCTTACTGTCACAAGTCTTTAAAGGATTTCATTTGCTAAGAATATATCCCAGGAAAAACAAAACACCCATAAGATATCTCAAGTTGGATATTTAAAAATTTGTAGCTATTTTTAAAGGCCCTGACTTCTAATAGGTAACCATCTGGAGAAGAACTGTTTGAAGATGAAAAGCAATTTTACATTTAAACTGAGATTTCATAAACAAAGTAATACTGTTATGCAGCTACCCTGAGCATTTCCTTGGTTTACCCCATGAGATCTCTCTTACAGTTTGATATTTCAATTGCCTTCAAAAGTATATATGCATGGTCAGACTGCTGCAGGAAAATGTACCTTTATCATGTACAGGGCCCAGGACAAAATCCTCAGTCAAAAAACCCTCACCAAAGAGTAACAGAACCCCCCAGCCCTTTACCATGATCTGAAATTTGTCAGAACTCGTGTACTGACACATAAGCAGAAAACAAACTTCAAAAGGGAGTCTGACACAAAATGTGCTGAAAACAACATTAAGAGTTAACATTACCAATGAAACAAATAAAGCCATTGAAGTTAAATAGCAAAAACTATCTTCTGACTAATATATACTTGAAGATAATGTCTTTATCATTTTTAACACAATTCCAGAGATCAGCATTTGGGAGTGAACTGAGATTTGTTCCAGGTCACACCACCATCTGAGAATATTACACAGGTGACATGCTTCATTCTGAAGACAAAGAAAGGCTATTGCTCACTTTGACCTGTCAGCCCAATCAACATCAAAGTTGTCAACAAAAATAGAAAAAGGTGAATGGGAAAGCAAAGAAAAAAATATAAAGTAGCAAAAAGGAAGACCTGGCAAGAAAATGTCTTGCCATAGAGGACCTCTCTGCATAGGTCATGAACTCACGTCACATTCTCACGATAGTTGGCAATAAATATCTGTTAACCTCATACAGAAATGAAGCACAGTCGAAGTAGTCAATATTAATTGCTGAAATAGAGCACACTGATGCAAAAATAAAGACTGTGTAATGGTTAAAGGATACCACTGATGATAAACTGAATAGAGATGTGTGGAGCCATGAGCTCCTGAATTTTAATGTCAACTGTGAGAGTTTATTAGGTGACCTTGGCAAGTCACTTGCCCTCATTGTTCCACAGACCCACACAGCATAGGAAATAACATTCACAGGTTTGGATACACAGCACTGTGCCTACAGCTACTATAAATCTAATTTTTCATGGACATCATCTTTGTATGTGCTTTCCAGGTGTAATTTTGGGGTGTGTGTCCAAGTACTTAACGATTCAGACATTTCCTATAGCCAACCAGAATAACATATGGAGACCCATGTGAAGGGGCGGGCTTGGCAGTCAAAGGAGGACAGCAAGAGGTTTCACTTGGGTTTTGCTATCAGAAACATGACCGTCCTATGAATACCTGCTTATTTATATTGATTAATTCAGGGTAGATTCATAGAGAACTCGATAAAACATTGCGAGTGCCAAAGGAAGACAGGAATATAATGAAAATCTGTTGATTATATTTTGCTTAGTACAGAAGAATTATGTAGAGACACTATGTTTCAGCTACTTTTGGCTGCTTTATTATATTAATATCAAATCATGGAAGTTCAGGATCCAGGAAACTACCGTAAGCTCCTACTTAGAAAAAAATAATTTTGAGAATTGAGATTTAGTCTACAACATCTATTTGGCTCAATAATTATGCTGAAAATAACTGATAAATGTATGTAGCAAGAATTGTTATTAATTTAAATTTCTTACTTTGTAATCTAATTTTACTGAGAAAAAAACCCCGACATCCTGAAACTGCTTCAATAGAGCATGCTGATCAAAATTGCTTAGGAACAAGTTTCATTTAAGTCTAGCAAGGTATTTTGAAGTACATTACAGTAGATGAACTTCAGTTTTGTGAATTGACTCAATTGTTCTATTGTCACATTATCTCAAGTTTTTTTAAATTAGTTGCTGATGAAAGCAGAACACTGGCAAATGCATTCTTCTTCCTCCAAACTAACTTGAGGACATACCACACACTCTAGACTGATAACTAAATATTGTTTTAAAGAAACAAGTCAAACAGCGATTTAGACTACAAAAAGATGAAAGATTAAGAAATATTTTTTTTAGTGTTTTAGAGATCAGTAATGCTAAAAAGCACAACAGATTAATTATTCCTGTTATCTTGCTTGATTTCCCAAGAAAACTAAAGGAATCCTTACTGAGGGAATATCATTGTGACAGTCAACACTGAAATCAAAAGCACTGATGCATCACCAGTTTCGGCCCCCATATTTGGGAGCTCTGAATGCAAAACGTTACTATTTCCTTTGGGTAATTTCCCACACTGAATAGCCTATATCAGATATAACAAATCTTTAAATTGTTCAAATACCTTAGGTGATAAGTGCACAGAAATAGATATAAATAAACTACCACAGCTTCAATATTCACTTTTATCTTTTACAGAGTTAGGCTTATTATACAAATGTATGATCATACAATGCATCTTACACTTTTTAGCTGCACATTATATTCTGATAATAGTAATTTACATAATTATTCTTTCTGCGGGGAAAATATGGTGCGCTATGAAAAACATACTCGGGAAAAAGTCATCAGACAATTACTCATCCAGTACTCTGGAGCTAAATCCACAATACTGTGCAAATAAGTAACTTCCTCAATGCACTTCTGTGAAGGAAGGTTATCCTAAGTGAGTTATCAATTTTAAAGTCAAATCTCCCTAGGTGTGGAGGCAGACATGCAACTTACAGGCACTTACCAAATAAACAGAGCAATTTTGTATAGCCGCTAGAAGTACCATTACTCCTATGTTAGGGGTTTTTTTGCCTCTTTCTACCGTCTTTCTTGCTGATACGTTTTGCAAGAAGTAGAAATGAAAGGTGAACCTTATGCTAACAGTAGGATATTTTTTGGCTTTGCTTTTTTGTCCTCTTGATCCTAAACAGCTTTAATTTTTGAAAGACTAACAACTTACGCAAAGAAAAAAGAGACACATGTGGCTCACATACTGTGTGAGGACGGTCAAGTAATAAATCCACATTGTATGAGATTACTCACACCTTTTAAGACAGACCAAAGTGAGTTTACTTGTATGAGGAAGTCTGCAGGACAGAGACAACAAAATGAAATTGTTTGCTGCAAGGCAGTGATGAGGATGATCTTTGTTGCCCGCTGTGTAAGGTTTCTCTTTAAAAGGCAATTCAGGGCAGATGAAAGACATGCAACTTTCTGGTACAGAATACTGTGCAATAACTCCTTTTTGGAGTACTCCTCCTCCCCAATAAGATTATGTGTATGGGGCCTATCTTCTTTATAAGTTCATAATTATTTGTTACAAAAAAGGAAGAGAAGAAACTCATATTCCCTTAATCATCAAAGGATTTCCCCAGAGAATTCCAGTGAGCTCACCAGGACCGCCCAGCTGCAAAGAAACCACTCAGGCAATTCAGGACCCGGGGAGTGTTCATGGGTAAAGAAGCCCCACGGACTCCTACTAAATCTGCTGCATACAAATACTCGCAGGATGATGAAGGGGCCAGGACACTGAGCTGGGACTTCATCAAACCTGGTGGTACTGTGCAGCCTTGATGATCTCTCTTATTCGCCTATAATGGCCTGTCCTCCTTTACCAATTTAAGTCTTTCTTCTGGGAAAAGCTGTCTTTCATTGTCTGTATGTCCACCTGGGCGCTAGCCTTTGCTGTGGTCTCTAAAGGCTATTAGAGTAGAGATCACAATGATGGGGGGGAGTCTCAATTTGAGGAACGATCCTGCAGTAGCGAAGACTAGCTCTTACTCAGGCTTTTAACAAGCAGGTGGAAAATACACCTCTGAATGGTCTGTGAACATAGTGCTTAGCTTTAAATAAACGTTGATGCTGCTAATAACTAAATATCATTGCCCTGAGCCAGCAGGTTTTGATACAGTTCTGTATATTCCTTACAGTTATTTGCCCCCTAGTTGTGCTTGTTTTCTTTTGAAGAATAATTAAGATTTAATGGCATATTTTCACAGGTTTTTTTCTGCTTGCTTTCTTGCTGCCTACTGTGCTGATTGCTTGCGTCTGATCCTGGTCATTACAAGAACTGTACAGTAATTGCCTATCTGGTGACTCATTAATGAAGGTCCCCAGAGAGATGAGAAGCTGTTCTTTTGAAGTTCATCATGTTTGCTGTTGGCCTTCTAGTTTAATCTATACATTCAGGACACCTTATTCAATTATTGGAAACTCCTTTTTGCTAAGGATATAGACACCTTGTAAACAAGGTCCTTTATCTCTGCTAACAACATGGCTTACCTCTGATAAATCAAAGCATTTTACACACCAGACACACTCTTTTCATCTTTGAAAAGCCAGGATGGTTCAGAAAAAGAAAACCAAAACATTCTGGTACAAACAGGTGTCTGAATCAGGGAATTACCTCCAAAATGCAGCATTTCAAACATCAGAAATTCAGGAACATATTGTAACAAAAAGCTGCGTTCACAAACACACATTTTCCAATTCTCAGAAGTTGTTTTCTCCTCTTTTAAACTGAGCTTTATAAGAGAAGGAATTACATTTTAGATTTTCTGTAAAAGAAAGGTTTGAAATTGCTTTAAGAATGATCATAATATTTGGCACCAAGCCAACAAAAGCTTCTAGCTATTTATTTTCAGGCATTTAACCTGCTCTTGCAGACAGACAATCCGTAACTTTTCCTTTATCCCTCCCCTAGCCCACTGCTACCTAGGAATGCTGCTTCCTCCCAAATACTTATCTCTGACCCCCTGCACTTATATACCCCACCAACAGTAACCTCAGACGTCTCCAGAGCATCTCACCAGTTACCTGATTGTTGCTTTAAGGGGCAAAGTAGTTCTGGCAGAAAATAAACCCCCTTGCGTTCTAACACTCCTCACCGAGGTGGGAGGCTAGGTGCGGCTAGGTTTACATTCTGAGTGACGCCCAATTCACCACGATCAGCCCAGGCGCATTTAATATATATTAAACAGTTACGGTTCTGGATACACTAATAGCTGACTACACCTTCAGCCCAGTCGTGCTCATGAACTAGCACGGCCACTCTTTGGTCACGTTCAATGAGAAACCCAAACGACTCGCTGCCTACACAGTGCAGTTTATTTAAACAACAGATATCAGTATTTCTGCAACTGCAAGCCCTCCTTCAAAAAACTATTAAAAAATGAACGTTGGCTGTGAAAAATCCACACTGCTGAAGACTTGATACTTACTCAAGAGATCAAAATACATATCTAATGCATATTGTTAAATAAAAATAAATACTTTTCTCAGATCAAACTACTAACAAATTTTATCACCGTACATCAGTGTACATAACAAAATTATAAGAAAACTGTTAAGCATCTTTCAGAAAATGCTACAGAATCTTTATTTGCCTCATGCAATTGTGCTGTGCTATACATTTTTGTAGACCATTTCAGTAGCAAGTTGATGGGATCATTTATTGAGTCCTTGCATATTGACACAATAATTTGTTCTTTTAAACTATTCATATTTTTAAAAACCATCACTCACATGTTTTCCTGACCTCTTTACTTACCTTTGATGTGAAATGATTGAGAATGTTTGGAGTTTTACTTAACAGCTGATTAAAATAACCACTATTTGAAAGACAGAATTACTGAGGCATCAGGAACCTCTTAAATGAGTTGGAAAAATTGTGTGGACTGTAATATATGCATGTGATTAAGAGTTCTCCACTGACTGGGTTTCCTTTCCTACTGTCTATTATAAAGGCATTAGGAAAGTTGCATCCATTAAGATGCTAGCCCTGAAGTATAAAAGTACTCCTTTTTTCAGGGAAGGCACAAATAAAGGACAGTGTGAAATCTCACTT
>NW_009647850.1:0-4333 GCF_000708025.1 Charadrius vociferus
GCAAGAGCCTCTCTGCATACCCTTCCTCGGCATAAATTATGAACAATCAGGTTTTATCACTCTGGGAGCGGACTACTGTCTTAAAAATATGCCATTAATTTCAGTGTTCAGTTAGTATAGAAGAGGCTTAACTGGAAAGTAAAATTACTGAACAGAAAATTGGTTCTGTTTTACCTCTAACGAGGGCACTCTGTCACTCCAGAGATTGAGATGGGTTCTGTGCTCTTATACCCTGATGGCACCTGTGTACACTGTGCACTAGTGTCTACCAAAGCCTTATACTTCTGGAGGTCTGATGTGCCTGACCATCGAATCCACACAGTCCAGTTCATCCCTTTCCTCCTCCTGGCCGAAAGGAGGGACCCTCTCTATTCCTCTTCCTGGTCAGAGTATTCACTGGCTGACCTTTTTGGTGCCAGACCAGAAGTCCCCTCACCAGGATCAAGGGAGGTGATCTCAGTCCTTCTTCTATGTCTGGGAGATCGCTGATTGCCTTCTTGTGTCTCTTCAGCTACTACACTGACAGCCTTCTTGGGTGGCCCCTTCTTAACAGCTGTCTTCTTTCTCAGTTCGCATACATGGGCTACCAGCTTAACTGTGGGTTCACCATCCCACTTCCTCATGTCCTCCCCCTGGTCACGCAGGAAGAACCAGAGTGCACCACACAGCATGTGCCTGGGGCTCCCTTTCCCCCTGACCAGGGCAGGAAGGGACTGACTCCATCAGGTACCCCAGACAGCCAAAGCGCTGGCCCATGGGGATGAGGAGGAACAGAGATTTTCTTCAAAGTTTTGGAGCCAGGAAGATGCTCTCTCCACAGTTGCTGTATCCAAATCTGGACAATACACCGTTGCCAAGCTGTTAGAATATGATGCTGGGGCGTTTTGCGCCATCTTCCTCCACATGGTCTGTATGCGTAGGACATAATCTGGATCTTTGGAGACCTTGTCATTGTCTTGGTCACCGTAGATGACTTCCAGCATCGTTAATTCTCTCAGGTACCGGATGCCTTCCTAAGCGGTAGTCCACTTTCTTTGGTAGTTCATAAGATCTTCCTTGAATGGATATCTTGCCCTCACACCTGAGTGGAGCTGTCTCCAGAGACTGCAAATTGCTGCCTCTTTTCCAGTTCCTCTGTCATTTCCCCAGTTTCTAGCAAGGATTCCCAGCTGTTGGGCTTTCTTAGTGTCATGGTTTGGCCTCAGCCAGCAACAAAGAACCACGCAGCCGCTCAGACAACTCAGTGTCGACTCCTCTCCTCTCCTTACCCCGGCTAGCTCCTCTTATAGCTCGGGCATGGGTCACGTGGTATGGAATACCTGCCCCCTGCCGGCTCCTGGGGAGATTAACCCCATCCCTGCCGGAACCAGGACACTTACCTTCCAATTACTGACTTGGCCCTGCTATCCCAGCATCAGAGCAGCCAGGCAGCAATCTGCTCACCTGGCTGGTGGCTGTAATCTTTCTGCACGTCTTGAAGTTCTTTCAAGGTCAGGGACCAGGTAGTTTCCACCTGTTGCCTGATTTCTCTCACTTCTTCCTCCCATTTCTTTGCTGAAGGACTGGCTTCCTGATCAAACCCTTCTTCCTCCTCCCTTAGTAATTGATGATATGAACCCATTTACCTCCTTGTCCACAGTTTCTTTTTCACTCCTGGGGCAATTACTGTAGTTGGTGTTTGGGTCCCTATCTCAGCCATGGTGTCTTCAGATGCGGTTTGGGTCCCTGTTTCAACTATCGTGTTCTTATATGTAGTTTGTATCCTGGTCTCAGTCATGGCATTCTCCGAGGTGATTTGGGTCCCTGTCTTAACCACAGTCCTCTGATAGTACTGAATTGTGGCTCAATAGGCACAGGCCAAGTCCCAATACAGTGCTAGAAGCTGCTAGTTTTCATTGGGGTAGGCAAGGCACCCTTCTATCAGGCGGCACATCATTTTACCAGGGTTACTTGCCTGTTCAGGTGTAAAATTCCAGGCTATGGGAGGTGAAAACCGCCCTAGGCACCTGCCCAAATCCTTCCACACACCCTGCCACCCAGGGACCGGCCACCTCAGGTCACGTTTCAGTATAACCTCACCCCAAAGTTGTCTCCTCTTACACCAGGACAACACCAGATTCCACAAACCTTATAATAAGCCAACAGTTAGTACCATTAAACACCTCATGTAAGGGTGAACAAGGACCTTGGGAGCCTTCATAATAAAACCACCCACATCAGTCCCGGGTAGGAAGAGGGAGATATATTCCCTCATCCTCTTCACGAGATAGCTCCCCCAGCACAGTAAGGGCATCAATGCCAGGACAAAGTGCATGGCCATTGTTTGTATTAACATGTTCCCAAGCTCAGCAAAATAAAGAGATAAGCAGTGCAACCAGCAAACTCTGTGACCCATACAGAAGCTTGCCACTTAATAATTACTGTAACTATAGCACGCTCAATTCAAAACTGATGTTGTCTCAAGCTCCATGTTGGGCACCAAAAAGGACTGTGGTGGGTTGACCTTGGCTGGACATCAGGTGCACACCAAGCCACTCTATCACTCCGCTTCCTCAGGAGGATGGGGTGGAGAAAATAAGATGAGAAACTCATGAGTCAAGATAAAGGCAGTTTAATAAAGAAAAGCAATGGCTGTGCACAGAAGCAAAGGAAACAAAAAGCCCTCAGGCATCAATACTGGGACCGGTGCTGTTTAACATCTTTGTTGACGACATGGACAGTGGGATTGAGTACACCCTCAGCAAGTTTTCCAACAACACCAAGCTGTGCCGCGCGGTCAACACGCTGGAGGGAAGGGATGCCATCCAGAGGGACCTGGATAGGCTTGAGAGGTGGGCTGGTGCAAACCTCATAAAGTTATACAAGGCCAAATGTAATGTCCTGCACCTGGGTCGTGGCAATCCCAAGCACAAATACAGGCTGGGTGGAGAATGGATTGAGAGCAACCTTGATGAGAAGGACTTAGGGGTGTTGGTTGATGAGAAGCTCAACATGAGCTGGCAATGTGCGCTCGCAGCCCAGAAAGCCAACCGTATTCTGGGCTGCATCAAAAGCAGAGTGGCCAGCAGGTCGAGGGAGGTGATTCTGCCCTTCTGCTCTGCTCTTGTGAGACCCCTCCTGGAATAAGAAGGAAAAAGGACATGGACCTGTTGGAGTGGGTGCAGAGGAGGGCCACAAAGATGATCAGAGGACTGGAGCACCTCTCCTATGAGAACAGGGTGAGAGAGTTGGGGTTGTTCTGCCTGGAGAAGAGAAGACTCCAGGGAGACCTTATAGCAGCTTTCCAGTATCTGAAGGGCACCTACAAGAAAACTGGAGAGGGACTTCTTGCAAGGGCATGTCGTGATAGGACGTGGGGTAATGGCTTCAAACTGGAAGAAGGTAGATTGAGATTAGGTATTAGGAAGAAATTTTTCACTGTGAGGGTGGTGAGGCACTGGAACAGATTTCCCAGAGAAGTTGTAGATGCCCTGTGTTCTAGGCCAGGCTGGATAGGGCTTTGAGCAACCTGGTCTAGTGGGAGGTGTCCCTGCCCATGGCAGGGGGGTTGGAACTAGATGATCTTTAAGGTCCCTTCCAACCTAAACCATTCTATGATAGAGAGGCGCCTGGGGGTAGTAGCTCAGCAGTTGTGGGGCAAAGTGCTAGCATTTTTGAGGATTGGAAGGCCCACCATCCCTCAAGGGCAAAACCAACACGCTCATTGGCCTCTCTGAAATGCCTATACACCAATGCATGCAGCATGGGTAATAAACAAGAGGAGTTAGAGATCTGCATGCGGTCACAGGACCATGATCTCATTGCAATTACTGAGACGTGGTGGGATAGCTCACATGACTGGAACACTGTCTTGGAGGGCTATGTTCTTTTTAGGAAAGATAGGCCAGCGAGGCAAGGTGGTGGAGTTGCTCTTTATGTGAGAGAGCAACTGGAATGTATCAAGCTCTCCCTGGGAGGAGACGAAGAACAAGTTGAGAGCTTGTGGGTAAGGATCAAGGAGCAGGGTAACATGAGAGACACTGTTGTGGGTGTCTATTACAGGCCACCTGATCAGGATGGGGAAGTTGATGAGGCCTTCTACAGACAGGTGAGAATTCCCTCACAATCACAGGCCTTGATTCTCATGGGGGGACTTCAACTACCCTGATATCTGCTGGGAAGGCCACACAGCTGGGCATGTACAGTCCAGGAGGTTCCTCCAGTGCACTGATGACAACTTGTTGACTCAGGTGGTGGAGGAGCCCACAAGGAGAGGTGTACTACTGGACCTAGTACTGACAAACAAAGAGGGACTGGTGGAGGATGTAAAGGTTGGGGGCAGACTGGGCTGCAG
>NW_009647850.1:5912-10898 GCF_000708025.1 Charadrius vociferus
CAATGTGCCGTGGCGGCCAAGAAGGCGAAGGGCATCCTGGGGTGCTTCAAGAAGAGTGTGGCCAGCAGGTCGAGGGAGGTTTTCCTCCCCCTCTACTCTGCCCTGGTGAGGCCACACCTGGAGTATTGTGTCCAGTTCTGGGCTCCCCAGTTCAAGAAGGACAGGGAACTGCTGGAGAGGGTCCAGCAAAGGGCTACAAAGATGGTTAGGGGACTGGAGCATCTCTCTTATGAAGAAAGGCTTAGGGACTTGGGTCTCTTTAGTCTAGAGAAAAGAAGATTGAGGGGGGATCTTATCAATGCTTATAACTACTTAAAGGGAGGGTGCCAGGGGGATGGGAGCAGTCTTTTTTCAGTGGTGCCCAGTGATACAAGAAGAGGTAACAGGCACAAGCTTGAACATAGGAAGTTCCATCTTAACATGAGGAGGGACTTCTTTACTTTGAGGGTGGCAGAGCACTGGAACGGGCTGCCCAGAGAGGTTGTGGAGTCTCCCACTCTGGAGACATTCAAAACTCGACTGGACGCCGTCCTTTGCAACCTGCTGTAGGTGACCCTGCTCTGGCAGGGGGGGTGGACTAGATGATCTCCAGAGGTCCCTTCCAACCCTGGCCATTCTGTGATTCTGTGATTTTATGAAAAAGAAATATATTCTCTTCTTCCCGTCAGCAGGTGATATCCAGCCACTTCCTGGGAAGTATGGCACAGCATTATGAGGGCTGCTATGGAGAAAGTTAACTCCATCCCAGCCATACCCAATATAAATAGCCTGGAAAAAAGATAGGAAAGCATCCTGAGAAAATGGTAATTGCCTTTGGCTGTTCTAACTGCAAGAACAGGAAAACAGCCTGGAAAAATAAAAATTGGTCTGAAAGAACAGAAAACATCATAATCTATTGGCTGGGTGAAAAATAGAAATGAACAGCATCTATTGGCTACTCAAAATGGTGATTTCCTACACCTTCTTATGTCTCTATGATATAAAAAGGACTTAATTTTTATCCAAAATAGAACCTCTCTCTTTGAGAACTTCCCATGCTGCATGTACTTTTCCTTTTCTTAATGGGTTGAACTCTCTGCACAAAGTTTCTATGATATCTTGGACTCTCACCAGGGATGCCTGGCTGACTCCAAACTCTGTGACGTGGGTCATGTTTGAAGTGAGACTCTGTCTGTTACTTTATTGGTCCCCCTCTGGGCTCACTTCTGGGGTTGGTTTGGTTTGTCTTCCTATCTCTGGGATGGCTGGGTCCCCCTCTGGGATCAGTTTGTCCTCTCATCCCTTTGGGATGGTTTGCCCCTTTCTGATAACTGCCTAATTCACTTCATACCAATACTATATATCCATATAAATAATCTATCGTAAGTATATCTGCTATTATATTGTTGATAAGTTTGTAGTAACCTGTAATAGTATGCACCTACTTGGTTGTTGGTATAGTATTGTTTGTTGCTGTATTATTGATTGCTGATAGTAATTTGTAATAGCTTGATATATATATTCACTTTACTAATCATAGGTATACTTTCTAGTGGCAATTTTTGTGGCAGTATACTTGCTAGTGACGATTCGTGTGTTATTTGTGGTAATCTGTAATAAAGTACAGAAAAAAAACACCTCCATGTCCTCCTGTGTCCTACAGAATCCTGTGAACCCATGGTTGTGATCTCTACACACCCACAGGCTGGGTAACCCTTCAGGTCATGACAGCAACCTGTTCCAGTGATTGACCATCCTTGCAGACAGAGTCGTCAAACACCCTCCTGTGTTTCAGTTTGTGCCCATTGTGTCTTGTCCTGTCACTGGGCGCTACTGAGAAGAGTCTGGCTCCCTCTTCTTCATTCCCTCCCATCAGGTATTTATACACAGTGATAAGAACTCCCCTCAGCCTTCTCTTTTTCAGCCTCTCTTCATATGAGAGATGCTCCAGGCCCTTAATCATCTTCTTGGCCCTGTGCTGGACTCTCTCCATTAAGTCCATCTCTTGTGCTGGGGAGGCCAGAACTGGACATAGTACTCCAGGTGTGGCCTCACCATTGATGGGTAGAGGGGAAGGATCACCTTCTTTGATCCTGCTGTCAACACACTTCATAATGAAGCTCAGGATGCTGTTGGTCTTCTTTGCCATGCGAACGCATTGCTGGCTCAGGTTCAACTTGGTGTCCACTAGGACCCCAAGTCCTTTTCTTCCAAGTTGCTTTCCAGCTGGGCGGCCCCCAGCATATATTGGTGCATGGTCATTCCTCCCCAGGGGCAGGACTTTGCACTACCCCGTGTTGAAATATGAAGTTCCTGTCAGCCCATTTCTCCAGCCTCTTGAGGTCCCTCTGGGTGGCAGCACAACCCTCAGCCACTCCTCCCAGTTTTGTGTCATCAGCAAACTGGCTGGAAGTACACTCTGTCCAAGTGTCCAGGACATTAAATGAAGAAGTTGAACAGGACTGGAGCTAGTATTGTACCCTGGATACACTGATCGTGACTAGCCTCCAACTGGACTTCATGCCACTGATCACCACCCTCTGGGCCCAGTTATTCAGACAGTTTTCCATCCACTTCACTGTACACTAATCTAACCCAAACTTTGTCATCTTGTGTGTGATGATGTTATGGGTGACAGTGTCGAAGGCTTTACTAAAGTTGAGTTAAACAACATCCACTCATCTCCCCTCATCCACCAAGCTAGTCACCTCATTGTAAAAAGCTATCAGGCTTTTACCAGGTTGCATTCTGAGAACATTTTTTGTAAGGATAAACCACAGGAAGCAGACCACTGCTTCATCAGAAAGGAAAGCATTTCAGATTTTTAAGAGAAACCTGAATTTCTACCTTTCTGAGACTAAATATCTGAATGTATGTCACAGGAGTGGTGTTTGAAATGCAGCCCTTTTGTTTCCCTTTGATATTCTATAAATAAATACTGAGATTTAAATTAATGTGAATGATATGGAGACAGAAGATCTGCAATTATTCACTCTTTCTCAAAAAAGCAAAGGATGCCCAAAGAATCCTTCAGGTTCAGAAGGAAGTATTATTTCCACATTGTGCATAAGTAAGTAGTGGGTCTCACTGCCATGCAGTTTTGTGGAAGCCAAAAGCCTAGGTAAGTTCATAAAGTGTTAGTTCACAGGAGATAGCTGCATTTGTCCTATTAAGCATGATGGTGCAGGTACAACTCCGAACTGAAGGAGGAAAGGAAGTTTTTCCACTATTTACTGCTGAAAAAAATGAGAGAGAGTCTAGGGGATAATTCCATACGTGACATGTTTCTTATGTTTTTCCCTGTAAAAATCCCCTACAGGCCACTGTCAGGGACAAGATAACAAGATAAGTGAACTGATCCCATATGGCAGTTCTTATGTCTAGATATCACATAATATAACCATCCTTTTTTTCCTTGTAAACCATTGTTTTCCCACTATGTGTATTCATTTTGCAGCAATAGAAATTAATACAGTACAAATAAAGCAGTCTAAGAACTAAAACTGTCAGGCCTTTCCATTTAGTATGGCTTTAATTTTTCAATATTGTGAGGCACACCCAATTGACTTAAGTGTAAACATGCACCTATTTATTTATTCCACAACACCCAGGAAAAATTAATAACTGCTTAAATTACAGATGCAAGAGTACAGTTAAGGATGAGTGATTAATAGAATTAATGTGCATATACAGGAATGAGACCATATCAGTGTGTAAGTATGGGGGTGAAAAATGAAAATAAAGAGGTGACACAAATACAGACCTAGATCTGCAATTTCATATATCTGCTGTTCAACTAAGCACCAGAATTTTGCTCAAAAGACAAATTTGTAGGTATCTGCAAAGTACCAGCTAATGCACTGGGACTACTCCCACCATGAACAAAATTACTCCCATATGTAAATATGCCAGTACTAGAACTAAAACTTTAATTAATAAAACATACACATGCACAGGATACATAATAAAATCTTTGTTCACTGACAGAGTACCCAACTAAATAGGAAATTCCAAGAAATAGTGTTATAAAGAAAATGTATTTCATGCGTTCATGTCAGGGGCTTAAGATTACTTTTAAAAGCAGTTCACTGGACCAATTTAGAAATGTATATGCTGGATTAGCCATCCTATACAGGCTGTGGGATTTTTATATCTAGACTGACCATCTACATAAAAGATATCCTGTAGTTTAATCAAAATTACTGGGCTAAATGTAAAAATTCCTGAGTGAAATTCGATGGTATATATTATTCAGATTAAACTCAAGGGTTTCCAGATGATGGTTTCCACTGCCTCTAATATCTTTGAGTGTAAACTGAAGTATTTTAGGAGATTCTATGTGTGAGGAACGCTCGCTCACGGATAAAAATGGAGAGAGGACAAAGTCATTGAAGCAAAGATAAAAGTTTATTCCAGATCAAAATAAACAAGTCAGCTGAGTCATGTGCCTCTCAAAAAGAGGACCAGGACACCTAGTTACAAAATTTCCAGTATTTATGTCCTGTCCCCTTTTCCCATTGGTCAGGTACTTCAGGGTGCACATTCTTTCACAACCGGTTAGCCTACCGTAAGCTAGTTCTCCTTTTAAGGAGTTGTTTTTCTCTTGTGCTGTCGACACACAAAATGGCTGTTCTAAAGGGCAGGTCATAACCCTGCCCATGCCGTTGACACACAAAATGGCTGAAGCAAAACAATTCCTGAGTTTTATCTCTCACAATCCACCCCCTTTTACTTATTACATTTTTGCTGAAGCCCATATGTAGTCTCTTCATCTTGTCCTTCCTTCTTTTGATTTCTCTTCAACACCTTGATCTTCTGAGTTGCTATATTCTGCCATGTGCAGCTGGTTACCTGCATTCCTTAAAACCCTTCTTCTATTAACTCTATATAACCTATGCATTCCTTCTAACCTTATAAAACATGGCATTATTAGCCTGTCCTGGTAGATGCCATTTATCGTCCACATTCGTTGTGCTGCTAATAATTCTAATGTCGATACTCCAGCTA
>NW_009647850.1:11716-12124 GCF_000708025.1 Charadrius vociferus
CAAATTTCTCTCAGAATGATGTGTTACTTTGCAAAGGTTTCCTTTAAGGGCTTACTTCCCTGGGCTACAGTCCATTCTCCAGGAGGTGGAACTACTGTCCCTTTTAACACGTGCCCACTTTCTTCTTCAATTCTTATGACTGCTTCCATTGTCAGAAGTACCAAAAAAAGTCCTTTTCATTTCTGGGTTAAAGTATCCTCTCTCCAGGATTTTACAAGCACCCAGTCTCCAGGCTGTATCTGATGCAGATTAAAGTGCAGGAGGGGATCCACACCTTCTTAAGTCTGGAAGAGATTGGGTTATTCCCCCCCACAGCATTAATCTCGGGGATTGGTACAAACACACTCTTAAATCTTTCTTACTTTCTGGCAAATTAAACAACAGTCTGTTAGCTCCCAAACATCCACG
>NW_009647851.1:0-5073 GCF_000708025.1 Charadrius vociferus
AAAAAGTACTGAGAAACCAGAGAAACTGTTTAAGTCCAGTTTGGTTTGCAATAAACGATTCTGGTTGCACCCCCAACCTGAGTCCGTCTCCTCATACGCTACACCTCAGGCCCTGGAGGTAAGAGAGAGGGCCTGGAGTAAGGAAGACTCTCCCTTGATTGAGGAGTATCGTGTTGGAGATCACTTAGGCAAACTTGACACCCACAAATCCATGGGCCCTGATGGGATGCACCAATGAGTGCTGAGGGAGTAGGCAGATGTTATTGCGAAGCTGCTCTCCATCATCTTTGAAAGATCATGGAGAACAGGAGAGGTGTCTGAGGACTGGAGGAAAGCTAATGTCTTCAAAAAGAGCGAGAAGGAGGACTCAGGAAACTACAGGCCAGTCAGCTCCAACTCCATCCCTGGAAAGGTGATGGAATAACTCATCCTGGATGTTATATCTAAGCACGTAGCGGAAAAGGCTATCGGGAGTAGTCAATATAGATTCACCAAGGGGAAATCATGCTTGACAAGTCTGATAGCCTTCTATGATGGTGTGACTGGATGGGTGGATGAGGGGAGGGCAGTGGATGTTGTCTACCTTGACTTCAGCAAGGCTTTTGACACACTCTCCCATAATATCCTCATAGGTAAACTTAGGAAGTGTGGGTTAGATGAATGGACAGTGAGGTGGATTGAGAACTGGCTGAAAGGCAGAGTTCAGAGGGTTGTGATCAGTGTTGCAGTCTAATTGGAGGCCTGCAACTAGTGGTGTTCCCCAGGGGTCGGTACTGGGTCCAGTCTTGATCAACGTATTCATCAAGAACCTGGATGAAGGGATAGAGTGTACCATCAGCAAGTTTGCTGATGACACAAAACTGGGAGGGGTGGCTGACACGTCGGAAGGCTGTGCCACCATACAGCGTGACCTGGACAGGCTAGAGAGTTGGGCAGAGAGGAACCTTATGAAATTCAACAAGGGCAAGTGTAGGGTCCTGCACCTGGGGAGGAATAACCCCATGCATCAGTACAGGTTGGGGGCTGACCTCCTGCAGAGCAGCTCTGTGGAGAGGGACCTGGGAGTCCTGGTGGACAACAGGATGACCATGAGGCAGCAATGTGCCCTGGTGGCTAAGAAGGCCAATGGCATCCTGGGGTGCATCAAGAAGAGTGTGGCCAGCAGGTCGAGGGAGGTCATCCTCCCCCTCTACTCTGCCCTGGTGAGGCCACATCTGGAGTACTGCGTCCAGTTCTGGGCCCCCCAGTTCAAGAAGGACAGGGAACTGCTGGAGAGAGTCCTGCCGAGGGCTACAAAGATGATCAAGGGATTGGAACATCTCTCTTATGAGGAAAGGCTGAGGGACCTGGGTCTGTTTAGCCTGGAGAAGAGAAGACTGAGAGAGGATCTTCTCAATGCTTATAAATATCTAAAGGGCAGGTGTCAAGAGGATGGGGTCAGACTCTTTTCAGTGGTGCCCGGCAACAGGCCAAGGGGCAACGGGCACAAACTGGAATGCAGGAAATTCCATCTCAACATGAGGAAAAACTTCTTTACTTTGAGGGTGACAGAGCACTGGAACAGGCTGCCCAGAGAGGTTGTGAAGCCTCCTTCTCTGGAGATATTCAGAACTCACCTGGATGAATTCCTGTCCAACCTGCTCTAGGTGAACCTGCTTTGGCAGGGGGGGTGGACTAGCTGATCTCTGAAGGTCTCTTCCATCCCCTACCATTCTGTGATTTTGTGATAATCTCATAAACTAAAATAAGTTTGTTTGGGAATCATCCAGCATATTTAGACTAATGCCAGTTGAAGCCTAAGTTTTCTTCAACATGCATTTTTACTTAACTCATTTTTTTCACGTTCACCTGTATACTGAACAAATTAGAGTATTTAATATGGAGTGTTTTCCCTGAGAAGTGTTATCTTCTTTTTAATGCATTTCATGTTATGACCTTTGTCAGAACTGAGTTTAAAAAACCCCAAAGCCCAAATCCTTCAAGACCTGCGTCTCCCATTTCCTTTTTCTCTTTTGAAGGCTAGAGTCTGAGAAAGAGAAACTGAAAACCCAGAGCCATCTTTTAGAATACTTAATGTTAAATCAGTCTTGTTCTCAGTAATTTTCTCACTGTTGTCAAAATAATCACACTCGGCTCTATTTGATGAAGTTGTTATACATCTTAATGAAGCACACTGAAAATACATGTCCATATTTCACAAACATTTCTACAAATAGTTTGTGTAGTGTAAGTACATTAGTAGGGCCACATATGAATAGATATGAATTATTGAGGTGTGGTGTAGCTTTTCAAATACATTAAAATTTCCAACTGGTTTAAAATCAAAAGAGTGATGGGTGAATGTTTTATGTCATTATTAGGTACTGAGTGATAATGGAAATGCATCGTGTCCTCACAGGAATCAGTGGAACTGTACTATATTTGTTTTTTGTTCCTTTTGCATGTTGCAGAAACTTAAGATAGCCTGAAATCCTATTTTCTCCAGATGCTCTTCACATGGAGTTTCCAAGGGCTGCAATGTATTTCTTATTATTTTCAAGTTGGACATGCATAGGTGTCTTAAGAATGAGACAATATGTGATTTGATTCAAGGTGACTACTGAGGGTATGTGATGGCATGAATTTTCTTTATTCAGGTCAGGATTTGTTACATCATAAGTAATGCAGTGTTCACCAGGGATGTGAAACTGTGTATACCAATCAAGTGACATAATCTCATTGCAGAAAAGCAAATTTTTTTTTTAAAGAAGGGCTTAATTTATTAGCAGTCTTGGTAGTTCAGATGCTCCGAGGTCAAGCTGCTGTTCTCTAGAGCTGTCTGAAAAGAGATAAGTTTTAGAACTTGTTTTTTGAAGCATATATCCTTTTTGAGAGGGTTGTGGGAAAGAAAAACATTTTTTCTTTTGAGATGCTCCAGGTTCTATCATAAAGTCTAAATCATCTAGATCTTGTCTCAAGCTGCTCCAGTGCCTGGAGCACCTCCTCCCTTTCCTTCTTCTCTGACCTTGGTGTTTGCAGTATTATTTCTCACACTGTTTTTCCTCACTCCTCACACTGCCCTCCAGCACTTCGCTCTTTCCTTTCTTAAATATGTTATCACAGATGTGCCACTAGCTTTGCTGATTGGCTCAGCTTTGGCCTGCGGTGGATTCGACTCAGAGAGAGAGAGCGCAAACAAGAGAGAAAGCAGGAGAGACAGAGAGAGATCAAGAGACTGAGACAGACAGACAACTAGACATAAAGACACTGAGAGAGATGGAGAGACAGAGAAGGGGGGGAGAGGGGGGAAGGGAAAGGGAGGAAGGGAGGGAGAGAGAGAGAGACCAGGAGAGAGAGGCACAGAGGGAGACATAGCATGAGAGAGGGGGATGGGGGGACGGGGATGGGGACGGGGATGGGGACGGGAGGCTAAGAAAAAAACAGAAAGAGACTGAGTGAGTGAGAGAGGGCCCAAGAATGAGAGCCCTAGAGAGTCGGTGAGAGTGGAACTGAGAGAGCAACTGAGAGAGTGGCGCTGAGACAGAGCACAAGAGACTGAGAGAGACCGAGAGAGCAACTGTCTTGGGGAGAGATGCCCTGAGAGATGGAAAGAGACACCTAGAGAGACTGACAGATGACGAGACGGAGAGAACAGAGGGAGAGAGAGATATGAAGATATATGAAGATATATGAAGAGAGAGACTGACTGATGTGATCAGCCATAAATGTGACCTGGTTAGAAAGGGAAAATTACTGAGCAAAATAAAATATCTGCTGAAAAATACTGAGAAAGGCCTGACAGCCTGGAACTGTGAACCTGGGAACTAGGCCTGTGAACCATAAATATCCTTGAAAAGAGTAGCTGGCCTCTTTGAAGTACAGCTGGGGTACCTAGGAACCAGAGACATCCTGACATAACACCAATAAGCACAAAACCAAAGGACTGTAACTACATCTTATCGTCTGAGAAGATGGAAAAGAGTCTGGAAAAATAAAATTGCTTTGAAAGAACAGAATACATCATCATTTATTAGATGTTCCAGGTGAAAAATAGAAATTAGCAGCTATTGGCTGCTCAAAACAGAATGTCCTCTGCCCTTTTATGTCTCTGTGTTATAAAAAGGACTTAATTTTTATCCAAAATGGAGGCTGTCTATTAGAGAACTTCCCATGCTGCACATACTTTTCCTTTTTCCTAAACAGGCTGAATTCTATGCATGAACTTTCTATGAGATCTTGGACTCTCTCCTGGGGACACCCAACTGATTCCAAACTCTGTGACGCAGATTATCTTTGAAGTGAGACTCTGTTACTTTATTGGTTCCCCTTTTGGCCCCTTCTTCCCCTGTGGCGTTAGTATGGTTTGTCCTCCCACCTCTTGGATGGTTGAGTCCCCTTCTGAAATCTGTCTAATTTCCTTGATATTGATTATATATAGAATCATAGAATGGTTTAGACTGGAAAGGACCTTGGAGATCGTCAAGTTCCAACCCCCCCTGCCATAGGCAGGGAAACCTCCCACTAGAACAGGTTCCATCCAGCCTGGTCTTGAACACTTCCAGGGATGGGGCCTCCACAACTTCCCTGGGCAACCTGTTCCAGTGCCTCACCATCCTCAGAGTGAAAAATTTCTTCCTGATATCTAATCTAAATCTACCCTTTTTCCACTTTGAAGCTGTTACCCCTCATCCTATCACTACCTGCCCTAGCAAAAAGTCCCTCTCCAGCCGCCCTGTAGGCGCCCTTCAGATACTGAAGGCCACTATAAGATCTCCCTGGAGTCTTCTCTTCTCCAGGCTGAACAAGCCCAACTCTCTCAGCCTGACTTCATAGGAGACACGCTCCAGCCCTATTATCATCTTCGTGGCCCTCCTCTGGACCCACTCCAACAGGTCCATGTCCTTCTTATGTTGGGGGCTCCAGAGCTCCAGGTAGGGTCTCTATATATGCATAAGTAATCTATCATAAGTATATTTGCTACTACATTGTTGATTAAGTTGCTTCACTAATAAGTTTGTAGCAACCTGTCATAGTATATACCTACTTGGTTATTGCTGTTATTGGTTGATTGTGGGAAACTTCTTGGAAAACAAC
>NW_009647852.1:0-947 GCF_000708025.1 Charadrius vociferus
CCCCTGGGTCCCTTCTATAGGGTCTCCTACACACCAGGGTCCATTCTATAGGGTGTCCCAGACGCCAGGGTCCCTTCTATAGGGTCTCCCACACACCAGGGTCCCTTCTATAGGGTCTTGTGCACACCAGGGTCCCTTCTATAGTGTGTCCCAGACACCTGGGTCTATTCTATAGGGTCTCGTGCACACCAGGGTCCCTTCTATAGGGTCTCCCGCACACCAGGGTCCCTTCTATAGGGTATCCCGGACCCCTGGGTCCCTTCTATAGGGTCTCCCGCACACCAGGGTCCCTTCTATAGGGTTTCCTGGTCTAAAGACAGACAAGAGAAAGGCAGCAATGGACTCTTTGGTCCTCCTCAGTGAGGCAAGATCCCTCTGCACTGATGTCACTCTGCTCTTGGTGTGTGCTCAGTAAGTCAGTAATTTGTCATGAGCGTGGGCCCTATCCATACATGGCAGGCTGGAGGAGGAATGACCTCAAACTCTGCTTCTAATCCAGGGGGCGTTGCCAAAGCACAGTGTTTGAGTTTGATGCATGAAGCGCAGAGATATTTTCAGCTCCTGAATCACACTTTTGGCTCCACAGCTAACTCAAACTTCTCCTTCGTTTTGTTTGCAATTTTTCACCTTCTGCAATCGCCATTGACTCTCAGAGGCGGGCGCCGGGGTCCCCTATGGGGGTCTGTCGGGGTCCCTCGGTGACAGCCCCTCCCCCCAGGGCCCTATACCTTCAGCATCGGGGACACCAGTGGGTTCGGGGACTACGTCAGGGGGGGGATCGTCACCCAGGTCAAGATGCCCAAGCACATCCGCTTCGTGAGTGGCACTGGGAGCACTGGGAGGGACTGGGAGGGGGACTGGGGGGCAGCGGGGCCAGGTTGGGAGGGACTGGGGGACACTGGGAGGGACTGGGGGTGGATTGGGGGGCACTGGGATGGACTGGGAGT
>NW_009647852.1:5310-6124 GCF_000708025.1 Charadrius vociferus
GGGCTGGTGTTCGGCCGGGGGGCACCCATGGGTGGGCTTCTCCTTGAGGTTGGCATCGTCTTGAGGAGGACACCCATGGGATGGTGACCTTCTGGGGGGCACCCATGGGTGGGCTTCACCTTGGGGTGGCCTTTGGTGATGGGGCACCCATGGGTGGCCTCTCCTTGGGGTGGCCTTTGGCCATAGAGCACCCATGGGTGGGCCACCTACTTGGGGCCACCCATGGGTCTGCATCTTCTCCAGGAGGACACCCATGGGTGGGGTATTGGCGGGGGCGTTGGCCACGGGGCACCCATGGGTGCCACCTCCTCGAGGCCACCCATGAGTGAGCCACCACCTTGGTGACGCCGATTGGTGACCATCTCAGTGGCGTTCCCGTTGATGTCGCCCGTGGGTGCCACCTCCTCGGGTGCCACCCCGTGGCCGGGTCACCTCCTCGGGTGCCACCCGTGGGTGGGGGTGGCTTTGGGGTGACGCGGTGGTGACGTGTCCCCAGCGCAACAGTCGCTACGACGGACAGATCGCCGTCTTCGGGGCCGACCTGCAGGCCAAGCTGGGCGCCCAGAAGTACTTCGTGGTCAGTGTCCCCAACTGTCCCCAACTGTCCCCTCGTGGCCCTTCCCTGTCCCCCACGTGGCCCTCAGGTGTCCTCAGGTCACCTAAGTGTCCCCAAGTGTCCCTCAGGTGTCCCCAGATCTTCTCACAGGTCTCCTAAGTGTCCCTCAGGTGTCCTCAGGTCACCTAAGTGTCCCCAAGTGTCCCCAAGTGTCCCTCAGGTGTCCCCAGATCTTCTCACAGGTCTCCTAAGTGTCCC
>NW_009647852.1:7095-7445 GCF_000708025.1 Charadrius vociferus
GTGTCCCTCAAGTGTCCCCACATGTCCTTTAGATGTCCCCAAGTGTCCTCCCGGCTCTCCTGAGCGTCCCTTCACGTCCCTATGGGTCCTCAGTGTCCCCATCTGTCCCCAAGTGCCCCTAACTGTCCCCACGCGTCCTCTCCCTGTCCCCTCAATGTCCCCAAGTGTCCTTGCGTGTCCCTCAAGTGTCCCCACGTGGCCTTTAGATGTCCCCAATTGTCCTCCCGGCTCTCCTGAGCGTCCCTTCACATCCCTATGGGTCCTCAGTGTCCCCATCTGTCCCCAAGTGCCCCTAACTGTCCCCACCCATCCCCTACGTGTCCCCAGCGTGTCCCCAGGTGTCCTTGTGT
>NW_009647852.1:7482-8170 GCF_000708025.1 Charadrius vociferus
CAGATCTTCTCACAGGTCTCCTAAGTGTCCCTCAGGTGTCCCCAGGTCTCCTAAGTGTCCCTTCCTGTCCCCAAGTGTCCCTCAGGTGTCCCCGCCCATCCCCTGCATGTCCCCAAGGTGACCCCTTAATGTCCCCAAGTGTCCTTGTGTGTCCCTCAAGTGTCCCCACATGGCCTTTAGATGTCCCCAAGTGTCCTCCCGGCTCTCCTGAGCGTCCCTTCACGTCCCTATGGGTCCTCAGTGTCCCCATCTGTCCCCAAGTGTCCCTAACTGTCCCCACCCATCCCCTACGTGTCCCCAGGGTGTCCCCAAGTGTCCTTGCGTGTCCCTCAAGTGTCCCCACATGTCCTTTAGATGTCCCCAAGTGTCCTCCCGGCTCTCCTGAGCGTCCCTTCACGTCCCTATGGGTCCTCAGTGTCCCCATCTGTCCCCAAGTGCCCCTAACTGTCCCCACGCGTCCTCTCCCTGTCCCCTCAATGTCCCCAGGTGTCCTTGTGTGTCCCTTAGGTGTCCCCACATGTCCTTAAGCTCCGCTAAGTGTCCTCCTGGGTGTCCCTGCATCTCCCCGGGGGTCCCCCAATGTCCCCGTCTCTCCCCGTCCACCCTCTCGGGCCACCTCGACTTGTGTCCCCGAGTGTCCCCTCAATGTCCCCCTCCCCGCGTGTCCCCAGGTGGGGGCGGGGGCCAT
>NW_009647853.1:0-455 GCF_000708025.1 Charadrius vociferus
CTTCTATAGGGTGCCCCATAGACCTGACTCCTTTCTATAGGGCACCCCATATGTCTGTGTCCCTCCTACAGGGCATCCCATAAGTCTGGGTCCCTTCTATAGGGCGCCCCATATGATCGGGTGTCTTCTATAGGGTGCCCCATAAGTCTGAGGCTCTTCTATAGGGTGCCCCATAGACCTGAGGCCCTTCTATAGGGCGCCCCATAAGTCTGAGGCCCTTCTATAGGGTGCGCCATAGACCTAGGGCCAATCTATAGGGTCCCCCGAGAGTCTGGCCCTTCTATAGGGCGCCCCATAGACCTGAGGCCCTTCTATGGGGCGCCCCATAAGTCTGGGGCCCTTCTATAGGGTGCCCCATGTGTCTGGGTCTTTTCTATAGGGCGCCCCATATGATGGGGTCCCGTCTATAGGGCGCCCCACACGCCTGAGGTCCTCCTATAGGGCGCCCCATAAGT
>NW_009647854.1:0-322 GCF_000708025.1 Charadrius vociferus
TGTGGAGGCCCCATCCCTGGATGTGTTGAAGACCAGGTTGGATGGGTCAGAAGGCTGAACATTCTTCAAGGAGGATGTCTTAAAGGCACAGGAGCAGGCCGTCCCCATGTGCCAAAAAATGAGCCGTTGGGGAAAAAGACCAGCCTGGCTGAACAGAGAGCTGCGGTTGCAACTCAAGGATAAAAAGAGAATTTATGGCCTTTAGAAAAAAGGGCAGGCCAATCATGAGAAGTACAAAGGTGTAGTGAGGCTATGTAGGGAGAAAATTAGACGGACCAAAGCCCAACTAGAACTAAACCTGGCTACTGCTGTTAAGGACAAC
>NW_009647855.1:0-959 GCF_000708025.1 Charadrius vociferus
GGTTCTAGCTGCCAGCTGGGGTTAAACAATGACACAGGGACATAGTTGTTATCCTATTGATCATATCCCTTTGGATGTGATGACACCCTTCTTGCCATTTTATTCCTAAAAAATTAGTTCTCCTGTGCAGGTCCTCCAACCTTGCTTTGTTTTACAGCAATACCAGCTTTCAGAAGCGTCTGGATTATTCTTTTCCCCTTTCTCAAACACTTCCTCTGCTGTGTTGCACCACACGATGATGTCATCATCAATATATTGCAGGTGTTCAAGAGCTTAACCCTGTTCCAGTGCAGTCTGGATCAGTCCATGACAAATGGTAGAACTGTGCTTCCACCCCTGGAGCAATCAATTCCAGGCGTATTGGAGATCCCTTGACATGAAAGCAGATTGTGTCCTGCATTCTGCTGCCAAAAGAATTGAGAAGAACACATTGACAATGTCAGTTGTAGCATACCACTCGGCTGACTTAGACTCCAATTCGTATTGGAGCTCTAGCGTGTCCGATACAGCAACAGTCAGTGATGGTGTGACTTTGTTCAGGCCGCAATAGTCTACTTTTAGCCTGCACCTTCTGTCAAGGCTTTTCCACTGGCCGTATGGGATTATTAAAGGGTAAGTCTTGCTGATCACTCCTCGACTCTCCAGTCAATCTATCACTCATGGACAGGACCCAGGGAGTCTTGGTGCGATACCGCTGTCAGTGCGCCATCACGGTAGCAATCAACACCTGCTGTTCTTCGACCCACAGAAAACCCACAACAGAGGGATCCTCCAAGAGAATGGGCAAGGTATATAGTTGTTTAAACATCTCTGTGTCTACAGTGGCTGCACCAAAGTCCACCAATACCCTTTTGGGTCTCTGAGGGACCTTGTCCTGCAGTTATCTATGCTGAGGATACACAGGGCCTCCGGGCCAGTCACAATAGGATACTTCATAGAATCATAGATTCATAGAATTG
>NW_009647856.1:0-44674 GCF_000708025.1 Charadrius vociferus
CTATCGCTTGGATAATAGAATCTTAACCAAGCAGCAGTTGCATAAATGGGGACAGGATCTGTCACAAATCATGTCCTACTCACTGCTCATGTAGGATTTGGTGTGGTACCTAGCACACAAAAGATATGCACAGAAAACTTGTGTTAAAAAGTAGATGCCAAGAATGAAATGTTTCTTCCAAATGCAGATGCTAACATGGATAGGGAAGTTGAATTTCTTTCTCAAAACTAGTGGGAAGAGAGTTGCAGCTTGGATAAATAGTTATCATTACTGCTTTCCCAGATAGTGTCTGCACTTTGCTGAAGTTCTTTGTTGGCTTTGTCAGAAGCAACAGTTCTTCAGGAATTTCTCCAGGCACAGCAATGGCTGTAGCCTGTTCTGAAACAATTTGCCCCTCTGCAGAAAGTGTTAGGAAGAGAGCCTCATAGAGGATCCTTGAAGATATTTCAAAACCTTGTATTAGTTAGGTAAGGAAGTTACTTCATACCTTGTTTTCAGCAGTGACACTTGAATATAAATTTATAATCCCATCCTAAATGCCCTCTTCTTCCCTTTCTCCTCCCCAGTGATTTCTTCCTGTGACCACACTGTGTTTTACTGTCCTTCAGCTTCCCCTGTGGCTTGAGAGGTTTGCACTGTAAACATGATGACTGAATCTGTTTGGGGTTTTTGTTTGGTTTTAGCTTGATGCAGCACTTGAGAGGCTAGTGATGTGTGTAAACAGGGTTGATGAAGCAGATACAGAGGGGGAGAGTGATTCTTTAGGTGGCTTATCTGGTAAAGGAAGTGTATCATGTAACTTCTCCCTTCTGCACAGACACTTATATGATGTCTGCTTGTTCCACTTTGCTAAAAAAGATGAACCAGCTGCTGGAGGTCATTGGTGCACTGAGGTCACATGAACTATAGAAATTATTCTGAGTTAGCTTGGTGTGCATGCATGATCTTGATTTATGTTCTCTACTCTGATCATCAACTGGAGCTTTACGACGAAGACTGCTTCAAAAATTTTTGGCAGTGGATTGCCCCTGGAAAATAGAAGCTAGCTAATGATTACCTGTCCCTGAGGAGTTGTACATCCTTATCAGTTGGCTTAAGCATGATAAAGGGGTCATCAGCCATGGTACCATTCTGATTAACTTATCTAATTCCACTGTCACTAGCTACTGCTTTTGGATTTCAAAAAGGGTGAGGACAGCAGATTCAGACTCAAGGTCACTAAAGCCACAAAAAACAGGAATAAGAATGATCATATTTCCATGGGTTCTCATGGTCATCAATGTGTCTGCACTGGAAACAAAAGCCATCTCTTATCTACATCTGACAGGGAAGGACACCAGTGTTCTGCTGCTCAAAGTACTCCAGGTGTTTGTCTTATGTGGAATTGATTAAACAGCTCAATCATCATAACAGGTTCCCAAAACATTCTCTTGTTGAAAATAAACATAAGATTTCTCGTTGATAAGAGATACCATTAAGATATTAATGAAGTCATTAGTCCACAGAGTAAATCTTTAGAGGCTAAAGTATTTTTTGGCAAGAAACATGAAATATGAAGTACCCCTTATCGGTTACGTAATCTTTGGTTTTATATATAAGTCTAATTTGTTACCACTTTCTGAGACAAGGATCTCTGTGCCTCACATGTTACTATTATGCTCTTTTCAGTGGATAACGTCAGTTTTTTAGAGGAAAATGTATCATCCTGATACAGCTGCTGTTCTTCCATACCCCCAGGTCCAAAAGAGGTATTCCCAGCAGGCACAGGCACACAGAGCACACATTTATGTATGTACATGGCAAGATAGATTACAGACCAGACAATCAGCACTGACAGCTTCATCCGTCTCCTCTCTCTGGCTGAGCAGGATGGAAGTCCACTAGTGAGAAAACATATATATATATGTGTGTCTACGTAGATAGAGAGATACACAGACACACGTATGTATATGTGTGCGTACAAGGTATATCCCTACATCAACTGTGCTCAGACACTCAGTCTGCCCAGTAGCTAGCTCCTGCATCCCAGTGTCCCCAGTTGCTGGCAGCTGGGTGTATGAGCCTTCAAGGCCGTAGCCCCATTCCAGTTGCTGGTACAAGCCATCACATATGCACACATGTGGCTAACCAGGACTTCCCAGGTCCCATAGCTGACCTTCCTGTGCTGCTCTGGACTTGAGGAGGTGAGCCTTTGATGCATTGATGGCACCTGTGATGAACCTGGAAGTAGCTCAGCAGGGTATTTTCCAGGTTCTCTGTCCTGCCATTGTCTGTCAGAGCAACTCTGTGGATGCACAGAGAAGCTTTTGTCATACAGTCCAACACAGTTTATATAGCCATCTTGCCTTTCTGTGTGTAGTAGAGTAGAAATTTTGCCTGTCTAAAAGCTGTATAGGAATTCAAGGTCCTGATTCTTGGTTTTTTTTCTCAAAGGTTCACCAGAAAGCCTCCTGGAGTGCATTTCTTAGTTTCAGACCTACAGAAGGAAAATTCTGTTTACTTTACAAGTTATTTATAAATTTGTGAAGCTTTACATGAAGGCTACAGTTCTAAACCACCTATTCATTGGTGGATTTAGTGGGAGTAGTGGAGAAGGAATGAGGATAAGCACAGTCCAAGAAAACTAGAACGCATTCCTTGTGACCCCACCCAGTCATTTACACCTTTGTGCTTGTTTAAAAAAAAAAAAACAAACCAAACTTTTATTCCGGCTTGGTATAATTTTATAATCACTCAAGGTGATACATGGAAGGGCATAGGGCACTGGGGAATGAGGCCAGAGAGGAAAGAAATAAATGAGACAAGATGTGGTTCCTAAAAATGCCACTGTTTTTGTGCCTAGCCTCTTTAGACAGTAGGAACAGACCTTGCAATAACTCTGCTTTTCAGTATACGTTTGGGAGAGCATATTTTACATAAAGTGGCAGTATTGCCAGCAGCCCTTTGGCTGATGGTAGACACCCGAATTTTGAAGCTTAAAGATACAAAATAGTTCATAGACTTTGCAGTTCATGATCAAACTTGGGATTCCCAGATGTGTTTTTCTACTATAACGCTATACTAGTACGGCCCACCCATGCTTTGCTACTATTTAGAATCATAGAATTGTCTAGATTGGAAGGGACACTTTAAGATCATCGAGTGCAACCATCAACCTAACGCTGCCAAAACCACCTCTAAACCATGTCCATAATTACGACGTCTACCCGTCTTTTAAATACCTCCAGGGATGGTGATTCCACCACTTCCCTGGCCAGCCTGTTCCAGTCTCTTTGATAACCCTGTCAGTGTAGTTTTTCCTAATGTCTAACCTAAACCTCCCCTGGCACAACTTGTCACCATTTCCTCTTGTCCTATCGGTTGTAACTTGTGAGAAGAAACGAATGCCCTCCTTTCAGGTAGCTGTAGAGAGTGATAAGGTCTCCCCTCAGTCTCCTTTTCTTCAGGCTAAACACAACCCCAGTTCCCTCAGCCACTCCTCATAAGACTTGTGCTCTAGACCCCTCACCAGCTTTGTTGTCTTTCTCTGGACTCACTCCAGCACCTCAATGTCTTTCTTGTAGTGAGGGGCACCCATAATTGAACACAGTACTCAAGGTGCGGCCTCACCGGTGCTGAGTACAGTGGGACAATCACTTCTGTAGCGCTGCTGGCTGCACTATTCCTGATGCAGGCCAGGATGCTGTTGGCCTTCTTGGCCACCTGGGCACACTGATGGCTCATATTTAGCCAGCTGGCAATCAACACTCCCATGTCCTTTTCCACCAGGCAGCTTTTCAGCCACTGTTCCCCAAGCCTGTAGCGCTGCATGGAGTTGTTGTGGCCCAAGTGCAGGACTTGGCACTTGGCCTCATTGAACCTCATACCATTGGCCTCAGCCCATTGATCCAGCCTGCCCAAATCCCTCTGTAGGGCCATCCTACCCTCAAGCAGGTTGACAGTCCTGCCTAACTTGGTGTCATCTGCTTTAAAGCAACTCTGTGCTTAGCCACCAGAAGAAAGGTTTTGTACTCTTAAAACAGGCAAGTCAATGGATCTGCCACAGACTCCCCCTATTGCTTTAGGTAGTTCAGATACATTCAGGTTAGATACACAAGCTTAGGAGCGGAAGTGCCCTATTTTGTAATTACAAGCCTATTAAATCTGCAGTAGTCACACAGTACACTATTCTTCGTGTCTCCAGCTTCTTTTTTTTTTTTTTTTTTGTCCCCATAGTCATATTTTGAATCTAAAGAACAGCAGCCAAGTTATTGTCCTTATAAATTTTATGGCTGCATTCTAATTCATGTGGACTGCATAAAAAATTGTCCTCTACAAGAATTAGTGTAGATGGTTTGACAGCCATGCTTTATGGTCTAAGACTGGGAAGAGAAAGTACTTAATTATTAGTGATAGTGTTATAAATTTATGTTTGCTTCACTTTTTTTTTTTTTAACACCTTCAATTTGATAATAGCAGTAATGACAAGAACAGGCCTTTATCAGTCAGATAAAGAATCACCAACTTCTAAGTCCTTCGCATACAGCTTTTAACTACTTCAGCTCAACCCTTATCTGGCTGATAAGATTAATGGCAGTGCTCCTTACAGCTTTTTCATTTTATTCTTGCTGTGAAGTTCAAAGGTTGTCCGAGAGCAGTATTTCACTATTAATTGAGACTTGGGTGCTCAGAGATTGCCTTTCTCTTCCTTCGAATAAAGGTCTGGGAGTTTTCAGAAATCATAGCAGTAAGCTTTCACTTCATGAAAATGACAGTACCTGCTTTTGCTCTTCCTTGAGCATGCTGGGAGTGAAGGGCAAGGCTGAATTTCCAAGTCTTGTGTATCTCTATTGGCAATGTGTCATACTGCTATTCAGCAGACACTTGGAGAGACACTTTAATCAGTCAAGAAATGTTGCTATTTTGCTACATTTTGGATAATACGTATCACCTGTTGTAAACACAGGCATCTCAATCCTTGCTCTGTGTGTGCTTTTGCAAAAGAGGTGGATAATATTAAAGACTTTAATCTTTATTGTATTATCTACAAGTTATTATTCAAAATGTTCATCAGAGACATGTTTATGTAGGGCTTTTAAGATGAAGTCAGTGACATGGCATGGAATACAGGAAGTGATGCATCTGGCTATAGTTTGGCATTGATTTAGGACCTCTTTTAACAGTGTGTGATTTGTTCTCTTTGTTCTGGTATCCACTGTGAACCATAGCTAAACACAAGATCCTATCGCATTCTCCATCAGGTTTACTTTTGTATTAGATAGTTCTCATGATTCAATGCCAGTTATTCCTTGTTAAAACAGAATCAGAAATGCTCCATCTAAAGTTTGAAAACCTTCAGACTGAGTGATGGTGAAACTTGGGTTGTGACCTCTGGCAGTATTTCAGACTAACACTTGTCATCATCTGGATAACTGATTTACAGTTGACCCCTGTTCAGTTAGTCAAATACCTCTGTACCGTCTATTTCACCATGACAAACAGAGGCAGGACTGAACTGTTGCTCTGTACATGCGCATAGTACCTGGAAGAGTCTGGGCATGTGTACAGAAATGAGAAAGGAACTGGAGATCTTAAGACCTCTCCACATCTAGATTTATGTTACAAACTTGTGTGGCTCTTCCAAATATTAACCAATCTACTTGAAACTTAACAAACTTGAACATGGAAAGTATGTATCCCAATCAGGACCTGAATTATTTGGGGTTAGCAGAGGGCTATGTCTTTTTGGAATAGGAAGAAGGGGTGCATGTTTTTAAAACATGTTTTGACATTATATTCTCATTTTATTGGCACAGTTTGGCCAAACCCAAGCCTCTGAACTGATCTGGTTTGTGTCTTTTGCATGAAGCTATAGTTTTTGTTTGTTCTGATTTGTTTGAGCGGATTTTCTGTTTAAGACTGATTAAAATTGCTTCTTAATTTGTAAATGAGGCTGATGTTGCCAGAACACACCAATTAATTACCAGAAAAGATACATTCTATGTGAATAGTGACATAAGGGACTATTATGGATTCACAGAATGGTTGAGGCTGGGAGAGACCTCTGGAGATCATAGAGTACAACCACGCTGCTCAAGCAGGGTCGCCTAGACCAGGTTGCCCAAAACCATGTCCAGTCAGGTTATGAATATCTCCAAGGATGGAAACTCCACAACCTCTGTGGGCAACCTGTTCAGTGTCTGATTATACTTGCAGGGGTTTTTTTTCTTTATGTTTAAACAGAATTTCTTGTATTTCAGTTTGTGCCCAGTGCCTATTTATTCCCTGCTGCATCAGGTATTTATATCTATTGATACAATTTCCCTGCCACGCTGCCCCTGCAGGCTGAACAACCCCAGCTTCCTCAGCCACTCCTCATATGCCAGGCACTCCAATTTCTTAATCATCTTTGTGGCCCTTTGCTAGATCCTTTCCAGGATGCCCATGTCTTCCTTGCATTGGTGAGCCCACAGCTGGACCCAGCAGTCCACAGGTGGCTCACCAGTGCTGAGGAGAGGGGAAGAATCGCCTCCCTCAACCTGCTGGCTATGCTCTGTGTGACACAGCCTAGGATGCTGCTGGCCTTTTTTGAACATAATCCAGCAATGTGTCCTTCTGGCAATTTTTTCATCCACCAGGACCCACAGGTGTTTTCCTGCACAGCTGCAGATGATTGAATCCCCAGCATTTACTGTTGCATGGGGCTATTTCTCTCAGGTGCAGGACTTTGTGCTTCCCTGTGATGAACTTCATGAAGTTCCTGTCTGCTTATATCTCCAGCCTGTCCAGGTACGTCTGAATGACAGCATAACCATCTGGTGCATCAACCACTCTCTTCAGTTTTGTATTATCTGCAAGCTTGCTGAAGGTGCGATCAGTCCTGTCATCAGGGTCATTAATGAATATATTAAATGATATTGGCCCAAGGTATCAACATCTGGGGTACTCCAGTAGTAACTGACTTGCAGCTGGTCTTCAGGTTGCTAATCACAGCCTTTTGAGCCTGGCAGTTCAGCAAGTTTTCTGTCCACCTCACTGTCTGTTTAGCTAACACGTGCTTCATCAGCTTGTCTTTGAGGATGCTATGGGAGACAAAGCCTTACAAAGCCTTGAAAAATACAAGATAAAGAAATGTTCCCTTTTGCACCAAACCAGCTATCTTATCATCAAAGGTTATTAAGTCGATGATGTTTTCCTTCATAAATCCATGCTGACTACTCTCCATCACCTTCTTGTCCTTAACATGTTTGAAAATGATTTCCAGTGTTACTTGTTCTATCACCCTCCCAAAGATCAAGGTGAGGCTGACCAGCCTGCAGTTCCCCAGGTCTTTCTTCTTACCCGTCTTGAAAGTGGGAGTGACATTGGCTTTCTTCCAGTCCTTAGGAAACTCCCCAGTTGTCATGACCCTTCCAAGATAATTGAGAATGGCCTCGTAATGACACTGGCCAGCTCCCTCAGCCCTCATGGGTGTGTTCTGTCAGGACCCATGGATTTCTGTGTGTCCAGTCTGTTTAAATGTTTGTTTACCTTTTCCATTGATTTAAGTTTTCCTTGCTCCAGGTTTTCCCACTGGTCTCAGGGGCTGGGGTTGCTGAAGGCCAATCTTACCAGTAAAGGCTGAGGCAAAGCTTATCTTTCACCATGTTCTTTGTCACCTTTTTGGTAAAGGGCCCACATTTTCTATAGTCTTCCTCTTGCTGCTGATTTACCTGTAGAAGCCCTTCTTGTTGCCATTCATGTCCTTCTCCAGATTCAGCTCCAGGCAGACTTTGACTTTCCTAACCCTGCCCCTGCATGCCCAAAGTGCCTTTATGTTCTTCTTCATCATCTGTCCATGCTGACACCTCTCATATGCTTCTTTTTAATGTATGAGTTTTGTCAGGAGCTCCTTGTTCACCTACACAGGCCTCGTACCACTCTTGCTTGAATTGCTGTTACTTGGGATGGACCAATAGTATGAGCTTCAACAAGGCCAAGTGCCAAGTCCTGCACTTGGGCCACAGCAAGCCCGTGCAGTGCTACAGGCTCGGGGAACAGTGGCTGAAAAGCTGCCTGGTGGAAAAGGACATGGAAGTGTTGATTGCCAGCTGGCTGAACACAAGCCAGCAGTGTAGCCAGGTGGCCAAGAAGGCCAACGGCATCCTGGCCTGCATCAGGAATAGTGTAACCAGCAGGGCTAGAGAAGTGATTGTCCCACTGTACTCAGCACTGGTGAGGCTGCACCTTGAGTACTGTGTTCAATTATGGGTGCCCCAGTACAAGAAGGACATTGAGGTGCTAGAGAGGGTCCAGAGAAGGCCAATGAAGCTGGTGAAGGGTCTTGAGAATAAGTCTTATGAGGAGCGGCTGAGGGACTTGGGGTTGTTTAGCCTGAAGAAAAGGAGGCTGAGGGGAGACCTTATTGCTCTGTACAACTACCTGAAAGGAGGTTGTAGAGATGTGGGTGTTGGTCATTTCTCACAAGTTACAACCGATAGGACAAGAGGAAATGGCATCAAGTTGCGCCAGGGGAGGTTTAGGTTAGACATTAGGAAAAACTTCTACACTGACAGGGTTATCAAAGACTGGAACAGGCTGCCCAGGGAAATGGTAGAATCACCATCCTTGGATGTATTTAAAAGCTGTCTAGATACAATGCTCAGAGACACGGTTTAGAAGTGGGCCCAGTAAAGTTAGATAATGGTTGCACTTGATGATCTTAAAGATCTTTTCCAGCCATAATGATTCTGTGATTCTTGAGTCTGGAGGGGGTAATTCTTGAAAATCAGCAAGCTCTTCTAGACCATTTTTCTAGACCATTTTTCTAGACCACCATCTCATGGTCACTGCAGCCAAGGCTGCCCCCAGGCGTCATATTCCTGACCAGTTCTTCCTTATTTGTAAGTATCAGGTCCAGCAGAGCATGTCTTGTCAGCTCCTCCATCACCTGTGGCAGGAAGCTATCATCTCTGTACCTCAGAAGGCTCCTGGATTGCTTATGCCCTGCTGTGTTGCCCTTCCAGCAGACATTAGATTGGTTAAAGTTTCAGTTTCGCTGCCCAGAAGTTAATACGCTAGGGTTCATGGGTAGGTCAGTCTGTAACAGGGCAAGATGTGAAGTAGGAAGTGGTATTTGTGGGTAGGTAGACATTGATGTGGAAAAAAAGTGCTACAAATGTTAGTGGCCAAACTTACATCTTAGTATGGACAGCATTGCTGTAAATATGAAATAAGATACATGTGACAATATGGAGGTGAGGGGGGAAAAAAAAACTACAGAGGGCTGCTCAGATGGAAATTGCTGGTAGAATGATCCTATTCTAATGTTGACTGGCTTAAAATCTGCAGGCAGGGGGGAAAATCGTAATGCTGAGAGTTACAATATGCTAAACAATAACATGAGATAATAGTTCACAAAATGTTGTTCAGGCTTCTGGGTAAATTGAAACTATGGAAAGATGTAAAAGAATCTTAAAACGTTTCAGGAGTACACAAAGGTAACAAGCTTGATAGTACCCTTGTTTGTAAGAACAGTATCATATTAAGCTGATAACTAAGTCTTGAACGTGCTGTAAAGAAAAATTTATAATTTTGGTAAAAATATCCTTTTGTGACTGACTATGTAGGGGAAATCTCGCTTATGAAATAACGAGAACTGAAGAGATGCTGTCCTGGAAGGTAGAGAACAGCAAGCCCTGGGTGGAAAATTCCAGCACCTTTGTCAGACTGAAGGCTGAGGAAGCAATATTGGTATTTTGCTGCCAGGCAGACTGTATTTGCTGAATCAGAACGTTGGACCAGTCCTGATTAGCTTTGTCTGAGTGTTTAGGTAGCAATTTGTTAATTTTTGCATGGTAACCCTTTTCTAGGAAACTATTGATGTACAGCTGAAAACTAAACACCTCTGGGTTAGCTCCCTTGGTTGAAGGCAAACACATGCTTAAGTGACTTGCTGGACCTGAGCCCAAGGGCCTTGTTCACAATTACGGCTCTGTTTCCCATTGCACTCATGTTCTGTCATCAAATATAGTGCTAGCCAGCATCTCTGCTTAACGATATAGCAGTCCTGTCATTTTGCTCATAATTTGGAGTTATGTTTCTTGCCCCATATTTCTAGAAGCAGCCAACACGGGGCAAAGGAATTAACAGAGTATCTCCTAAACATGTTAAGATATTTATGGCACTGAATCAGATAGACAAATAGATGTTTACAAACAGTCTGGCTAGTTTTAAAATTGTGTACATCTCCTGACTCCTGTCTTAGTGGGTGCAGGACTGAAAATAGCAGTAAGTGGCACATCCATGGGAAGAATAACTTTTTGAAGGTAGTGAATTGTGCATCCTTGAGATGCTGTCTGGAAAAAGAAGCCTCTGAAACAGAGGGAGGAGAACGCTGGTGGATAGATGCAGGAAACAACTGGCTATCTGGAAGAAAGAATTGACTTTCTCAGTGTGGAAATTGGAGTTCTGTCTTTTGGAGATGGACGTGACAGTTTGTGACTAAGCAGGAAGTAACTCAGCAATAAAGTAATCTCCCTTCAACACTGACATTTCCTTTAAAAACCGAGGAGGGAAAATCCAGATAAGCATTAATATAACCTTCCAATTTTGTTTCTGCAATTATTTACAGAGTAATTAATGCAAAAGCTTTCTTTACCTAAGAGAAGCATAAATTAATGGCTTCCATAAGTAAAGATTGCGAGTGTGGTTTATTTATTACTCCTGTTACAGACTAATTACTGCTTTTAAACTGCATTCACAGGTCTTGCCTCTAGCTTGTCAAAATACATTCTTTGAAAGGAAAACCCAAATCTGAGGTTAAAAAACTAACCAAACTTATTTTGTCTGCAACCAGGTTTTTCAGTGAATACTGTGGAACTGTCTCTTCCTTGGCTCCTGCTCCATGAGATCAGCTATGGAACATGCTCAGGGACATGAAGCATCTCTTGAGCAAACCCAGAGGTATTGTGTGGAGAGACCAATATATAACGAGGAGCTCTTGCAAAGCCAGCTGCACAAACGAGAAAGAACACCTCAGGCTTTAAGGCAGAAGATTGCACATTCTTGTCGGTAGGTATTTTTTTCTTATCTTTCTTCTGTTGGTTAGAAATATTCTAATTCTTAATTGATTCATGCACATAGCTGGTAATCTCTTCAAAGAAACCTAAAAGATAAAAGCACTAGTTCTACTTTGGTTATTTAGCAAGACTGATGAAGTTGTAGATGTGTTTTTATATGTTAACATGTAACTATATTACAAAACGTTAGATAAATTAGTTGAATGCCTTCATCAGTGTGCAAAGGAAAAATATGCAGCATAGGAATGTGAAGTGTCAAATCATGTGACATGAATTCATAAGACCCAGAAAAATATCTGTCCTTTTTACGTGGAAATACTTACAGCCAAATTTGTGCTTCACGTGATCCTTTCAGGGAAGAAGAATGGAAATGTAAGGCAGCTGTGTAGAAATCTAAATTATTAGTCTAATAAGGATTTAATAGAGGCATTCTGTAGCTTTTAACTAAGTGCCTTGGAATCTGAGTATCATCTGGTTTGAAAGGAAATGTATTTAACTGCGACTCTTGCTCTGTGGTACCAGGCGATAGTGAAGAGAAACTTATTTTAGTGAAGTTCTCAATAGCTTTACATTTATCCATGTTTCATCTGCAGAGTTGATTCAATTTCTTGGTAGAACCTCGTTCTGCAAGAAAACAAATAACTTCTGCCTGACTACTTGTCTGCAAAATATTCCAGTTCACATGATTTGACATTTGGAGATTTGTTTTGGTTAATGAAATGACCATTCTAATGGTAATGGCACCTAATTCCACCTCGAAAACCTGATCTAGCCTAAATAAAAAAATACGGTGATCAAAATCCTCCTGAGCTGTGACTTCTTGTGATTCAGTCTGCTCAAGCATGGAGAAGCGTGGATGCCTAGTTCCTCTCTGACTTGTAGCAATAAGCTTCTTCACTATGCAATGTAGTCCCATGAGAATTCAGAAATGTTAACAAATCTCTGGCGTTCTTCTGGAGTTCCCCGACACAGAAAAGCATTTATATGGTCCCTGTGTTATATTTTTATCCAAGGTTAAACTTTCTTACCACAGTACAGTCAAAGTATGATGCATGGCAGTAGTGCATAGAGATATATATTTCCTGGCTATATTCATTTGTCATGAGCCAGGGTTTCAAAAGGTTAAGAGCTGTGCTAAGAGTCACAAGGATCAGTGTTAACTGGCTTCAGCGCCTTTCTTTTCAGGGCAAAGAAGGTTATATTCTCAAATAGCCTTAAAGTTAGCCCATTAGTACCAGTGATAGTAACAAGCATTAGTAAAATAATAGTTTAAAAAAACCCATAATAATATCAAATGTTATAATCAAAAAGTATAAAGTACACTAGTAGTAAATAAAAGCAGGGAAAAGCATTGCAAAGTACTTTGAATGAAAACTGCTATGAGAAACCAAGTTGTCCTCAGGGGATTGTTACTAGGAATTATCTCAGCAAAAAGTGCTGTGTGACTGCTCAGTCGTGCATGGACTTGAACAGTTTTACTTCCCACTGACCACCAGCCTCACAAGACCGTGATTCTCTTCTCCAGTTGCGTAAGGTTTGTAAAGAGCAACCAACATGTGATAAAGGGCTAAATTAACTGGAGTCATAGTTGTTTGTGCATAAGCTTTGTCCAGAAATTACTGTCATCAGGGGTCTGAGCCTGCTGTTAACGGAGCTGTTTCCCTGCATAGGGGTGAATAACAATTTTTTCGACCCATTTGTCCCCTGGTAGTGTCTAACTTTTTCTTTCTGGTGTGTATTTTCAGTTGTTCTTCTAAGAAAGCCAAGTCTCATCTTTACAGTTGCTTACCAATTTTAAAATGGCTTCCTCGTTACCCAGTGAAGGAATACTTATTAGGAGACATTATCTCAGGTATAAGCACTGGGGTTATGCAGCTTCCTCAAGGTGAGTGTGTCTCTAGATTTATTTATCCTCCTCTTTGCTTTTTCAGTGTGTGCTTTTATGGTAGTGCTTGGCTTCCTGAACAGCAGGTCCTCATGAATATAGGATGTGTATTTCAGGTGTGTGCGTGGAGATCAGTACAGCATTCTCCTGACCAGCCTGTAATGATGATTCCCTTCAAACTGCAAGTCAGCGATATGCAGCAAACTCTGAAAGAAACTTAACTCTCTGATCAATACTAACAGCTCTTGATGACAGAACAACTTATCATAGTTTAAGTGCATGTCTAAACCTTTGCTGAATGTGCCTCCTTGTTTTCTGATCTCCTCATCCTGAAAGTTGTACCAGATCTCCTCATCCTGAAAGTTGTACCAGATCTCCTACAGAGAGTATCAGTATCTCATAGACATAATGTTTCAGGAGAGCAACTGTTGCAAAGTAACCAAACTAAATGGGACCAGAGAGGAACTTCCAAGAAATTGGAGAATGATCCCTCTTTTTCTCTTAAGGCCAGAAGGCACCAGTTTAAGCTGGAACCATACTAGTGGGCAATTATTTACATGGTGGAAATAAATCAAAAGTATCTTCTATAACAAGACTGCAAATCTGTGGAACTTCTATTGAATTACATGGAAGTTTCACCCCAAGTGGAGGCTGGCCCTGAAGCAGGAGCAGGCTCTGTGGAAGATGAAGAGGAAAGCCAGTGTTCACTCTTCTGTTCAGCTCTTGGGGACTGGACCAATGGAATTTTCTGTCTAGCACGACACCTTACTATCAGCAGTTTCAGAACTGCTATGAGGTTAGAAAGTGACAGCATTTTTGCAGCCATATCATTATGGGGTGCCATCATTGCTCTGAAAATGGTAGCTTCATGACAGCTACTGCAGTCCCAGTAGATTTCCCAGGGGGTCTTGGAGTGGAGAGAATTCTTAAATTTGTTCAGAGCCCAGTCAAGTGGAGTCCTCATAAGTGTAATGTAATTAAGCATATATAAGTTTGCTTGCATTTTGGCTTATTTCATATTTCCACCTCGCTCGTTCCACTTGAGGCGAAGGCAAGTCTGAAGAATGAATCTGTAAATCTGAGAAGCCTATATTTTAATAGGTGGCAACCATTAAAGCAACGGAATATCCTAACTTACTCTGTGTAATTGACTTCTTTATTTCTGCTGCTTTCCGGTTTTATGCATTTTTTTGTAATTAAGAATATTTTTTCTGACACAAATATAAATATCAACTGATCTTAAACTGATAAGTGATGTGCTTAACTGTCAGGCAAATCTGTCATATACTAGACACAAACATTACTGGTTGTATACTGAAACACAGTTTATGTGATGACCAGATAAGGACATTTGAATTTAAGTGGTCAGCAGTGAACTTTATACTTAATTTTGTGACTTTGTTTTAAACTAAACATTATTCAAGACTGAAGACATGCCCTTGAACTGCTCCTAATCTTTCCCCTTCTAAAAAGACAAAAGTTGAACTTTTATTTTTCTGGAGTGGATGTAATTATAGCAAGCATGAGATCAAAGAAGTCTGGGAATTATTCCAGGCAGAACTACAATGACCAGGGCATTTGAGCTGTGAACTCCTGTCATGTCAATATCTCTTTACTTCCTTGGCACTGACAGCCTTTAAAAATGCCAGTACAAATGAAATGGAAAAAGAATAAAAGGGTATTCAGATCAGGAACTTCAGATAGACCCACCCTCCTGCTTTTGAAACAACTGATTTTCAGTTCTGGTCACTTGTACTGTTAAGTTCATCACCGTATTACAGGCCGGGCTGTTATAGTACAAAGTGTTCTGTTGATACTCTTGGCCTGAGAGGTACCCCCTGGGCCAGAGGACATATGTAGGATAAGTTTCAGAAGTACTTAATGAAGAGCTCATTGCTGAAAGAGAATAAATGCTATCATCAGTCCAGTTCCGATAGGAATATGAATTCTTGGTTAGAACTCAGACATTGATTAGGGCATGAGCAAGGCTGTGTGAGCTATTACACTACACAAGAGTACTTGAACGACACAGAAGATCACTTCCTGGTTTTGTTCTTTCATGGAAAGCTGGTGCTTTGTGTCTCAATGTAAAAATAAACTAGTAGGGATAGGTGTTTTTGAGCATCACTCTCTCTTCTCTCCTTGGTGCGTGAACCACTGCTTCCTTTTGTAATTTGCACTGGACTGTTGAGCCTTTTGGTCCTAACTTGAACCAGTCTGACCAAGCGTGCTAAGAACACACAGCTTCCTCAGATGTCATGAGTCTGCACTTGCAAAGGTGAATTGAAAGACCAAGCCAAGCCAGGATACAGTGTTTTCTTCTCGAGGCTAATTTGTTCAGCTAACGCAAGCCATGTAGAACTATTGGTTTTGCTGGAACTGTTTGGGACAGTTATACTCCATTATCATGTGTTGCTTGTGAACTTGATCCTATGATAAGCACACGCTCAGTCACGCAGAGGGGGAGCACCATGGGAGATGTCCCTCCCTGGCGTCCCTTACAGCGGTTCCCCGCAGCTCCATTGCTGTGCTTGCCAGCTGCACCTACACATAGAAATGGCATGGATTGCACTTCCTCTGCATGGAACTGTACAGGGCTGAATAATAAAAAGGACTTCATTTTGGAGAAGAATACCAGACTGTATAAGCTGTATGACCTTACAGATTGTAAGCAATGCTGCTCTGCTTATTTTACATTTTGGAGCATGTTTTGCGGAAACATAAACTGTTATGTCATCCCACTGTTTTGGGGTGAGGGAGGAGGGGGGAGTGTTTAGTCAGTCGTAGATCATCATGAAGATCATGTCTGATTAGAAAAGGAGGAGAAAAATCAAATGTGTCCCACTGGTTATGGGGTTTTGGGTGTTTTTAATTACATTCTTTGACAGATGAAAACAAAAGCAACAAAAAGTGTTTGTTGGCTATTAAGACATACTTCCAGCCACAAAGGCAAAACAATGAGTGCACTGGTGCACAGGTGTACACACAAACACATACGCACACACCTGCAGTGCCTGTAATTAGAGACTTCTGGTTTCCTGACTCGAACCATCAGGTTTCTAAGGCACTGCCCTACAGTATTATACATATTAAAGAGTATTGCCTGCAAGACTTCTTGTTTTTAAAACCTGTGATATGTCACTAGATTTTGTATTAGGTGAGTTCAATTTTAGTAGGCTTAAATCCTTTTACTTCAGATGGTTTCTTTCTGTTGTTTGCCTAACATACATATTTGTATCTGTTTTCTAGGTTTAGCATATGCTTTGCTGGCAGCTGTTCCACCAGTATTTGGCTTATATTCTTCATTTTATCCTGTCTTTTTATATACTTTTTTTGGAACCTCCAAGCACATATCAATAGGTATATCTGTATGGATAACTGAAAGTCTGTGTGTGTGTGTGTTTAATAAAGTTGTAAAAAAAAATTAAATTGGAGAAATAGAAAGTGTAGTTGTTTTCCGTAAATTCAAATACAAGTGAATAGGAGAAACACAAATGTGTCAAACATTAGCAGTATTTTTTTATTGTTAATTTATCCATCCTACTCAGGAAGGAATAGAAAAACATCTTTTATCAGACTAGATCTAGAAATGTGTGCTGTGAACTCCTGAACTATAATTTCATAGCTGCAGTCAGTTGTCTCTGTGGCCAAGATGAGTCTCTAATTTGCATAATAGAACTGAGAAAAAAAAAAATGGTGTTTACTTACCGTAGAGGCATGCTTTTACCATCTAACTAGCTTTAATGGTACCGAGTACTGGAGCAGATTTTGGGACTTAAAAATACAATATTTAGGTAGAAAACTCTATTATAATTTAATTCTACAGACCTCTCAGTAAGAACCACTCCTAAAAAAAACTTCACCAGGATTTTAACCAATTATTTTTCTCTTCCTCTTATTTCAGGCACCTTTGCTGTGATTAGTATGATGGTTGGTGGCGTTGCTGTGAGACAAGTGCCCGATGAAATTATATCTGTAGGCTATAATTCTACTAATGTTACAGATTCCCTTGAATATTTTGATGCTAGGGATACCAAGAGGGTACAGGTAGCTGTGACTCTCGCCTTTCTTTCAGGAATTATCCAGGTATGTGCTTGCAGTTTGCTGTAAGGGCAAGTTCAGATGCTGCTGCCAGACTTGCGGTTACAAGGGGTTCTGGGTCGTGACAGGTCCCCTGTCAATAGACTTGTGCTTCAGCACTGCACTGTGTAGAATACAGGCTGCGTCGTGGCAGCCACATAACAGAAGTGGGGAGGGATAGGCGAGTCTTTGTCTGGCATCTTGGCTTAACTGGGAAAAATGGGATCTCCCTCCTTTCGTTTTTTCCTGTCCCATCAGAAAAACTCAACTTGATGTTCTCTAATCTGTCCATAAATGCATGCAAACACCTACGTTTGCGTATATCCCACATTGCACCTGCCAGTGGCATGGAAGATTTGGTGCATTGATGTCTGCTTACTGAACTGTGGCTTTAGAAAGGCCAAGTTCAAGTTTGCCTGATCTGGCTTGGGCATTGAGGTAAGAGTGTCCTGTGGCCTGTCTGCTATATAGTGCTGATGTTCAGGCTACAGTGGGAATCACATGGTTAATATTTCTCTTCTTTGTTAGTTGTGTTTAGGTCTCCTTCGATTTGGATTTGTAGCCATCTATCTAACGGAGCCTCTGGTGCGAGGTTTTACTACAGCTGCTGCGGTTCATGTCTTTACTTCTCAGTTAAAGTATCTCCTTGGCATTAAGACTAACCGATACAGTGGACCCCTCTCAGTTGTATATGTGAGTAACTACATTTACTCAACATGCAAATTCTGCATTGTCTGTATCTAGTAATTAAGCTTTTTCCTACTTAAAAAAAAAATATTTGGCACTAAGTAGGATAACGCTTCAGTATTCAAAACTGGGTATGAGATCTTTAAGTGCCATAGCAATATATGAGCATCTTAAAGTGCATCTTGGGTGCAACTTGATAGATCAGCACAGTCTGAGATGGGCAGATTTTAGGATTCTGCTAAATACAGTTTTGTAATATGAACAGATAATGTTCATTGAAGCTAGTCTCTTGTATGTTGTGGAAAAATGTGCTACTAAAATGCTCCATTGTAGACCAGACATGTTTTGCAAAGCTGGGAAGTGTTATTCTCAGAACCTTGCCAGGTCTCTATTTCTTTAATTTCTCACACAATACCTGACAGGAGTATTCTTCATTTCTTGTTTGTAAGCTCTTTTGTAGTGTGGTTGGATGCAAAGTGCTATGTCATCATAAACATACCTGTTCTTTAGAGTAGTGGGAAAAACTATTTTGAAATAAGGACATTCAGTGTAAAACATTTCTATTTGTCAAAGACCTTAAGCATTACAGAGAGGGTAGGGATCCAGTATTTGATGTAGCTCATAGCCTAATCTTCCACTTCCACCTTCTGTCTTAACACATGGTGATGCAAGAGGGCAGAATAAAAACCATGCATTGTAAAGGTATGATTTGGTTAGTATGACTTAAGTAAAACCAAAAGCTCTTGTTCACTTGAATATAAAATTGACAGTTGTGCTCTGAAAAAAATGTAATGGATCCCATGCAGCAAATTACGTGATTATACGGACATTTCTAATTGAAATTACAACCAAAGCTTTTAACTTTATACGAGCATTATTTTTCTTGCTGTTATGAACAGGCAGAGTTGAAATGCATCTGAATCTGATTTGCCTGCCAGTCTAGGAACCCCCAAGTTGTTATCACAGAATCGATGCTCTGATTTTTTCAGACAAGAAATCCTGAGTGCAATACTAGAGAAGATCTCAGATATCTGTTAAAACCCAAGCTTTTGAGCAGATTAATGGCTCAGCAATAAGGAAGCTTCAGGATTTTGACTACATGGACGCTATAGAAAATACTTTGTGGGAATCCTTTTTTGTATATTTCTGCAGATATAACAAACCTTTTGGAAACAAGGCTGCACTAATGATTAATTCCTAAATTTGCTGTTTAGTTCACTAATCCAGAAACCGCAAATACTGACTGCCAAACAAATAGGAGGGAAGGTATACATTCAAGATGTACTGCCAGGACATCTTGAACGTATAATATCTTGATAATTACTGTAATTTTCCTTCTGTCTAAAGAAAGGTATGTACATTTTCTTTCAAAGACCCCTCCAGAGGTCATTTTTGTATTTTCTTTTTTAAATGCAGTAGAAGGAGGAGGAGTAAGAGGTATGGGAATCATTTACCCTCTACCAACTTGCGTGCTCCAGCAAGCTTTCTTTCCTAACACCCTTTTAATAGTATTTTCAACTAAAAAATATTTGGAATAATGGCTTGTTCAGCAGTATTGCAAGTTCACTGTTATTTAATCATATTGCTATGGTAACCTCGATGGTTGTATCAGCAGCTTTATTGTTTTAGAATGGTTTACACAGCTTTAAGTAGATGTGACTTGCCAAAGAATATTTGAAGGTATTAGAAGGGGTTTGCACCTACTACTTTCAGGTAGCTGCCAGTATGAAAAATGTGTGAAAATGTTGAGGATAAAAGATGTGATTTATTTTAGACTTTTTCCCTCATGATAGTTTTTTTCTCGAAGTTTTTGCTCCATTTAAGGAAGACTGGTATTGTAAATGGTTGCAAGTGCATCTCCCTCACTGAGATACTCTAAACTTCTGTGTTTTGTGGGAATAATGGGGATTTTTGGTGAGGACCTCATTCACTGCGATTATAAATGCAGAATGAAAACTCAGCTGAACAGTAGTGTATAATTTGCTCTTTTGTGGCAAATTTCCTAAGAAAAGAAATTCAGTTGAGCAAATATGATCTTCATGGTGTAATTATGATAGTTCTGTTGTGTTACAGAGCATAGCTGCTGTGCTTTCAAAAATAACAACGACCAATATTGCTTCATTGATTGTTGGATTAACGTGCATTGTCCTATTGTTGATTGGCAAGGAAATCAATCTCCGGTTTAAGAAGAAGCTCCCAGTCCCTATTCCTATGGAGATCATTGTGGTAAGCCAGTTGTGAAATTCTATAGCTAAATTATGTAACTATTCTAAAGCTGTAGAAATGATCTCATTTTCTATCAAGTCTTACTGAGCTTTAGAGTAACTTATGTTGAACATATTTCATTTGAGGCTTGATCCACTTGCAGGTTTGGATACTTATAAGGTTAGGGACTAACATGCCCGGGTTTTAGGCGTGAAGTCCCAAAGAAGAATTGAAAACCCAGTTAAACATCCACAGTCCCCTATGGCAATGGATAGGTAGAGATTTGTTGTACAACCCCCTCTATCCTGGAGTTTTGGCACCTGAATGATTGTCTGTGAGACAAGCCTCTGAGTAGCGTTTCCCACTTAGAGTCCAAGAGCTCAGAACCCCCTCCTGAAGGAAGGTGCTTACAGATGCCTGTTTCAGAGGTTCTGCAGGGCTTGCTTGCTTTTTAAAATGCAGTGGTAGAAAGAAGAGCAGGAACCAGTAGGACTTACTACTTAACCTTCCTTTCTCTGTTTCTGAGGCCGATAACTGACTGTAGCAGGGATTCTGTTTCTAATGACTACTGTAAAATACACAGATGAAGCAGACTATCTTAATACACACAAAAGCCCACACCTCAAATAACCTTTCACCTTTAAAAGTGATTTGATTTAAAAATGAGTCTTGGATAACTAGAGCTCTCAACCTGCACAAAATCAGAGCCGAGAAAGGGAATAACTGGAAGGTACGAGTACAATCTAGATAGAAGGAACAAATAAAAGGGATGCTCTTGAGAGATGATGGAGGTGGTGTAATAGGGTATTGTTTGACAGTAAGGCAATAGTAAAGTGATGTTACACCTTTTTCACTGCTGCAGCACCAGTTCTGTTTACAGATAGCATGCAGGTTATGCATATGAAAATATGGTAGTGCAGATGTCCTTCACTTGTCCCTGCATTTAATTTCCCAATACACTGTTCTGCCTGAGCTTGGCTTAGGCAAAGGGAATTCAGGTGATTCAGATCATAGCATAGCATGTTCCATTTAACTGTTTCCAAGAAAACTTTATAAAATCAGAGGGGGTTGAACATGATGGAGGGAAAATCATGATACTTCCTCTTTTTTATCTGCTTCTTTACCCCCTAACTCTTAGAAAACTGATTGACAAATAAATGTAATCCCTTGTGTGTATTATTCATAATCAGCTAACTGCTATTAGTTCTTCAGGTGGCTTTATCTCTTTCTAGCTGATGTTTACAAATGTGTTTGTGGATTTTTAGGTAATTATTGGCACAGGAGTTTCAGCTGGAATGAATCTGAGTGAGTCATACAGAGTGGATGTTGTTGGGAATATTCCTCAAGGGTAGGGATGATATATTCTTATTCAAACCATACTTTTTTGATACGGCATGTAGCTTTTATTATAGTAATTTTTAATTATTTATTTCATCTCCAAGGTTACGTGCACCAGCAGTTCCTGATATTCAGCTCATCCCAGCAATATTTGTGGATGCAATAGCAATAGCAATAGTTGGATTTTCAATGGCTGTATCAATGGCTAAGATCTTTGCCCTTAAACATGGTTACACTATCGATGGGAATCAGGTAAAAGTATTGGGGTTGCTTTGTTGAAAATTCTCAGTAGCACCTTTGTTACATAGTTACAGTAGAATGGGATACTGGACAAAAATGAGTTTTTCTTTCATAGTGGAATCAGGTCACGTTTTTGACAGCCTGCACATTTAAATACCATGAATTATTTTAAGTTCTGGCTGTGTTTTAATGACCAATTTCAGTTTTAGCTTCATTTTGGAAAACTTGCTTCTGTTAGACTTGGAGATATGCACAAATATTAATTGTTGGGACAGACGTTACTGAGTCTGCTGTCCTGATGGGCAGCTACTTTATCTCTGCCTTCTATAATATAGCAAAGCATAGAGTTCCCAAGTGATAAATACAATGCCTTATGTGTCAAAAAACTATTATCTAGGGTTTAGAAATTCCAGTGATGTTTTATAGTTTCTTTTTATTCCCACCCATTGCAAATTGGCAGCTTGTGATTTTATGGGGCAGCAATTGGCCCTGTCTGTAGTTAGCATTCTGATGATTGTTTGAGTGATAAAGGCTGTGGTTAAGGGACTCTCTAAAACTAAAATGATATGTCACCCTCACCTACTCCGTCCTTCCTGTGCAATTTAGAATCAATATTGCAGTTGGATTATTGGTTGATATCATTGTGGTGTCAAGGGAGACAGAGTTCATAAGCTGTAACTCATTTCCTAGAGCAAGCATCTGAGGCAGCACAGATCAGCTGTTCCCCCTTCTCAAAATGGTTGTCTTCCTCTGAGAGTAAATAGAGTTTAAAGGACTTTTATCTACAGAATTTTACTTCTGTTCAGATGAATCTCATCCTTCATGTCATTGTTCTCTGTTACCCAAAGAGAGAAGAGGACAAATCCATAGCCACATGAATGGAACCAGCTCTATTTATGTTAGTTAAAGTAATCATCACTGACCCGAGTCAGTATCTAGATCTTTTCCTCAGGAGGTGCCAGATGCTACTTCACCTGGATGTTGAACTATAGAACAGGATGCAGTGCATGCTGAGCGTTTAAATGAATAAAAAAAGGATTGTACATTTGCAAAGAGAAAAATTCATTGAGAACTATTGAATATGTGTAACTCAAATTGCCTCAGTTACAAATAGCAGCATGCAGAGTAATCTGGGGAGGCCTCATTACAAGCAAATGCTTTCTTAGGCGTCAGAAACACAGTACTAAGGTAGATGGAGCTCTGATCTCACTCATGATAACAGTTCTCATGTGGGATCTTCCTGATGAAGCAATGGACATGCATTGTGGTTTGTTTTGTTTTGTTTTTTTTCTTGTACAGCAATGGATTACCACCCGTGGAAACACAGCCAAGGCTGCTCTTGGTTCTAATAATACTAAACAGGTAGTTTAGGGTGGGAAGCAAAGAACAGTGTTTGTATGACAAACCATTTTCAATGTATATTCAGGGTTAAAATTCAAGTTATCCCCAAGCTGAAGAAATCCTTAAAACAAGCAATGCTGTCATTCGCTTAGTTTTCAGTCTGACTCATTACTGTAACATTTAAGGATGGGAAATGTCTGTGGCACTTCATCAGATACTTTATTTAACAGATGATTTAACATGCATCAACTTGCGCATGTGTGAGAACCACAAGTGTGAGCTACAATAAGGTTGCTTATTCTCTACAATAAGGTTGCTAGAAAGCATTTTAAATAAGATGTGGTTATGAATATGGACAGATAGCTCTAGCTTTTTACAGTTGTTAGGTATAACTGCCTTTTGTTTTGCTCTATTGTTTAACACAGGAACTTATTGCCTTGGGAATATGCAATTTTGTGGGATCATTTTTCCAAAGTTTTTCAATCACTTGCTCAATGTCTCGGAGTCTTGTTCAGGAAAGCACCGGTGGGAAAACTCAGGTATGTAAATCCAAATTTTGAGCCAAACGACATTTGCTTTTTGGAGCTCCAAAGCTAAAGTCTGAAGCTTCGCTAGATTGCCAGATTTCTCTGCCTGGGCCAGGAGGAATAACTGGAGTTTCCTGTCTCTCAAATCTGGATTGGGCCAGGATAGAAAGCTGCACGACAGCCAAAATGGATGAACTGAGTGGGAGGGATCAAGAAAACAACTATCCTTGTGGAAAGCACAAGAGGCGTTAGCTAATCAGTAATACTTCCCTTTAGGAGCACTTGTAAATTCATTTCTACCTTCTTTTGTTCAGATTGCAGGTACTCTCTCTTCAATTATGGTACTGTTGGTAATTGTGGCTATTGGATACCTCTTTGAACCGCTTCCACAGGTAAGGGAGTTTTGCCGGTTAGGCATTGCATTGTCAGTGAACAGAGGCCAGTGAGTATTGCTTAAAAAGGAGATTGTGGGATGATAAGTAAGCAACACAGGCCTTGATCCAGAAACTTTTACTTTCTGTATGCATTTTTGCTGTAAGTTAAACTGGAAATGAAGAATATTTTGAAGGATCCAGCATGCTTTTTGTTGGTGTTTTGAATATTAGATGTTCTCGACTCTGTCTTTAGGACATAAAAATGATAGATTCAAACAATTCCCCTTTAGAATCATTTAGGTTGGAAAATACCTTTAAGGTCATTGAGTCCACCTGTAAACCTGACACTGTCAAGTCCACCACTAAACCATGTCCCAGAGTTCCACATCTACATGCCTTCAAAAACCTTCAGGGATGGCGACTCAACCACTTCCCTGGGCAGCCTGTTCCAATACTTGACAACCCTTTTGGTCAAGAAATTTTTCCTAATATCCAGTCTGGACTCCCCCGGTGCAATTTGAGGCTGTTTCCTCTCGTCATATCACTTGTTACTTGGGAAAAAGAGACCAACCCCCACCTCGCTACAACCTCCTTTCAGGTAGTTGTAGAGAGCAATAAGGTCTCCCCTCAGCCTCCTTTTCTTCAGGCTAAACACAACCCCAGTTTCCTCAGACACTCCTCATAAGACTTGTGCTCTAGACCCTGCACCAGCTTTGTTGCTCATCTTCGGACACGCTCCAGCACCTCAGTGTCTTTCTTGTAGTGAGGGGCCCAAAACTGAACACAGTATTTGAGGTGCAGCATTACCAGTGCCCCAAGTACAGGGGGACAATCACTTCCCTAGTCCTGCTGGCCCCATTTGATTGCATCATAAGAGTTCTGGGAAGACGTTAAAAAGTTAAAAGAAAGTAATGGCTCTGGTGTTGAAAGGGTTGGGGCTGGGTGATGGCTCAGCATAATGAGTTGGTTTTGATGCAGTTCTACTTATTTGTATAAAAATATATTTACATAAATAAATATATCCTGACTTTAAAAAAGCAAAAGGAAACACTTTTTCTGGTGACATGCATAGGATGATATGCAATTCTCGTTTCTTTTTATAGGAGATGTACCTTGGGTTACACTTGTATGACTGTTGCAGGAATTGTTGCAGTATGTTGTAGAGAAACTTGAATTTGAGGTTATAGCCTAGCTGCTTCAGGCACTACAGGCACTACAATTGCAGCAGCATGGAGCTCAGGAATATGTGATTTCTCTTGCCAGGAAAGAGTAAATCCAACTGTACTGACTCTGGCTTGCCATTTCTGCAGCTGCAGTAAAAGCATATCTCCACTGAACTACTTGAAAAGCTGTTGTTTTTTTTTTTTTAAATGGAACACCTGTTCAGTAGACTTATATCAGCTGTACAAAGCACAGAAATAGAGATATTTGTGATGCTTTGAAGTTCTTATTTGGCTTTGGGTTTATTTTGCCTCTGAAAATTGCGTTTGTGTAATATTCTTAGACAGTGTTAGCTGCAATTGTCATGGTGAACCTGAAAGGAATGTTTAAACAGTTCGGAGATGTCGCACACTTCTGGAGAACCAGTAAGATTGAGCTGGTGAGTAATGCACAGCTCAGTGCATATATTTCACTGTATTAAATTTGTTGCTGCTCTTCTTCCTAACCCCCAAAACAGGGTAGAAACTTATCAAGGAGTTACAAATCAGTGTTGCATTGCAGATGAATGTAAGACATGGCGCTCTAAGTACCCTAGGACAGTGATCAGTTGCAGACAAGAATGTTTTTGTTGTTGTTCAGCAACCTTTAACTCAGGTCAGAAGTAGTTTGGTTGCAGTAAAAGCAAAGCTTTTGCAGTGTTGCTATAAGAACTGCACTGAAGGCTGTGGGAATGTCTGAGAAGAATTTGAAAAACAGAGTAACAAAGAAAACTACTTGAAGGTATATGCCATCTTTTAAGACAAAGCAAAAACCTGGCTGGAGTGCACCACAACTAAGAGTGAACGTTTTGTCAGAGGGAACATTTTGGTGGCGTTTTTCTCCTGGATTAACTGGCTGATGGAAGTTAAGTAAGAGCTATTTGCAGGCCTTGAATATTTTTTTTATCCTAAGATATTTAGGGTCTGATGGCAACAGAGGATTCTTTGGAGAACTGGACTTAAGGCATTAATTAATATGTGACAGTTTGTCAGATGTTATGTTAGCGCGCCTTGAGCTTTTATGCCCTTCTGAAATGTTAAGGCAATTAGGGTCTGCTGTCGTGATGGATTACATTATAGCCTATTCCTGAACAGAAGTGATACATCGGTTTTGAGGTTGAAATATGCTATTGTTTTTGCTGTTAACAGAAAAGGATGTATAATAATTCAGAGCTTTTCTTTGTTTTAGGCCATCTGGCTGGTAGCTTTTGTGGCTTCTCTTTTCCTGGGACTAGACTATGGTTTGCTTACTGCGGTAGCATTTGCAATGATAACCGTTATTTACAGAACACAAAGGTCAGATTTTTTTTCTTTATCAAAATTAGTGTTTGCTGATCTTCTATGTGGTTTTGTTTGTTTAAGGGGTACAGATAAACAGACCACCTTTCCACCCTCTTCAACTGCATACAGTGTAGAATCTGCTTCATAATGTAGGTCATGCGCTGTGGCTCTGATCCAGGGTTCACATTTTATTTTTCTGAGAACAAAATTTCTAGAGGCCATGAACTTGCAATTTCAATAATAAACAGAAGATTTTCGATTTCTTGTATTGGTTAATCTTCTTGTTTACTTTTATAATGCCTAGAGTTTAGAACTTCAAATCTCCTTGATGCTAGTTTAAGTAAATGATTACATTTTGTGTGCACTAACTGTCACAATCAAGCAGGCGTTATATCAGGTTATCACTAGATGAATGTTTAGGTATTTATAAGAAAGTTCTAATTCATCAAAAAAATGTGCCTGCCTTTCTAGTTTTTCATATCACTTCTCCTCTCTCCCCATTCAAATTGACAAAGCTTTTACTGTGGAGCTTTCCAGCTCTTACAGCAAAATGATTTCTTCTGTGTGTGGATAGGACTGTCATGTGAAGCTTCTAGGCTCAAGGTCTGGGTTATCTAGGTGAAAAAATGTATAGAAGTCTTGGTTTTGATCTGCATTGGAACGAAACCAAATTCTGAGATTTCTGCTCTGCATAAATAAGAGTATTTTTCTGCCATCTCTATATGATTTTGTTCTTGCAAACAGAACAGTAACGTACTTTGCTGTCACACTGCTTGTGAGTTGGGAATATTCATCTTCTCAGGCATTGTTGTGGGAGCAGAGTGGCTCTTTGAAATTGCAGCACATTTTCTGCCTGTATGAGTTTCCATATTTGCAAGACAGTCAATGGAGTTGCACAAGTTCATGCCAAAGAGAATTTGCCTGGTAACTTTGCATGCTTTGGCCAATGCTTTTCAGAAAATGACAATGTTGCAGTGCTACGTTTTGCAATTGTTTTGCACTGACAGAAGCAAACTTGTCTAGTCACCAAATGGCCCCTTTATTATGTTCCTGCCATAAACTGTCCACTGCATTTGACCACGTTTAGATAAGTCGGTACCAGACAGGCACTGCAGAATGACCATTTAAAATAAATTTCAATCTGTATTGAACACGTGTTTTTCCACTTTATAAGTGATAATACTGAAACATTTGTTTCTATTTCTCTCTAGCCCTCAATACAGAATCCTTGGTCAGATTCCTGGCACTGACATCTACTGTGATGTGGAAGAGTACGAAGAGGTAGGAGTGTATTCTGCACTGAAGAGTTTTATGTAGTCGAGCAAAGAGGACTGCGGCAATTTGCTGCTTAGCCCTACCATACTGCACATACACTGCTGCCTGCCTGTATTCCCCTGGGTTGAAAGGAAATAAAATACATTTGATTTTAGTAGTAAAAGTTATTTTGTTCAAAATGCTAGCTTTTTGTTCTGCATGTACGTTTTACCAGAAGGTGATCAAAAGTAACATTTATACTAGTTCCATTGTACTAGCTTGTACAAAATGATAAGGTTTATAGGAATATCACTGCTAAACCTGCAATGTACACAAGTGTATATGAGGCCATCTTCATTACTTTTGTGGCAGTATTGCATGAAGTCCATGGAACCCAGAATCCAAACTGATCTGTTCTTCAGAATTGCACAAACTGTTCAAAACAGCATCTTCCTGCCTCCACCCATCCCCTGCTCATTAAATATACATGGTTAATAGCACAATTGCTTGTCATGCACTTAGCTTCTTATAAATGCCATTTTGTTCAACCAGAAGTTGGTGAAAGCAGTACATTTTGTCAATATAATGGATATAAACATGCTGTATTTATTCACAAACAGCAACTACAATTTTCTGCGCCCTCTGCCATGTTCTCAGTTGCTGCTGTGAAAGCTGCACCCCCCTTTACTAAGGCACCAGTCTGTAAAAACCTATGGGAAAAGATGATGCTATAATCTGAAAACATTCTCTCACCAGCAGTTCTGCTTCAAATACGATACAAAGCAGAAGTATATGTGGGCATGTTTATAGCTGTATGCAAAGAAGAGGAAACTCCACTTTTGTTACACTGAAGGCAGTTAGCATTTCCTCCTCCTGTATAAAGACGGGGTGGGCAGCATATGGCAGGCTGGATCTCTGCTGCTGTGCAGGTCATTTGAGTGTAAAATGTCAGAGCGCAGCCTGTTTAGAGACTACTTCATTTAAAATAGAGGAAAGAAGTGATATTGAAACCTATCTGAAAGCCTTTTTAAAACCAAAGATTTGAAAGGTTCTTTTTTTGGTACCTGAGGTGACAAGAAACAAAAAGGGAGAGAGAAAGAGAGAAATAAGACATTATGCCTGTGGGAGGCTAAAAGGAAGCGTTCCTAGATCTGCATGATTTCCTCGTGGTATTGCCAGCTGCAGATAGCAACATCAGAGAACTGCAAATATTTAATTCCTTTTTATGGCTGTACATTTTGTTGTTATGAAGAAGGAGAGATGTTATATGGCATTGGTTGTGTGCAGTGTTACACCAGGAAAGGTGGAGGTTCTCATCTTCCGATTGGCTTTGCTCACGACAGGGCTAACCCTCTTTGTTTGACTGATGGCTGGTAGCCATACAGGGTTGGCTGTTGGGCTCCATGTTCATGTGCCATGTGATCACACAGGTGCTTTTCTTCTAGTGCCGGCAATACGTAACTGTGCACGTCCAATATTCTTTTCCTTAGGTTAAAGAATATCCTGGAATAAAAATATTTCAAGCTAATGCATCGCTTTATTTTGCCAATAGCGAGTCATACACAAGTGCACTGAAGAAAAAGGTGAGTAAAGCAAATTCTTTAATGTCTGTGTCTTGAAAATGCAAACTGGTTTCTGAAATGTGTTCGTCTTTGCCCAGAGAAGTTGTGGATGCCCCATCCCTGAAATTGTTCAAGGCCAGGCTGGATGGGGCTTTGAGCAACCTGCTCTAGTGGGAGGTTTCCCTGCCCATGGCAGCGGGGTTAGAACTAGGTGATCTTTAAGGTCCCTTCCAACCCAAACCATTCTATGATCTTTCGGCCCCTTTAATGTAGCCCCTAGCACAGTGTTTCTCAGCCTGTGGCACCTGGTGATCAGTAAAATATGAGAAGGTGACCCTCCAGCCAACTGCAAATCATCTTAGGAAGCCACAACATGGTGGGAGGGAATAAATGGACAGTGTAGTTTAATACTAACCACTTGTGAATGGAAGGTCTGGTGACTGCAGAGCACAAACTGGCCAAACACATACTTTTTTTTTTCAGAAGGAGATAAGTAGTTGCTGAACTGAAAACAAAATGTGTGGGAGTAAAAGCTTCCATCTTGGGTGACAGACTTTACTGGAGTGTAAGACCACGGAATACTGTGGGCATTCAGTGCCTCTCATGAGCAGCAAATTACCTGCATACGGAGTATGCCTCACCTCCTGTCTAACCCATGTTTGACTCGGGGGGAGTGGCAATAACAGAACTAGCTAAGGGCAGAACTGCCTGACCCGGGAGCAATTGCAGCCTTACTAACTTCTGAAAAATTTTTCTGTAGCTCCCATGATGAGTCTTATACCAAACAGGTGGGTGGTACTTCTCTTCACAAAGCAAGAGGTATTAGCGATTTATGCCCAAATGCACTTCTCTCCCCTTTGCTCTCTGCACTCAAATCAGCATTCGGTTGGAACACGGCACTGTCTGATTTCAAGAAAAGAATGTGATGCATCTCTTCTTCATCTTGTTAACACATTGCTTGCCAAGATTATTCCTTCTTACTTTATACTGTTCTCACCCCCACCAAGGGAAGCTGAATAATGTAGGCTTGTGTTTTAAATTTATGACAGTGATGAATTCAGTGCTAATTGATACTGCAAGGTCATCCTAACAAGCTGAATTTCCTCTTAACTTTCTGTCTCTTCATGACAGACTGGAGTGGACCCTTGTGCCGTATTAGCAGCAAGGAGAAAAGCCCAGAAGAGGCACGCCAGAGAAATAAAGAAGGCAAATGCACCCAGAAAGAAAGCTGTATTGAAACTGGTGAGTTCTTCAATAAATATTTACTTCTGCTTTATCAGGTAACGCGTTGCTCTCTGGTGTTACCATTCTCGTTTCTACAAGGTACAGTGTCCTACTTGGGTAGGAAGGTTAGGGAACAAGCACTGCACAGCGTGGACAGGCTACTGAGGGAACACCGGTAAGGATCAGAGGCTCATGGCTGGATTGGATAATTGTGTTGAACCTTGATTACATTCAGGTAGCAGAGCAGAGCCTTTCCATACTGTCATACTGTCTCAGCAGTGGTGTCAGCAGAAAGTGGAGGGACCCTACATCTGCCTCTCCACACAGACTTGGAATAATCATGCAGAAATAGGATATAATAAAATCAATTCAGATTAGCAGGCCCTCTAATAAAATGGTGCCATCCACACTGCTGGTCCTGGCGTGGTTAAGTGAGGAAGGTATGTTGAGAAGGGCTGTTTGAAACAGCCATGTGCTTTTGTGCATGTTTAAATTCACCCCCGTGGTGGGAGCTGGTGTGTGCTTTTTACCATGGGAAACCAACCAAATGTCTGACTTAAGAGCCTGATTGCTGTTGCTTCTTTTGAATATATAGGCCTTGACAGGATCAGCAGGGATAGGGCAAGGAAATGGAGTGAAAACATATGAACACGTGTCAGTGGTTGAAGGAAATAGGCAGTTCACTCATAAGATAACAGCTTTAAGATGCTTGCATGTGACTGTAGAAAAGCTGGGCATAAGAGAATAAACCTTGATATGTGTAAGGTATGGAATTACATGTGCACGTAAAGCCAGCTTCTGTAATGGTTAGGAGCGCTGTACACCTTTAAAGGCTGAAAGAACAGATGAGTATGGGGAGGAAGGGCATCTACACTGAAAAAGCATTGGCTGTCATTAAGCTTTATTTGTCTTCTCTCCCAGACTAATGACGTGGAAGCAAGTGTAAAACATGAGATAGCAAATGATGAGTTGCCTGTAAATGGAAGATCTGCATCTCCAGATGTTAGCATACAAGACGTGTCTCCTGATGAGCATGAACATTTTGTGGAGCCAAAACCAAACATCCACTCTTTAATTCTGGATTTCACCCCGGTGAACTTTGTGGATTCAGTTGGAGCAAAAACATTAAAATCAGTAAGTAGGGCTTTTTTTCCCCAGAAAAAAAAAACACATAAAAAACTTGTGAGATACCTAATAGGGAACCTGTCAGCATGAGACATAAATGCCAGCTCAAATACAATCCAGTATCTCACCTAACCACAATTTTAATTCTGTAGCTCTGCAAGTTTTAGCTGGGCGCTGGGGATTGCGGACTGTGCAGCTTTCACGGTAATTGGCCTATGTCTTCCAGAACTGCGATGTTTACATGATATATCTGCATTTAACTTTGGTTTAACTCTGTTACAGATTATAAAAGAATACAAAGAAGTTGGTGTCTGTGTCTGTATTGCCAGCTGTAGCGGTGAGTTGAGATTTTTTTTTTTTTTTTTTCTTGTGAGGTTTATGGAAGAGACTGTTTTATCTTTTTCCCTCTGGCCCTGAATTTTCTGCTGCCAGGTGCCTCAGTAGTACCAGCACTTACTTCACATAAAATTGGATTCAAATTGGATTTGAGGAAAAGCAAGCCCATGTGCATTACAGCCTTCGCTCTAGTGAAAGTAGCGCCCTCATGTAATGAGTTCTGTGAGGACTAGATCCTGCTCCTGTTTATTCCAGCTGGCAAAATGTAAATGCCACAGCAAACTTTGTATGTTGAAATTGTTTTAATAATGTAATAAGGAGAAAAGCCTGCAACGTTCCAAGTTTCAGATATTTGGAGTTGTAGCATCTTCTGCCAAGAACAGGCCTCTGTGTATGTCTGGATAAGAGAATTACCTGCTTGCAGTAGAAGTAGCATGTGATCCACCTGGCTATTTTAAATGTTTTAAGTAATAACAAGTAAGAGAAAAAGTTGTGGACTTCCTGCCATTGTGTTCCTTCCATACCATTGTGTTCCATCTTTGTACTTGAGTTTATGCACTGATGCCATGTTTGTTTTTTGTTTTGTAGGCCCTGTTATGAGTGAGCTGACAAGACTGAATTTTTTTGATGATACTGCAACAAGAGAGTTGCTGTTTCACAGTATTCACGATGCTGTCCTTGCTTGCCAAGTGAAAGACCGGTCTGCTTCACAGACTGACTTTGACCTCTGAAGAGTGGCATTGAGCAGAATGGAAGCCAGATTTATGCTGATGGAGACTCTTTCTGAATATTTAATTTGCACAGTTTAAAGAGAGCCTAAGGCTATTTGTCTCTACGGGTATAGGGTGGTGCTTTTTTCTGTGGATAAGGAATCGGAAGTCTTCACGCTCTTGAATTTTTTTCCTTCAATCAGGGTATAGCCTTCCAACGACAGACAAGCACAAAATTATGCAAGACCAGAAAACTCAGTGTGTTCTGCTACAATCGGGATCTGATAAACATGGTGACATTCCTATTCCTGTTGAAAAAACGGGCACTTTAACTCACTGTGAGGTGGGATCTTGCAGGAAATAACTGTTCTGCAATTGTGATGCACTGTACCAGTGTCTTTAAAGAACTTTCTTAGATGACTTTTAAAGCCTGATGTCAACATCTGCATACAACAGATTCATATAAATTATAATAATCTGCCAGCTGGATTAATGAATTCACACTGGTGGCATTTAGCTGCTACTCTTTTTAAACCTGGATGGTACAGTTATTTTTTTAAAATGTCTAACCTGTCTCAGCTATACTCAACTCTTCATTGCCTGAACGTTTTCACTCTGAGTGAAATTCAAAATAGAAACTCATTGTTTAATTATTGCATTATCAATATGGTACTTTCACTGCCAAAACCTAGTTACGCTTTCCAGAAATGAATATGGTTGATTTTAAGCTAAAATTAGTTTAGCTTCAAAGTTTGAAGACAAAACTGGTTTAAGGCAGGAGTGAAGCGTATTAAAATTAAATTAAGAACTGACGCCCTATTTGCAGTCTTTTAAGCTGGAACGAAAACATAGACAAGGTCTAAGGTCTTACTGGTGAAAAAAAAAAAAAAAAAAGAGAGAAGTACATTTCTGTTGCCTGAGATACCTTCCTACCAGCAGTGCTGCTTCTGCCTCAGCTTTTAAGTGCTTTGAGAAGTAAATTTCAGAAGAATTCAAAAACATTACGTGTTTGGGTTTTCAAAAGAAACAGGAATGTGGGTTTTTTTGTGTTGTCTTCACAACCTGGCTGCTGTGCTGCTGCTTAACTTCATGTGTGAGACAAAAACATGGGAAGGTAACTCAAGCAAAAGAAAATCTTCAATGCCTCTATTTCCCCAACAACAATCACTACGCACCTGAGCAGCGCTAGGAACCTAAAAGTGTTTCTGGGTAGGTTATTTCGACAGTATGGGGGAAGTGGAGTGTTGGTGACATTTCATTTATCACCCTCAAATCAAAGGTCCTGTGCATAAGGGAATTCAGACGACTTCCTCTCTTCTGAATGCAGAACTTAATGCTTTTATTTTGCTTCAAGCTCTGTTGCGGTTAGGGCTTGCTTCAGGTAAACCAAGTTTCCCAAGAACCGGGGGCAGTTGGGGAAGATGTTTCATTTCCTCAGACTCCCCTGCCAATAGGGATAGGAAGCTTTCTGCATCAGAAATTACTGCTTAGCTGGAGTTCAAAGGATGAATTGAATGCCTGTTAACACATTGTGCGTGTTTATTTAAACAACTTTTGGTACAGTTTATACCGTTAACTAGTTTAACAAGCCTTTGTATCTACATACAGTATATTTTTCTACTTTCAGCTTGTCGCAGCTTCAGTTTTTAACTATATAGACTCTTCAGTTCCATCACAATCCTGTCAACTTCTCAAATAAAGTGATGATCACAACTTCTCAAAATTTTCCACTTTGTCTTGGTGAGACTCTCTGTGTGGGTCAAGCCAATGTCCCTGGATGCAAGTGTCTTACGAAGGGGTGGGCTGGGAAGGGTTACCACCATCTCCACACAGGTCCTCCCTCTTGCTCCTCACCCTCCTGCCTCCCCCACCCACACGAAGTCCTCTCCATGCTAGTGCCAGGCCTCACAATGATGCAATTAATGCTGATGATGCAATTTGTGCTGCGCTTCCCAGCCTGGTAGCAACGGCTGCACTTCCTGGGGAGCTGCTGAAATGCTGGACTGAAAACCTTTGCCCAGGAAAGTCCCAGATCCAGCCTGCGCAGCCCGCTCCTGGGTGCCACCTGCGCTGGTGGTAACTCACCCAGTGAAATACAGCCCGGCAGCTTTGGGCTCAGCTCTTCCTGTGCTTTGCTGCCACCAGCTGAAGCATGGCTTCCTCCTCACCAGCCACTGTCTACGGACAATTAAACTAACTTCCTCTTCCCTATACTGATTAACAGGCTGCTAGCTAACAATGTAAATCCTACCTACGGCTTGTCAGTGCTAGATTAAACAATCCCACATCCTTTAAACCCATAACAGGGCTCCTCTCTTTCCCCTCTCCAGTTTGTCTGTGTTGACAGGGTAGTGCCCCACCACAGCAAATGCCATGGACTGCCTACATCTTAATAATCACAGTAATGTTCCTCTCCCCACCTCTTATGCAAGAGTACTGATGGTAATTCACGATGCCTGGTAAGATCCAAACTCTTTTTACATACTTCACTTATCCTTCTTAAGGAAAAGGTAAACTTAATTTCAAGTGCTGCTCCTGGTAAATAGAGAGTGATACTCTCAGTGCTGCTTCGCTCTCAGGCTCAAAATGAAAAAAATTCTGTCCCATCAGTAAACTTGCATTCCTCCCCAAAATGTTGTTACCAAAATAACACATAACTGTTGAGATCACTTTCTTGGACAGGTACAGGCAAAAACACAGGATTGTACAAGTCTGCTTATCAAGGTGCTGACACTGCCCAAATCCTAACAAAGTCCAGGTACCACATACACTCCTTCCCTATTGTGCACACTTCCTCTTTCACAAAATTATAAAGTGGCTTCACAATCTAAGCTTGATAAACTGATATCAGTTTTATTGAAATGAGACCTGATAAAACTTCTCTCACTTAAAAGACAAAGCAGTTCCCAAGAGCATTTTTTTCCCCTGGGTACTTCTCCACACTTTTCCTTCTCTCCTCTCCCCACCTCCTCTTTAATTCAACACTTGAAAAAAAGGAAAGGAGAGGCTGTTGTTTTTCATTGACCAAACCATCCCGCTCTGTAGGAACATGCTAGATGAACAAAGATCAACCTTTTAATGTCACCTGCTGCCAACAACCATCAGCTACTGCCCGGGGTCACCTCTGTGCACAGCAGCAATATGACATACCAAAGAATGCACTAGTAGACTGACGTCAAACTATAACCTCGGGAAGAAGGAATCCTCCTTCCCTTAGCACCAAGAAATTATGCTCACTTCTTCCTCCTTTTTTACCTACTTACTATTTTGTAAAAAACAAAGGATCTTAGCAAAAGAGATGAAAAAAAACACTGAAGGGGGGAAAAAAAAGTGATGATTGTACCAGTGCATTCACCCAAGGAGAGAAAAAATATCCCGTCATGTCTTCCCCAGGCTGGGCAACAACTCGGACCACTAAGCACCCAGGCTGAGCTATGTACACCTTCTCCTCAGCTCTTTCCCGTACAGTTCCTGAGTTTTCCTGGGACACACCTACACCTGGGTGCTGAGCATCACGCAAGCATTTGCGAGCACACCCAGAAACACTGCAGTCACTTGGGCATCCTTCACCACCTCCACGGCTGAGACAATAGGTTTTGGGGTGCAAAGGGTGACTAGGGACCTAAACTTGGGACTTCTAACATTGCCCAGGTATCTGATGAACAAACCCCTCACTGGTTTAGGCTGTTATTAGGATCTCACTGAGATTTTTTTCATACAGCAGCAACACTCCACACGAGTGTAAAACACGCTCATAACAAACTCACACCTACTGTTTGGAATGCTCCGTTTATTTCTAGCTTACAAGAACAAGTCATGAATTACTACACTTGGATTTTTGTTTTACAAGAAGTTTTAACAACAGGAGCAGGAAAACATTCCAAGATATTAGTTGTAGGTCATGTAGCGAGGGGTAGCACTGAATTTCGCATACGATTTAATGACTTTGTTCACTGCTTCTAAGAAGTCTTTCTCGGTTGCAATTTTTCTACGTGCTCGGATAGCAAACATGCCTGCCTCCGTGCAGACACTGCGAATCTCAGCGCCTTTGAAAGAAAAGGGATAAACAAATTCAACACTGACCACCAGTGCAGATGAAGTGTACACAAAATTGTTTAAAAAAATAAATAAAATCAGCTTACCTGTGCTATTAGGACACAGTCGAGCCAACAGCTCAAACCTTATGTCTCTTTCAACACTCATCGAACGAGCGTGTATCTTGAATATGTGAGTTCGCCCCTGAAAAAAGAGTGGATGATAGAAGTGTTCATGCCATGAAAGCAGTGATGACTCTCGGCATGCAGCTGTCCACACCCACAGCAAGGGCAGATGGAAAACCAAACTTCTATTTGCTGCCCAGCTACAGTTTCCTGTGTCTGGACTAGCACATTTAAGTGTCCATGATACTACATTTACAAAAAAAACTTTAAAAGAACTTTAATGGTTGAAGTACCTCAAGAAATCTCTCTCAAAAGAGCCAAACAAAACACATTCCAACTTTAGAACTAAATCCTGGAACCAGTTAAAGGATTCTTTATCTGTTGAGTCAGGAATATACAGCCATTCACCATGGCTTCTCGGTCAGGGATGGAATCCGTGCAGTGTGGGAAAACCTTTTTGGCACATCTGTAATGCCCCAAATTTCCATGTAGTTTCACGTAAATTAAGAGTGCTGCTTTTGTTAATTCTCATAAACTGCTTCCGGACAATAACACCGTAACTGAAGAAACACTCTGGTATCAGAATATACTCAGCTGTTAAAGAAAGCATGCTCACCTCCAGATCAGGCAAGCTGAACTCTATCTTCCTATCCAGCCTGCCGGGCCTCATCAGGGCTGGATCCAGAGTATCGGGTCTGTTTGTAGCCATCAGCACTTTGATGTTGCCTCGTGGGTCAAAACCATCCAACTGGTTGATGAGCTCCAGCATAGTCCGTTGCACTTCATTGTCACCCCCAGCCCCATCATCAAAACGAGCACCTGGAGAGAGGAGACACATGTGTTTCACAAAATAAGAGAGGGACCTTCAGGGCATGGAGGAGGTGTCACAGCTGCTACACAGTAAACACCTGGAAAAATAATTTTAAATTACATACAAATATTTGTGAGTTTAAAAAAGGCGTGAAGGCGTAATTTGAAAATGACACATTTTAACAGAAGAGCGAGTGGCATTATCTCTCAGTTACAGGAGACACCGTATCTTCAACCCTTGTATGCAAGGGCCTGTCTCCCTGCATCGTCACTGCCCAAGCTGATGAAATTTGTTAAGTGTCATTTGTTTGCTCTGCCTCCCCTTAACCAAAATCCTCCCCCCAGTCTGTGTAAAAATTGTTGTACTTTCAAAGGACCTAAGTAATGCCTTTTGGGGAAAAAAAAAATAAAAAATCAGGCAGTAATAAAGATTTAGTATGCAGTCTGGAAGCTGAAGGCGGTTGAAGTTAACGGTAGTTTTTGCAAAGACAATACAGAGATTCTTCACTAAAGTTTAAATAATCTGGGTGTTCTAAATGTGCAAAAATGAATTATCACCTGGGCTAAATATGTTCCACTATATAAACCACTTCTTGATAGCTTCCCAGGCATGGGACATGCTGGTAGTAATTATACTAAATAGGTACTTAAAAGCACATTTCTCAAAATGCGGCAACACAGATAAAGAATTCCAACATGAAAAGAAAACCCGAAAGTTCTCCTAGGAGATTAGAGCTATACATACTGTGAACGTACCTCCAATGGCATCAATTTCATCAAAGAATATAAGACAAGCTTTTTTAGTTCTGGCCATTTCAAAGAGTTCACGAACCATTCGAGCTCCCTGAAAGCAAAAATCAGGACTTTGTTACAGATTTGAGGCACACTAAAGGAAAACTGAAAATTCAACTTTTCATGCTTCCAAACACTTCTAAGTTTCCAATGATAAACTCTTTTATTTGTACACATATGTATAACAGAATATTCATAAATCTTAAAGCAATTTATAGAGGAGAGAGAAATTACTACTCTCAAATTCAGAAGTACAGATTAAGTCCTTTACCTCAGGGCCATGTGAAAAATAAGTGGCAGAGCTGGGAACAGAATCCTGATCCTAGAGTCCTCCTGACCCGCAGATTAATCTCTGCACTGCAAAATCCATCTCCTCGGTGACAGCAAACTTCAGGTCTTATAACTAATTGCCTGATCTGCAGCGACTTGTTTGACAGTTGCTCCCCCCTCCTTGTCTCTCCAGCATGCAAATACGTTCATCTATCGCACCCACTATTGTATCTGGTCCCCACAACTGGAAATCTGCAAATCACTCCACACTCCACCAAGTATTTGCTCTTACCTCTCCCACGTACTTCTGCACCAATTCGGATCCAATTACTCTGATGAAGCAGGCATCAGTCCTGTTAGCAACAGCACGGGCACAAAGTGTTTTGCCTGTACCAGGGGGCCCAAACAACAGTACTCCTTTGGGAGGCTCAATTCCAAGGTTAACAAATCTTTCAGGCTGTAATGGTGGGAAACAGAAGGCAAGGTTATGTCCAAGTTGAAGAATATGGGCATCAAAGAGCGCACATGAATTAAGAAAATCATCAATGAAGAGCAGTATAAACCAGGCTAGGCTGGATTTCACCTGTTAAAACTAGATCTCTTTTCACTTCGGTGTTCTCATTCAGCTACATTATCTTTTCTTTTTCAAATGCGAACAGATGACCAGAATACTTTCAAAGTAATAAAAGTTTCAATCTGGAGGTTACTTACATGAAGCAGAGGGGTTTCAACCACCTCTCTCAGCTTCTCAATCTGCTCTTTACAACCACCAACATCACTGTAAGTGACGTCCGGTTTCTCTTCTACCTGCAGAACAAAAAGGCAAGCGAGAAGTTAACAGCCTGATGCTGCGTATCTCTCTGGGCTTTCCAGAGCCCACAACAAAATCCAGCCAAAGTAATCCAAATTACAAGACAAAGCAATGTCATAATAAGTAAAGGCAGTTCTCACTTGCATCATGGTGACTGTGGGATCAATCTTTGGAGGCAAGGGGATATGGATTTGATACTTGTTTCTGTCAACCCTGGTGAGAAAGCATGAAGACTATTATTTTAACACCGGTTAATTAAACTGTCATGTAGAAACAACTCCGTAAATTAGAAGCTGAATTCTTAAACTGTTCTTTTCTCTGGCATCAAGATAGTCCAGCCCTTAAAGATGATAGTCAGATGGGCTAGAAACTGGAATTCCTTCTGCAGAGAAGTTCACAGTTTCCAAAAATATTAATTCCAAAGTATTTTGAAAACTAAACTTCAAAATATACCACAGAGCGAACTGGCAAAATATTGATTCTAAAAGTAACCGGCTTCACCTCCTCAGTGAACATTTCCTGTAGCCGCCCTGTGTGTAACCATGCAGACTGCCAAAGCAGAAGCAGGCTACATGGGCTCCCTGGAAGCTGGGACTATTAAGACCAAAACTGAGAGGTTTCAGTACATGACGTACGGTTCTCGTCAGAATGACATCAAAATCAAAAGATTTCAGCACAGCATGCGGGCGAGTTACTGTCTTCCAACAGAAAGACATTATTATAACCTCAACCACTGCAAAAATATGAAATGTTAGTCATTGACCTGTCAGATGATCAACGGATCAGATGAGAAAGCTTCTGTCTCCAGTAAAACTCGTAAGAACACAAAGATTTTGCTTACCCAACTCTCATGCCTTCTTCTATGTCAGTAGGTGCCACCTGGTCACTGAGATCCACCACAAATTTGGCAAACTGCTTGACATTGATAATGTACTTGGGATCCTCGGAGTCTGCATTGATTATCTTTGTACACCTAATACAGAACATACAATTAACACCAGCAGACAGACAAACTAACTGGCTTGCTATTTGTATAAGCATCAAGGTGAGAGAGTCATATTTTCCAAATACACCAAAACAGCTATTGTACTTGTGATTCTAGTATTATAGCATCAATGATTGCAGGAATAAGTACAGGTATGAAGTACATAATACATCATCAAGCATAACACCGTTCCTTTTTGACACAATGGAAAAAAGCGCTTTCAATATGCCCAATACGTGAACCTTATTTTTTAAAGAAGTCTACACATAAGCTATTGTCATGGTTTGGGACAAACTGGTCACCGAGACGAATGACAGATGCTCTCCCCCACCTCTTTTTACAGCAAAATCTGCTTTTTAACACTATGCAGCTCCACTGCAGAGAGGAAGAGTGCACCCACCTTGCAACTTGTAATGGTTGCTCACTTTGGAGAGTTTGCTTATCTGCAGCCAGATCCCAAAGGGCAGGAGGAGCCAGCCCAGTGTCGGATTCCTTGATCCCTGTGTGCAACACAGACAGGCTGAGGAGGAAGCAGCTAACTGGTACGTCAGCAATTCTTCACACGTCAAGGACCTTAGACATAAGCCTGCAGGAAGCTTTTTGAGATCTCCAAAACACATGCACACACATCTTTGATGAACTTCCTAAAAAATAAGTTTCCTAAAGAAATGAGGCCTATGTGACTGTGCCAGCTAAACATGCAAATACCAGTCTAGCCATCCTCTAATACAACCAAGCTTGAGAGAGACAAGCATATTTCTGAAAGTTTCAGAAAAGGAGTGACACTCTGCAAGTGCTTTCATTGAGGGAAAGCTTTAGTGCAAGATACCAAAAGCTAGGGGATTCATACAGATGAAAAACCTAATAGTATTCTATTCTATTCTATTCTATTCTATTCTATTCTATTCTATTCTATTCTATTCTAAGTAATAATACTACTCTATTCTATTCTAAGATAAAAACCCTAATGAATCTTCCAAAACATTGATACAGAAAGTACCATCTCCATGACGTATCTGAAAGAATCAAGGATTTTACTGGAAAATAGAAATTGCGGTCTTCCTGGCAAAACTGAGGGCCGCTAGGGATTAGCAACAGGGCAATATACACCAGTGAAACAAAGAAAAATTAGGGAATTAATTCATTTTTCCTGTAACTGCCATAACTGATCAGCTGATTTTAAATGCTAACTGCTCTGATACACATTTCTTTGCTATACAAGGACTGGTACCACGACTTAATAATATGTTGGGTTTTTGCAGTCTATGGAAGTTCACTCGCTATTCAAATGCAGCTTGATACAAATCACAACAAATTATCTAGTGACAGAAAAGGGAATTTGTTTCATGCTACTGTAATACATAAAAATCACAATTTTGAAGAAAAATGTGTTCAACTACAAAATTACATGATCATATGTACAGGTTAGCCCTGCCCAGTCAAAAAGACCATCACCTACAAAGCAAAAAATCTCATGTTACCAGATAAAGAAACGTATCCCTTTGAGGAAAATAACAATAAACCAATACAGAAGTTGTTTAAAATCAGCTTCTTAAAACACTCTTTTTGCTATATGTGTCTCTTCTATTGAAAGTTATCGTAAGAAAGAAAGATACCAGTAAGCTCATTGATTTTCTTAAGTAGTTGCTGAATATCATCTTCCACTTGCTTGATCTGCCTTGAGTATGTGCTCTGGCCCTGGAAAAGAAATATCATGTAGATTTCGCAACACAAATTATTTTATGTTTAAGAAAAAATGTCAATAGCTGCTGAGCATCAAGATGTTTAATAGAGTGTCTTGGTATAACCACCAACTACTGATCACCGCCAAAAAAGACAGTGTTACATTCCAGTAACAATATTTTTTGTTCGCAAAAATAGAGTGCAGCTACACACAACTGACCAATTGCGCAAGTGGAAATTTTTCACATTTGTAAACTTCAAGGATTTGTTTTTCCTTTTAAACTAGTTCAGCCTTATGCTTTTAACCTATTTTTTGTAATGTTTAAAAAAGACTTAGTAAAAATTATATAGAGACAGAATTCTGCATACATTATCTGAAAATCATCTGTACAAGTGCTTTAACTACCTTACCCAACCTTTCTATCATACGCAGAAGACAGCAGAAAGATCATGGGACAAACCAAAAGCTAGATTTTTGCTTGTGATAAAATGCTTTACTATCTTGCCCTGCCTAATGCGGGCAGATCTGGATCAGGTTTCCCTTTAGAAGATCTCCTTCGTATCAACTTGGCTACCAAAAAGAAGCCACAGTAGGCACAAGCCATATTTCAGAGCTTCATAAAGGAGTCTCAGTGTCAACAAAATTCAGACTTCCAGCAAACATATCCAAATCCAGATATACACTAAGCTGCAAGTTTCATTTTTCAAGAATTCTTTCACAGCCCCATGGTACTTTCTGGTGGAGAGGGGAGATATGCATTTTAAGCCTTATTATTCACGGAACATGACTCCTGAGATTACATTCTCTTTGACAAGGTCCATGTATCCCTCACTAACAGTTTTTTAACATCATGGCTAAAAGCAAATAAATTTGACGGGAGAAGCAATCTTAAAGATACTGTTATTTTTGAAGCAAGAAAATTGGTTGTGAAAGAGCCCCAGTAAAGCTCTAGATATTAGACCTCAATGACAGACACAAAGCAAAAATAGAAATACTTCATTAGTTCTAAGCTAACAAAACTACCAGATTATTTCTAGGGTTGTGGGTTGGGTTTGGGGCTTTCACATTGGAAGCAGAAAGGGACAAAAGATTTTGGCAGGAGAGACAAGCATATTTACTAACAACTCACTAAACACACAACCTTCCACTCTTTCTTCAATTCCTAATAGAACTTTTTTTTTCTTCTACAATCTTGTGTATGTATGTTACTTACATAGGTTTTCAGCAAGGCAATATCTCCTTCATCCAGAGCTGAAACAAGACAGGAAAGACTTAGCTTCCAATTTTAAAAACAAAACCAGCAGTATCAATTCTGCTTCTAAAAGATGAAAACATACATTTTAAAGGGATTCTTTTGAGCTTCTACTTTTTCGCTAAACCAAAGTGGAACAAAAAAGTATCAGACATTCAAGAAAAACAAAATAGGGTCTCCAGCTACTCTCTTCAGTCCAAAAATCTGTACCACGCAGAACTCACACTAAGCAAACTACTTAAACGTTGCCTCGCTCAGAGTAGCTTACTGACCTATGACTGTACAGAGAACAATTGAATTGAAGATATCAAAACCTGATCTTTTAAAATTTTGTTTAATATTTAAGAAAACATCAATGAAAAACTGCCACCGCTTCCCCCAGTGATGTCTCTCTTCCAAATTGCCCAGAGTGAGCAAGGAACAGCAACCAAATCTAAACTGGTCTCAGTAACAAAAAACTGCCGTAAACTACTAAAGCAGCTTAGAATCAATAACCAATACACTGCCGAGTTCTAATATTGTGAAACATAAAACCTGGTGTCCTGCCAAACCACGACACCTGGGAATGGTCATACTAGACAAGATGAACAGTCTGGTCCAATATCCTTTCTCCATCAGGAAGGTCTACAGCCATGACAAATATATAGTGAACTCCCACTGCTGGGTCACAGACTGTTATTAACAGGCTCTTAAAAAATTTTCCTTACGTGAATATTTTTAACAATTGTTTGAATCATGTAAACTTTCAGCAGAATATGCAGGAATGAATCCTCCAGTTTAAATCAGCGTTTACTTGACTTAAACTTGGAATCTAAAAATTGTACCTCCTCATTGGGCCTCAGAACTCCCACATCAGAAGAAGCACCATCAGCTGTTAAATGAGCAAGCTGTTGTACAAAGACCGGCAGGATTGCTCCAGCGAACTCTCTCCATTACATATTAACATTATTCCTTATTTACTTCCCTATTGTTTGTCATTTAGCAGACCTTTAACATTCCCTCTCCATTCCCCCAAAAGCTTACTCTTTTCCTGTCCCAATCACTGTCTTCACCTTAAGCATCCCTGGCTCTCTGTTTTTCTCTCTTCCAATTCCACTGTACCTTTTTATAACAGAGGGAGCCCAAACCACACAGTATTGAAGATCTGGGTACAGTCTGTACTATACAGTATTTTCAGAGGATTATTTTTTTTGTGTTGATCCTTATTTCTTTCCTGATTCTTTGTACTACCCTATTGATATTTGACATGCACTGCTGTTACAATTTAGAAATCTTTCTGGAGTCGGAGATAAAAAGGCAAATCAATTTCAAACGTGAGAAGCAATGGGTGATTTTCACACTATCATCAGAAAAATGTGCCACCTCACTCTCTTCTGCTTCCACTGCATTACTTATGAAAGCGGCAACACGCAGGGTTTGACAGCCCCCTCCGTTTTATTACGTGATGGGGGTCTCGGCTGCTGACGGCCAGCGGCTCCCCCGCAGCCCCAGGGGCAAACACCC
>NW_009647856.1:45804-51226 GCF_000708025.1 Charadrius vociferus
CACCTCGGAGGGGGGAAGGGGACCGGGGCGTCGGTGCCGGGATATGCCGCCGTGGGGCGGGGAGAGGAGAGGGGCTTCCCCTGGTGCGAGTGCGTGATGCGGAGGAACACCCCCCAGCCCCAACCCCCAGCACCTGCTGAGGCGGTAGAGTGGCAAAATCGCCTGTTTCTGAACAACTTTTACTTTATTTCTGCGCTCTTCACGTGCTGCCTCCGCTTGGGCGCTCGCTGGCGGTCGGTGTGAGAGCAACAAGTCTGGTTTGGCGGCCAGAGGCAGCGGGTATCGGTCCACCTTCAGTCTCCCTGCGCCGGTTACCCCGGCGGTTACCCCGGCGAGGAGGACGCTGAGCATCATTTAACGTGTGCGTTCCTTTCGCTTTGAAAGCGGCTCTCGAGATTTGAGAGCACAGTGAAGTGTTCGGAAGGTACCGCCCGCTCGGCGGTGTGTTCTTGTTCCTGCCAACTTTACAGCAGCCTGGTGTTTTTAGGGCGAACTAGAAGATTTGCCAATCTGCAGCCTCGTGTGATGCGGTACTTTTATGGGCTTTGATCGGGTTTAATTAAAAAAAAAAAAAAAAGTGAACCACAGAAGATGAAGTTGCTTTTATGTTTTTGCTTATAGCATCAGTACTCTGTCAAGTGGAACCCGTGGGAAGATGGTTTGAAGCATTTATTAAGAGGAGAAACATAAATGTTTCTGCCTCTTTCCAGGAGCTCGAAGATGAAAAGGAACTTTCTGAAGAATCAGGGGATGAAGAGTTGCAGCTTGAAGAATTTCCTATGTTAAAAACCCTTGATCCAAAGGACTGGAAGGTATTCGGTTGATACAGATTAGTGTTAATTATTTTTGCTGAAAATCTCCTGACAAAGTTATCTGCCGTTCCCAGCTGGTAAAGATCCCCTTCTTCCTCCCTTCCCAACCCAAATGGAATTGGTTTGTGTCCCTTAGTGTTACAGCTGGGTTTGTGTTTTGCACACATAACTGTTTGATGAGGGCAAACTCACTCACACATCAGCATAAGATCTTAGTCTTGAACAGTTGCTTTTCATTTTACTGCATGTAAGCAGTAGAAGTATCTCTTCCCGCTGTTCCCACCTCCCTTATTCTGGAATTGTATTAGCACTCTTAAAGACAGCAATTCAATTTTCCAATAATTTAACATTCTAAGATCCAGTGCTTTAATCCAGTTTAGATTAAGCAGCTTGAATTTTTGCAACAGTGGCTTACTTTATTGATATTTGTTATTCAATAATTACAACCTTTATGGCAATTGTTCTTATAACCTCTTCCTGATATTTATTGAGAGAGGGAAGAATTCTGCCTCTTGCTTTTAAAAGAGTGGGAGGAGAACTGTTTTTCTGCATGTGTTGTGGCTTTTTAGGTCGCGTTTATCAGTGTTTATTAGGGTTCTTTTTTTTTCCTCAGAATCAAGACCATTATGCAGTTCTTGGGCTAGGAAATATACGATACAGGGCTACTCAGAAACAAATCAAAGCAGCTCGTAAGTACCTTTCCTTCATAAGCATACCTTTTTTTCAGATGTACACAAGTGTTTTCCATGTGAAAATACATAAACGTCACAAACAAGCTTTTTACTGTTTCACAGACCTAAAAATGCCCGGTCTTTGATTTGTGTTGCTTACCAGCCTTCTGAATTTGCATCACAGCTCCAAAATCCACAGGCCTAAAGCTAGGGAATTCAAAAATTTCACTGAGTTCACATCTCAGCTTTCTTGCCTGTTGTTTTTGGTTGGGTTTTTTTTGGTCAACGATCTTGAGACTATAATTGGACATTTCTGTATTTTTGAGTCTGCAGCTGTGCTTAGTGAAAGGCAGAGAAATACAACTAGCCCTGCCCTGTGTGTTTCAATAGGTTGGTACCTTGAAGCCCCCTCGCGATGGTTAGCTGCCGTGTTAATGCTAGTGAATGTTTAAGAAGTACGCCGCTCTTATCATTCTGATTAGACTGAGCGTTGCAAGGGAATGGAGCAGTAGCTCTTGAATTTTCAGGTATTCAAGTAACTAAAAGTTGCTTAGGCCACTGAGAAGCTCGGTTTTGTTCTTCTTTGCTCATTTTACCCTGTGAAAATTGTAGAGTTCCTGTGGCTGATCTCTGGCATATTACCAAGCCGTTAAAAATGTAGTCTTGTGAGGTTATGTTTCTGTGACATTTTGGCTAGGTAAGCAATAGAACTTGGAAGTGCCAATGTGCTGCTTAATGATGTCATGGTCCTGTCACTTACATCGTGACATGATTCAGAAGTGCATGCAGGTGATTGGGGGTATTTCATGGTACTTGCATATGAAGGAACAACATGTTGGGCTTCAGAACTTTTTTTCCTAGAAAGCAATGTGACCAAGAGTTGACTTAGCAAGAAGGATGCAATTTTATGAAATGAGCTGATGGTTTTGTGAGTTGATCTGGCGAACAATTGCCTGTATAACTGTACTGGTGTGAGGAGAATTACTGTCCCCGGTGAAACCACAGATGCTCCCTAGTGAACATGGATGGAAATTAGCGCATTACCAATTACACAGGAAATTATATTGCCTCAGATATGTGTTGCTTAGCAGTGCCGCCATGGAGCATGTGCTAATACAGAATAAAGCAATACCTATTCCGGTGGTGATTAGTGGTCTCACTAACCTTGTTGAGCAAGAACTGGGCCATCTCTCTCTTTAGGATCCTTATAGCACTCAATTATTACATGGTAGTATAGACATGTGAGTCTTTCTCACCAGTATATACTGTGCTTTCCTATTTTAAAAAGGATTCTGATTTGTTTCTCGAAAGGCAGGTTGCTGTAACTACTTGCATAATATCTTCTCTCTGGTATTTTATAGTGAGCCAAGAAGGTACAATTTATGTTGTATGATAATATGGCTGGACCTTTTGGCAAAGAAGTCTGTTTAAAATCTGTTTTTACTGTTTAAACACTAGCATAAACTCAGTAGCAACTTTAGTAGATACTCTGTGTTAGTTATATCTTAGGATTTAAGGCCTGAATAGAGAGAGAACTTGACCACAGTCTTGTGTGTGTGTTTAATGTTATCCGTGAGTAAGTGCAGCAGTCTTCACAGGCTCATGGCTGTAGTTCCCTTGCTAAATTTTATCTTGGAACGTGTTCAGAACTTGATTAAAGAAATAGAAAACAATTTTTATTTTATCTGAACTGTTTTGCTTTTCATTAGAAATAACAACTAAAATTACATTAATTATTTTTCTTTATTTTTTCAGTATAATTGCACAGGGAATTGTACAAACTTGCACAATTAAGGTCTTGAAACTGCATTATGCTTTTTGAAGCTAACTGTACACTTACAGTTAGCAAAGCGCTTTGCTATGCACAATATTAGAATAAGTCCCAGAAAATCAGTACTTCTTCAGCTGATGAAGGCGGAATAGAGTTTCTAAGTTGTGGTTATTTTGTGTCCCAGCAAAGATGAACTAATTTTAATTCTGACAATAGTGTTAAATCAAAGAAAATTCCTTAACTCATATCTCTTTTCTTCCTGATGTTTTTGGGGGTGTGTGGTTTTTTTATTCTTTTAATTTTATTTTTTAAGTATCTAATTGGAAAAATATTAGTTGGATTTATCGTATTACTTTGTAATTTATGAAAAATAAACTGATGATGATGAAGCATTTCTAAACATAATGCATCTATTTGCTAGATAAATCTATGGTTTTGAAACATCATCCAGACAAGCGAAAAGCTGCAGGGGAACAGATAGGAGAAGGTGATAATGATTATTTCACGTGCATAACTAAAGGTAAGCAATTGATCTCTTTTATTAGATACTCTTTCAATCTACTTGATAATCTGAAATGTAAATACAGTAAATATGTAAATGTAGTGCTTTATTAGGCTTTTAAATAATTGTCAATTACTAAAAAGCCAGAGAAGTTATTTTTCCCTTTTAGAAAACTACCTCAATAAATAGAAATCGCATTAATGTAACTTCCCTTTGGGTGGAAGCAGTATGGGAATGCAGCTGATAGATGTTTGTCTGCCAGGCCACTTGGTGACAAAATGTGAACGCTTGTAGCAGCGTATGCAAAGATGAACCACTAGAGGTAGCCACATACCTGGGATAAACTCGTGTGCTATAAAGCAGTTCCTCTAAGACACCAACAGCAATTGGAAGATATGAATTCTAATGCACTTACTCTGCCAACGGAGCATCTGTTGATTTGATGTAGGATATCAGTTCCTTCAGCTGCTCTTTGTTGCTCACACTTGACGGAATGAACTCAACTGTATAACATTTCCTTTCTTGCCTGTAGTGATCTAGAAGACTACTGCTGGCCGATTCCAGAATCATAGGGAGTGTTCTAGGTGTATGACTTATACCTCTAGAAATGCTTTGGAGTTTGGCTTTTTTGTTTATTTTACACATATTTTTTTTTTTTTATTCAATAACTTTGGGGGGGAATCTTGGAATTGGTGTATTCTAAACATTCGTCTTCTGGGTGTCTTCTTATAATACTAGTTAAAACGTTAGATGATATGTTAGATAAGCTAATGATGTTTTCAGCCTCCCTTACGAGTTGTCAAAAGGAAAAAAGTTGCCAAAGAATTTTTTTTTTTCCCTGTAATTGCAGTCCTGTCAGAAACTGGCAGATATTTATAAGAACAACCTGCACTTGAATTCAGGAATGTCCTCTGTGTTCTACATGCAAGGAGCAAAATATGTTTCCCCTTAACTGCTTACAATCTAAGTGTAAGGATAAACAGAAAGGAAAGCACAAAGTGGCATGGAAGAGGAGTAATGCTTCCAGGCAGCACCTTGGAGGAAGGACATGCAGTGGTAGGGAAGGGGAATCTGGAGAAGCAGCAAGTGGTAATGGAACAGAGATAAGAAACTTGGAAAGGCAGTATGTAGTTGGGATTCAGGGCTGGATCTGACAAAGGAATGAGTGGGAGATACAGTGCTGGGGGAGCTGAGTCTGTGGGAGTAAAATTGGGGATCTGTATGGAAGCGAAATCTCTTAAGTGGAAGAGGAACCAACAAACCAACCAAGGGTAAATCATGCTTGACCGATTTGATAGCCTTCTATGATGTTATAACTGGTTGGCTGGATGAGGGGAGAGACGTAGATGTCATCTACCTTGACTTTAGCAAGGCTTTTGACACTGTCTCCCGTAACATCCTCATCAGGAAGCTGAGGAAGTGTGGGCTAGATGAGGTGACAGCGAGGTGGATTGAGAGCTGGCTGTGTGACAGAACTCAGGGGGTTGTGATCAGTGGCACAGAGTCTAGTTGGAGGCCTGTAACCAGTGGTGTCCCCCACGGGTCAATACTTGGTCTAATTTTGTTCAATATATTCATTAATGACCTGGGTGAGGGGACAGAGTGTATCCTCAGCAAGTTTGCTGATGATACCAAACTGGGAGGGGTGGCTGACACTCCAGAGGGC
>NW_009647856.1:51401-73051 GCF_000708025.1 Charadrius vociferus
CTTGGCACTGGTGAGGCCACAACTGGAATACTGTGTCCAGTTTTGGGCTCCCCAGTTCAAGAGGGACAGGGAACTGCTGGAGAGAGCCCAGCGAAGGGCAACCAGGATGATTGAGGGATTGGATCATCTCCCTTATGAGGAAAGGCTGAGAGAGCTGGGACTCTTTAGCCTGGAGAAAAGAAGGCTGAGGGAAGATCTTATTATGGCATACAAGTATCTAAAGGGTGGGTTGAAGGAGGATGGAGCCAGACCCTTCTCGGTGGTTCCCAGTGACAGGACGAGGGGCAATGGGCACAAGTTGGAACATAGGAAGTTCCATTCAAATCCACGGAAAAACTTCTTTACGGTTAGGGTGACAGAGCACTGGCACAGGCTGCCCAGGGAGGTTGTGGAGTTCCCTTCTCTGGAGATTTTCAAGACCCGCCTGGATGCAGTCCTGAGTAATGTGCTCTGGGCAATCCTGCTTTAGCAGGGGAGTTGGACTAGATGATCTCTAGAGGTCCCTTCCAACTCTGAAGATTCCGTGATTCCATGAATGTGCACAGAAATTTTTGCATCAAGAAAACGGTATGAAGGTTATTGAAGCTCCTAGCTTGCAATGCAGAGGATAATTGAGGTCATTTAGAGTACGGGCAGAGGGAAGTACCTTCCCAGAGGCAAAGGGAAGACTGGCAGAGAGCAGCTCATTGGTGGTCCCTTGCATTCCTTCCTCTCCGCATTAACATGCGCAGTGAGATCAGTTTACAGAACCACAGAGCATCAAGGTCTCCTCCAGCTTATCAACTTCTAGATCTGACCTTCATGGTGCAGTGTCCTCTGCCCAGGGATGCAGTCAGAGAAGCCCACAAATGATCACAACGCAAATTTGATTCCTTTGATGAGTTTTCACTCTTATTGAAAAATAGTGGATATTGTAGAACTGACAAAGTATTTCCACACTTCCTTGAGAGAAAACAAAAGTTTACTTAAGCTACAGTGTGTATGATTTCTAGGTTAAAAGATTAAGTAATGTGATGCTCCCCAACTGTAGGACTGTAAGAACAGGAAAACTGGGAGCACGTGCAGGTTTGGCTAGTAGCTATGTGGTGTTTTATACTCTTTCTGTGTCTCAGTACAACTTCATCATTAGCTGCAAAAATTCTAATAATCGGCTCCTGTTCTTGCCAGTTCTGACATCATGTTAACTCAGGGACTGCTTTTACTCCGTGCTTGTCTTAGACTGTTTTGTCAATTTATCTGCAAGGATCTGGTGTAGGACAAAAGCCTGAAGACATCATGCCCAAACTCCCAGTGCCTGAATTGAATTTACTGCTATAACATTATTTTAAATGTAATCTGGTTTGTTACACCTTAATGCTTAAATGTGTTGTTTTTCATAAACATTTTCCTCCTACTTGATTTAACAGGAATTGACAGCAATGCTACTTGTTGTCACTAAAATAATCAAATATCAAGCTCTACAGAATGATAGATCAAACACAGATCTGAGAGCATCTTTTTAAACATTTAGCACCTTTTCTGTAACATTCTCACCTTGTGGGGAAGACCCACTTTAGTCTCATGTTTTATGTCTGGTAATTTTTTTTCAGCTTATGAAATATTATCTGATCCTGTGAAACGACGAGCATTTAACAGCATAGATCCTACTTTTGATAACTCTGTACCTTCCAAAAGTGAAGCAAAAGAAAACTTCTTTGAAGTTTTTTCACCAGTTTTTGAAAGAAATGCCAGGTAAGCTATGTCAGACTGCCTCTGCTGTTGATGGAGAATCAGCATTTGCAAACTATTCTGGCATTGTGTTTGTAACAGGTGTGATTTTAAGGGATGCTGGGAGATGCATTAATTTGCTAGAAATGTAACACAAGTAAAATAGTGCATTCTCTATTATTTCATTTTAAAATAATCTGAACTGTTACACTGCTGGCATTGAGTTTGACCCATGAGATTTAAAAAAAAAAAAAAAGTCTGTCTGTTCCCGGCTCCATAGTACTTACTGTCCTTTTTGTAGAACACATTGTTTCATCTTAAAAGCTGTTTACTACACCAAGAGTGTATATGCCACTGACTAAAAATTCCTTTTTTTATGATTTTCTTATGAGGGTGAGACATTAACAGAAGACAATAGTTATGTTCACAATTTAGCTGTTTAAAAGAGAAGATAAATGTAACTATCAATATTTGGTGGTTCTCTCTTAAGGTGTGTGACTTTTTTCTGCATTTGATTCATGCTTGCAAAGTGACTTTGTATTAAGGCTATCACAATAGAAGTCTATTTCACCTTTTACCTGTATGAAAAGCTGTTTTATTGTATGAGACACAACACAACACATTCTGAACAGTCCGTTGATTATTTAAAGGTGATGTATTGACTCTTTTATCAAGTGTTCCGCAGATTCAGACTGTGGTTGTTAGATGGGTTACTCCCTTCTTTGCTTGGAAATGGATGCGATGTCATGGAATAACAAATTCTAGAGCCTATGGAAGATTTCCCTTCTTTGTAGGGGAAAAAATGGAACGGAGGCAGACCATGCATTATTCCCTCATACTCCATTAGAATATGTGGGAAACTTCCTGTGGCCTACCACAGAGCTGAGTTATTCACAGAGTGCCTTTTATCCACTTTCTGTAAGCTTCTCTACCAGAAGAATGTGTGTTGAGAATTGAATATCTACAAAGATAGCTTGTGCTCCATCAGGTCTCCTTGTAGGCACACCAACTTTGGGCCAGAGGAGGTTTATTTTTCTGGGGGAGCTCCCCCAAAAAGGCCCAATGTGGAGGATGTTTGGAAGGAACTCTCCCGTTTTCTTCCTCTTTCCTGATGCCCTTCTGTGTTGGTGGGAAGGAGCCTCTGATTTGGTATTTTGATCTGTACTTAACATGTGCCATGTTTTGAAGTAAGATTATACACATTATTTCTTGAATATATCCATTTATTTTCAGGTGGTCAAATAAGAAAAATGTTCCTAAACTTGGGGATATGAACTCATCATTTGAAGAGGTAGATACATTCTATTCATTTTGGTAAGTTAGCTGATACCTCAGTTTCTATTCACACTATTCAAGACACACGATATAAAGGGGTTGCACACCCTTTTGTATGTAGGTTGTTGGCCATGGTCTGTTCTGACCTAGTAATGTCACAAAATTACCCCACAGCTGTTTGGTCCCTTCCACAAACTAAGCTGTCTTTCTCTGAGCTAATACAGCCGCGTTGTAAATTCATAATTACAGCGTGAGCTTCTGAAAGTTCTCTGACCACAATAGCTGTGAACTGAGTTGACCCACAGACTAGAAGTGGGGTTCATCTCACTTAACTTGTTTTCAGTCAAGGTGTGCACTAGGTATTTAAGCTACCCTAGTTAAGGGAGATCTGTCTAGTCCAATAAAGTCAATGTCTTGACTCATCTGCTAAACACAGATGCTTATATAAAGACTAAAGTAATTTCTCTCTGAACTCTACAGACTGCAGAATATCTCCACTGCCTATAATGGGAGCTTACACAACTGCACTGTAGACATTTAGAGTTGGTGAGACTGATCCCATCCTAAAATACATTCTGTCCTACAGTACAGATAGATGTAAATCATTACTTTCAATAGCATCTTGTGTTTGACTTAACACAGTGGAATCATTGTAGGCGCGGTATAATTGTAAATTATGTACTATAAATTGTAAATAACAGCATAATTGCCTACAAAAAGCTAGTAGTAAAAAAGGTAGATTATTTGTAATAGTTTTGCTGTTTTCTTTTTTTTTTAATTCACTTTTTTTTTCTTTTTTCTTTTTCTTTTTTTTTCAATTTACTTTAGGTATAATTTTGATTCCTGGAGAGAGTTTTCCTATTTAGATGAAGAGGAAAAAGAAAAAGCAGAATGGTATGTAAGTAAAAAGAAATTTGACAGGAGACTGAGAGATTGATACAGTGAGATTTTCCAACTTTCTATTAAGACTCTAAGTTGTAGGAAGAAAGGGACCTGAACTAAGACTGAATTCCACTCTCCCAGCATAGTAGTCAGCCATGGACTTGAACTGGACTGACTGTGGGCTTTTCTTTGTCTTACTTGTGTAACTGAAGCAGTTCTTGCCTGCAGCACAGAGGTCTTTCTGAGGTACTTTGAAATGTGTGTTAAGTTCAGACTTGCAGTTCCAGCAAGTCCCAAACACAGGAGGAACCTGGAGCCAGAAGAGAGTGGATGAGTAAGCAAGCATCATGTCTCTCTCCAACTCTTTATTAAACTGTGCTGAGACAAGTGATACTTTAGTCTAGAGAGATCAGTTCTGATGGCTTGTTGTTAATAAAAATTGTGTATTTGTTGACGTAGTGATAGTCACTGAATTAGACCATGTTGCTATTGGAAAACACATTCTATTTTTATCCTTCCTACAAATTATAAACACAGAATGTTCGAGTACCAAATCATTTAGCCTAACATGTATTTCACAGGACACAACCTTTCACTTAGTTACTCTTGTATAACCATAACTTGCATTGTATGTAGGTCTTCTTCCAAGTTTGAATAGAAATCAATTTTGTAGTTAAGATGCAGTGATCAGCTTGCTTGGTGGCTAAAAACTGTGCCATATTTAGGCTATAGCTAGGTATTCATTCCTCTTCTCTTATGCCTTTTCCTACTATTAAATTTTTTGAGTCTCTCTGGACCCCATGTTCTCTCTGCTAGGCAGGTTCTGTGAAGGCACTGTAGTCAATTCCATACCACTTGTATTTTTCATGAATTATACAGATTAATCTCTAGGCATCTCATTGGAGGAAGGCTCTTGAATTATTTGCGTAGCTCTTTTTTGTGCTTATTCCTGTCATTAGTGTCCTTCTATAAAAATGTTTAGACAAATGGTACATTGCATGCTGTACTTCAGAAAGAGAACTATGTTTTAGCTTCTGTTCAGATGGCTATGATTCTTGTTACCCCTTTGTGCCAAAGGTGATGTTGCTCCTGTTTTAAACCTTCAGTCTACTTGTACTAGTCTCCTACTCAGTTGTGGGGATTATTTTCTTTGTTCTGAGGTGTATTGTTCTGTATTTGGTTGTGTGGATGAGGATATAGACCCCCACTAAAAATTTGCCTCTTTCTTGACAGCACTGACAAATATTTTCAGATTACTTAGCCAATTTTCAATCTGTCTAACCTGAGCTGTATTTTACTGGAGTAAATCTGGCGTGATTTTACTGGATTGTAATGGTACTGCATAGAAAGTGTTCTTTCTGTGCAGATAGGTTTACTTGACATGACCTATATTCTGTAAAATGGAGATAATTGACATGGAGATAAAGGGTATTGCTGCCCTTTAATTAAACTGTATACCAACATTCTAGTTGTTTTGCTTGGGTTTAATGTTAGGTCAACAAGTGGATTGCATTTAAAAAAAAAAGTCCATGATCTCATTCCCTGCAATGATAGATAAGCAGCTTGTTTTGTCAGGTTTATGTAACTGTGTAAATGCTTAGCATTTTTGACATGAGCTTGGGGCCCAGAACTTCATTTTTTTAAGTCTATTTTTGAAGTATTCAGAGAAGAGCATCTGGGGGGGGGGAACTTTTTTTGAAAAGTTTGTTGTTGCATTCTAACAGACTGACAGTGTAGGGTATTAGCACTGAACTAACTATGCTTTCCCTTTTTAGTCGAGATGAAAGGAGGTGGATTGAAAAGCAGAACAGAGCTGCCAGAGCATTGAGAAAAAAAGAAGAAATGAACAGAATTAGGACACTTGTTGGTAAGCATACAAACTTCTGGTTTTTTAAAGAGAGATTTGTTAACTAACAGTGGAAGTCTCTTGTTTTTCTTTTGTACATGATGCATCCTTTCTTCTGCCAGACAACGCATACAGCTGTGATCCCAGGATAAAGAAATTCAAGGAGGAAGAAAAGGCAAAGAAAGAAGCAGAGAAGAAAGCAAAGGTAGAAGCAAAACGAAAAGAACAGGAGGCAAAAGAAAAAGTAAGTGAACTACTTTATTTGGGCTGAAAAACCCTGGTTCATTCACACCTGATCCCTGCTGCTTCAGCTTCTAGATGTGTCAGAAAGTTACTGTTAGAATTATATTATCTTTGATCCCAGTGCAACAGGCAGCGCAAGACTGGCAGCCTTTTGAGAACGAGATGAAAACAAGGACCGCAGATCTGAAACAAAAAAACTTCTAAAACTGAGTTTTGTTGTTGCATACACTTCCTCTGGTTTAGAGGTAGTCATCAAGTTCTGTGCCCTACTTTGGTTTTTCATAAAATGGATACAGCTGCTTGCGTTGTGCATGTGGTCTGCGAATGGTTGATTGGTATGAAAGACTTTGACATAACATAACATATTTGATTAATATTAACAGTTTGGCAAAGATGGCTCTTTCTGAAAACTACCAGGAATCAAAGGGAACTGTAAGGTACTAAAAAGTTACTTAAAATACAGTACTGGAGCACTGAAAGTTTTTATGCTAATCATGCAGGAGAAATGTTGGACCACTGTGGTTTTGTAAGCTTATACTATTGGGGCAGGCCCAATAAAGTTCTAGATCTTCATTGTGAAGGAAGTCAGGATTTATAAAGTAGGGGTCCTCATAGTGAGTATCTGAGTTAATTCCAACTGGTCTGTGTTTCGCCACCTCCCTCAACATTCTTGGAAAACCAAACATGAAAGTATTGATGTATTAAAAACCAGAAGCAGCACATTTTAATATTGAATGACCCTGTAACAGTGTGATTTTGTTGAGCTTTTGTGTTTGTTTTTTGCTTTTGATTGCAGCAAAGACAAGCAGAATTAGAAGCAGCACGGTTAGCAAAAGAAAAGGAGGAAGAAGAAGTTAGGCAACAAGCATTAGTAGCAAAAAAGGAAAAAGAGATACAGAAAAAAGCAATCAAGAAAGAAAGGCAAAAATTGAGAACGACATGCAAGGTATTTAATTATTATTATAGTGAAATACGGGTTACATCAGTGAAATGACTATGTTTGCTTAGATCAGACCCTATCACATGCTTGCTTTTTGTTATGGCTGGAGATGGGTACGGAACGTGGGTTTATCATACATATCATACAGTTTTGAATTATGGGTAAAGCTGACCAAATTGGTCCAAACACAGCAGTGCCTGAAGAATGTGGTGTGTTAAGCCTTTGTCTGAAGGAACAGGACAATAAAGTTCAAGAACTTTGTAGAACATGTATTTCTGCTTCCAGAACTGGAATTACTTTTCTGATAATGAGGCAGATTGTGTTAAAATGATGGAGGAGGTGGAAAAGCTTTGTGATCGTCTTGAGCTAGCAAGGTAAGTTTTCCTGCTGCTGATTTCTGCTCGTTTTGATACCCATCTTTCTACTAGCTATCCGTTGTAACTTAATAATTTATTTTTAGTCTGCAATGCTTGAATGAAGCACTTACATCCACAACAAGGGAAGGAGGAAAGGCGGCTGTAGTAAAACAGGTAATTATGCTGAGTGTCAAACCAAAATAACAGAATAATTTGATTTGTGACATCTATATGACTGAATCAAAGTAAGATACAACATAGCTGCTGTGGAATCCTGCCTGTTAAACAGACCTGAGTTTCAGAGTCCCCAGGCAGACTTGATCTCTGCTCCATTTTACACAGCGCAGTTCATGGCTGGTGAAATAACCAGGGCCAGCTGAGAGAAAAATATGCATTTTTGATTAGTAAAGGACACAAAACCTACCATTTGTACAGTATATAGAAAGAGTAGAAGAATTTAACTTTGCCCAAGGATGGGCAGCAATTACCTAGAGAGGAAGGAGGGCAGTCTTAACCTATTCTGTTACGCAAGAAAAATCCTAGTCTAGTATCCATGACCTGGGGCTAGATCCACAAAAGGACTTAAGTGCTGTAGGCATGGGAAAGGCCAGTGGGTTGGATACCAAAGTATGGGAAAAGCAAGACACTTGTGATCAAGATTTACAAACTTCAGCAAGGATCTGCCTAAACTTGCCAGCAGGGTAAAGCCATTTGGACTAATAAGGCTGAACCCACATCCTGCTGTAACAATAAGGTGCTTTCTCTCATCTGCTTTGGATGCACAGCTGTGAACTTTCTTTCCTGGTGGGGAAGATGATCTGTCCCCATCCCAGGGTCAGGTTGACTCATTGGACAACTTAAGACTCAAATCCCTCTTGTCCTACAGGGGGCTGAATCCAATCTCCCCATCTCCAGGAGAGCATTCCAAACATGGGACAGTCACCTTCCTGCCTCTCTGTTAAAACTGTTCCACTTTTGCATTAATAAAAATTATGTAGCAGATAATCTTCCTCTTGCCAGGAAGATTTTATTACAAGGTAGACAGAGAGAAACCTACTTTGGGCATCCTGCCAACAGGTATAAGCGCATAGCTTTTTTAATATTGCCAAGACTGGACTGGGCATACTCAGAAGCAGATACATTAAAGATACGTCACACCACAGTCTCAAGATGTGATTACAGTTCACAAAGATATGTGATGGATAACTGAAGTTCTGCTGAATTGCTACATGGTAAGCACTTAGTAACTAAAATCTGGGTTGTTGCAGTTAATGCTAATTTAGTACAACCGTAGTAACTGAGAATTTCTTGCATAACCAGGCTTAGGTAGCAGTTAGGTTGGAAGATTTGGCAATCAGCATGTTCAACATGGATGTTTAACTGCCCTTGCTAGTCACTTTAGGTCCTTAATACTTTTGTGGATCTGTCCCTGTAAGTCAGTATTAGCCTGGACATTCATGGACTTCTAAATATATTTAGAAGTTTTGCCTAGTTCTGGGACCATTCATTTAATTTCCTAGGGAACTTATGATGGATTTCTGCTGTAGCTCCTAATCTGGGATGGCCAAATTTACACACAGGATGGAAGGAAATAATACTGGAGGAGATAAGCTCCTTCATTTCCTTATATATAATGTACAGAACAGAAACTAAGCAAAACTCAAGGCCCAAAACAATTCCAGAGAGAGGGGATTGTGTCACTGTAAAATGTAAAAATAAATAAATAATGCTTGTTTACAATTCTTCAGATAGAAGAAGTAAATGAACAAATAAGGCGAGAAAAAGAAGAGGCAGAAGCTCGTATGCGCCAAGCAACAAAGAGTTCAGAAAAGTCAACCACTGGTGGTGGAGGGGGAAGCAAAAATTGGCCAGAAGATGATTTACAGTTGTTAATTAAAGCTGTGAACCTCTTCCCAGCAGGGACTAACTCAAGGTATTTCTCAGGGTTGGTGTTAAAAGCCCTACTAACAATTTTTAATTGCATGAAAACAGTTTAAAAATTAGTTTAAAACAACCACAATACAACTTATTTTCAGACCATCCTAAGTATGATGTTAGTTTAAGGACTCCCTGAGCTTCCTCCTTTTCCTTGACTGTTGAGCAGCCTGTGGTTGGTTTGTCTTCTCAGTACCATCTTCCTTGTGTCACTGGAGTCAGCTCTGGCTCTGTGTCTTGTTCCACCCTTAAACTTGGGCCTCAGTCCATCAGCAAGACTGTGCTGATGTGCATGTTTGCACAGGGCTTACTACAGGATAGGCTCTAGTCATTAAAGCAGAGAACAAAACTGGAACAGTGACCATGATGCAGCTGGGTAGGAATACGAGTAAGCTACTTCCAGTAGCTCCACAATGAATGTGACGTTGGTTTCTCCTCTACATGGCAGGAGGAAAGCACCTGGAGATACGAGTTAGGGGAGAGCCAAAGGAAAAGGGAAAGGTTGGAATTCACAGAAAGTAGCACTGATGATCGCCTTACTAATAAGCATCATTAACAGGAGAATGCCTTAAATCCTGTTCCTTCCCAGGAGTGAAATGCCTTCTTCCATTTAGGATTCACAGATCTCAAGCCTCCATTACAAGATTTACTTAAAAAAAACCCAAAAAAAACCAAAAAACAAAAACACCCCACATTCTGCCCAAGCTGTCATACTCTTTATGGAGATGATACCAGTACCTATTTCTGCACTGCAGCTCAGCAGTTGAGTACTCACTGAGAGCACAGGCCTAGATACGATAGTCCTGTCTGACAAGTTGCAAACATTCCTTTCTGTTTTCTAAGAATGCACTAGGAATAACTTTGGCACTAAGGCTGTTCCAGCTCTCTCCTGCTGAAGCTGCTTTATGTGATGTTTAGGTATTCTTCTGGAGACAGCAGACACAGGGTTAGTGATGCCTCTCAGAGGTGTTTAAGGAATTCAGTAAAGCAACAGCTGAGCAGAGTTTTGAGGATTAGAGGTTTGCACTTACACACTTATATTCTACCTCATCTTTTTTCTGTATTGGAAGCCAAGAAGTTCACCCAAGCTGACTGAATTCTTAAGGGAAACATCTGCATTTAATGACGAAAAGCTTTCCAGACTAGTTACCATGAGAGCTTATATGTTATTTAAGTATGATTAAACTTACTTAGGAGTTGATATAAATGTGTACAGGAGCTTGACTGTAGCTTGTATGAAGATAAGTTACTATGTAATGTGCTGGTTTCCCTTTATATCCTTGCTTTAGGTGGGAAGTTATTGCCAATTACATGAACTTGCACTCTACTACTGGAATAAAACGAACAGCAAAAGATGTCATCAATAAAGCAAAGAGCCTCCAAAAGCTTGGTATCTATATTACTTTATTTTTGTAATGAGATGGTCTGCATGCTTCTCTATAGCTTGATTTTCTTTGAACAGCATTGTGTTTCTGTTATGAGAAAATCTTCTGTATATCCCCAAAAGAACTATAGTTTAGGCAGAAGATTTAGAGGAGCACTTCTGTAATTCAGTATTTTCAGCCTTATGGCTGTTGTGTAAGTCACCACCTCATGAGTGACTCTCAGGAATTCTCTGAATCTAACTTTATGCACAGATCTCTGGGCCCCATGCCTTGCCTAGGCTGCTCTACACTCAGAGAGACAAACGGGCCTCTGAGAAAGCTCTCTACAAAGGAAAGAATCTAGAATAAATGGAATCGATGAAGCTATAGAGATACTTTAAAAAGATTAATAGGATCCAACACCAGAGTAAGACACCTAAATTAATGTGGCTCATGTCTTGTGGTAAATGGAGCCTGGAGTAAGCTCTTAAAGAAAATCAAAACATTCTGCTATAGCACAAAAAAACCCCAAGGTTTTCAAGAAGTTTCTCAATTCCATACACATACCTGCACAAGGAGACCCAGATCTTCCTGCTGTTCTGGCCCTCTGACACACTTGTACTCTGGGTAACACGTGAGGTTTGTACCACAGCCCTTGAGAGAATAATCCCTCCTGATTTCACTGAAGTTGTAGGTTCAGCTTATATAGAGAAAGTATTCATCTGGGCAGTATAAAGCAGGATAGAGCTTAGAGAGTCTGACAACTTGAGCAAAGTTTATTGGACCCTGAAACATTATTTTCGGTTTATCTACCAACCTCTTTACCATCATTTTAAAGGAAGTAGGAATTTGGGGGGTTGATATGGGATTTAGTTTACAATAATCTGCTATTTCTGGCCTTAATTTTGTTGCAATAATTATTCTATTCAATATCTGCTGCTCATAGACCCTCATCAAAAAGACGATATAAACAAGAAAGCGTTTGACAAATTTAAAAAAGAACATGGTGTGGTGCCTCAGATGGACAGCGCTGCCCCCTCAGAACGATTTGAAGGTAAAGGTGAAAAGAGAGCCTGCCTTGCAGACTTGTCTCTCCTGTGCATCTTAGCAAGACAGTAATCCAGAACTTACTTAAGGCTTGCTTACAAACAAGTTTACTAACTTACACAGCAAGTAAGAAGGTGGTGTTAGTGGATTTGAGAGTTTCTGGTACACACCATACAAGCCACAGTTAAAGAAATGGTGACAGTTTGAAATGCTTCCTGGTGAGGCAACAGGTTAAGTCTGATGCCGAGATGACCTGTTCCACCGAGGGTGCTACATTTTCAGGTAAGACGAGGCCTGAGGGGGATGCACTTGAAATACAGGATCATCCTGCAGCTAAGCTTTGGTCTCCTGTTAAACCCTTAACACCTCCCACCAGATTTTCCAGCCACTTGCAGAAGGCTGTTTCCTTACCAAGTGTTATTGAAATGCAAAATGAAAAGCTACATTGCTGCCCTAACAATGTTGCTTCACTGGGCAGCTATAATGATCTAACCCACAGCTGACAACAAAAGATGTTACCTTCTAACTTTGTGCTTTATTTAAAGATTCTAAGGACCACTTGTCTAGTCAGTTTCAGGGTTGGGTTTGGTTTTGGGTTTTTTTTTTTTCCTTTTTAGTACTGGGTAGCCATCAAGTCAGACTAGTTGTATCACAGAACTGCAAGGATTTTAAATCAACTATAATAGATTTTACAGTACTTTCTTAGGCTTATCTCAGACTCCTTGTTAATTTTATTTTTTTTCTTACTATCCTTTTATGCATTTAAAAACAGGATCACCTTTAGATTCATCCCCTTGGACTACAGAAGAACAAAAGCTTTTAGAACAAGCATTGAAGACTTATCCAGTAAATACTCCCGAAAGATGGGAGAAAATAGCAGCAGCTGTTCCAGGCCGGTCAAAAAAAGACTGCATGAAGCGATATAAGGTACGGTACCTCACCTTCTTCTAGGACTGTAATTGGCCCAGGACTTGTTAGAACCCTTTGCTTTTAGAAACAGTATCTGACAACAGCAAACTAGCACAAGATGGAGCCTTGTGGAGAAACTTTTTTTTTTTTTTGGTAACTCAATCCCAAAAGAGCAGTGAGGACTAAGTTTTCCTCAGCACAAGTAGTGGCTCAGGAAGCTGGGAAGGGAAGAGCTAGAATGTTTCAGGCTCAATATATGTAGTGTTAACAGTAGTGTGGTTTCAAACAAGTTCCACATTTAGATAAGTATCTCTTTTTTTCCCAACTCTCCAGGAACTTGTTGAAATGGTCAAGGCGAAGAAAGCTGCTCAAGAACAAGTGATGAATGCTACTAAAGTCAAGAAATGACTCTTACTGACAATCTTTGTTTTATAATAAAAATGCAAATATTGTACATGTTTTCATTCCTTCCTTAATTATACAAATACACAGGACTGGCTGGTTCTTGAGTTTTAATCTTCTCAAATGCACTTCTCCAACTCGAAAGCTTTAAGCAGGGGTGTAGTTGTTTTTTGTTTGTGTTTTTTTTTAAAGCTCAAACATATTGAACGGTCTTGTTATTCACTACTCACGAAGCCAATACATGCCACTGCAGATTTTGTTATATTCTGGAAGTTGTTCAATTGGACCTGGAAGTTAAAGAAAGTTGGTCATGACACATACTAAACTGATAGCAATTGGTGTGGAGGGTTATGGGAAGTTAGGGAAACTTGTACAACATACCTACGCCAGCAACTGCAGGATGCTTATCATAGATGTACTTTGTGCAAACTTCTCTAACAGTCTGGGCATCAATAGCCTAAAAAGGGTAAAGAGACATCTTTGTTACCAATCCCATCTAAAAAAATATTAAGAGCCAATGATCTTAATCTTATATAATCCAGGGGAACAGGCAACAAAACAGTTGACAGTTTTCTCAGTTGGAAACAGTTTAACTTCTGTATTGTCACTTCCTGTAGCAATTACCTTTCTTAAGGGCCTAACTTAAAAGTTGCAACATAACTGCCACTTACTTCAATTCTTGCCTCAAGTTCTGGAATTGGGATTCGGCGCTTATAACACAGCATTTGTCTTCCAATGTCTTCACAGATTGGCGTGGACCCTGAAATAGGGGAAAATATGCTTCAGTTATCAGCATACGCCTCCACTAAGAATAAAAAGCTCTCATAAGTCTCACCATCAAGTTGTAGCAGCATATTTGTCTTTAGAAGATTTTTTGCTCGAGCTACTTCGTTTTCTGTAACGCTTGTGCAAAGTCTTATCCTGAAAAATAGTTTAAATCCAAAGGCATTAAATAATGGTAAAGCATAGCACACAAGATTGCCTGTGATAACAAGGTGCATATACATTAATACACCTACCAGGCACAGATTTTCTATAGACAAGAGCTGGTAAGAGAATTTGGTGTGGAAACAAGCCATAGGATGCAAAGCATAAGGGTAGGATTTTTGGAAGCATACCAGTATACCTAAGAGCATGTTTTCCCCCCTTACAAGAGCTATATTTCATTTTATTAAATGAGTATTTTGAGCCAAGTGTAGTCCGTATTTGCTATCTTGAGAATAGCTGTTGCTAAGATAGTAGGAGCCAAACAATTAAAGGTAACAATCCAGGAGGCAATCCATTACTTCCTGGCTCTTGGTGAGGTAACGATTCATCACACTGCCTAAGGAACACTTCACAAGGACAGGGGCGTGCATTAGATATCTTAACATGTTCGTGTCACAGGAATAGTTCGTATCCTCCCTGCTGCTAAGCTGCAGCAAACGGACAGCTAACGGGATGTGATTTTTCTCCACAAGTTGTTTACAAAGATCTTGTAGAGTAATGGTACATGAGAAACGATCTACGTGGTTAGGCTCCTCATGTTCCAGTTTTCTTTCAATTTTTGTTTCAACTTCACCCACTTTAAATCAGTGCTCTTAAATAACCTATGTCTGTTTCTAACCACGTCTGCAGTTCAAGAATTACAGTTACACCTATGGACATCTTTCCAATTTAGATTTAAGCCTTAGATGAATGAATATTATCTAGAATTCCAGCTTTCAAAATTCCCTGATAACAGCTTGCCTACCTTACATAATTCCATTTCCCCATGCACTCACTAGAGGTCTATGTAACACCACCACCTGGTACATCGTGTGGGATAGCAACTGCAGAATGGGTAACTACTAATGGTGTTTGTAGCTTATTCCATATTCATTATTCTCATTCATGAATATTTACTCTTTCAGCTGTCAAACATGCAGTTTGTGGGCACTGTATACTGACTTAGTAGTATTCTAAAAGGTTTGATGCATTTTCATAAGTCCTGTCACTTGCAAGTCAAAAAAAAAAAATCACTGCCATGTTTTCTTGCACAAGGAATGCTATTATATTAATTACAGTTACTATTTATTCTTCCAGGGCAGAAAAACCTAAACCTTAAGCTATTCACTCCAAGTAAGGGCACCAGAAACTGGCTGTTGGGACTCTCCATTGAGCGTCAAAGTTTAGAACTTCATGCATTTGTTTTTTTCCAGCAAGCCTAAGCAGACAAACAAAAAGATTCTCTTTAAATGCTTGCTATTTTTTAAACTGTATTCCTCCACTGAAAACAACTTGTTCAGAGAAAGAGTTGTTAGCTTACCATTCTCTCTGAACAAAGTGCACCATGTCCTGTATAGTGGATGGCTCACAGACCATATAGAGTCCCCACAGCCCTGTATCAGTGTAGCAAGTGTTGAAGGACTGGAAACTGTGACACAGGTTGCCATGGCAGGCAATCTGAGCAAGTTTGCTGGATAAATTCTGCTGAGGCAAAAGAAAAATATATTACTTTATGAAGTTTTTTGAAAATCTACTAGTCACCTCCCAGGTCTCCTGTTTTCATTTCTATGATGACAGAACATGTAGTAGCATCACAGGCTCCAGCAGAAGCTACGAGGTTAATTATCAGCTCTTCAACTTAATAGCTTTTTTCTTTGCATGTAAGCTCATACTTCCAAGTAACAGCACAGATTTAAGCCAAAAATAATAAAGCTACTTAGGTTCAAGAAAGGGATAGTAGCTACTGATACCTGTATGTCATTAGAACCTGTGGGTATGAAACATCCAACTTCCCATGAGGGCTCGCAGACCTCAAGTCACCTCTATTTTGGTGGTTTAGAACCACCTCCTAAGATTTTGGTAGATCTTGGGCAGCAAATTCTCTCAGACTCATGACTGGATCCCCTTCTCCCACTCCAAAAAAGGACCTTCAGAAATAGCCATAAAGAAGCAGTAACGCTGCTTCAGATAGGTTTGAATGGGTCTGTACTGGCAGTAACCAAGCCAGAGAGATCTCACCAGCCCACCAGCCTCATTAAGAGCAGGAAGGTGCTTGCAGGTTCACTCACCACGCCTCCTCCAAAGGAACGATCCCAGTTACCTATCAGAGTATTTGCTACCATAAGTGGGATTGTATCTGGGTGCGACCAGCCAGCTGCTTCAACAGCTATGGCAATGTGCGCCAAGGGCATCTTGTCATCTCTTATACGGATCTGTAGGAACATATGAAAGTAGCTGTAGTACAACCTGTATATACAGTAATGTGTATGGGAAGTTGAATGTCAGGAGACAGAAATTTCCATTACATCTGGATTATAAAGCATGCACATAGAGAACCAAAAATTAAAGCATATGAAGCTTTATTTAACATCGACCTTAACTAGTCTTCCCTGGGGCAATTTCAGAGCACTTCCCCAACAGCAAACCCAATGCCATGTACAGAAAAGGCATTACAAGTCATTTTACAACAAACAGCAGCAAGGAAAGCTGAGGACTTCAAAATCTGAATAGAGCTGGGAATAGAACGGAGATGCCTTGGTTCTCTGCCATATCCTTTTTATTAGTGATTCCCAACACGTGGAAATGCTCCAACACTGTGGGCAAGGGGATAAAAGGAAAGCAGCAGCAGGGTAAGGGAGGTATTCCTCCAGGAACTGATGAAGCAGAAAAAGTGGCAGCAGTCAGGCTTGTCCAAGAAAAATTGGAAAGTACTGCTTTGGAAAGCAGCTACTCTGTTGCCCTCAATGGGCACAAGAAACCTTTTAATCTGCTGAGTCTGTGGCCGAGAAGCTCGCTCTCTCCTCAGCAAAGAGCACGTGTCAGTTGTGCTCACAGGGGATAGAAGGGCCAGCTCAAAAAGCTGTCTAACAAGCTTACCTCACTACCTGTGAAGCTACAAGGTGGCAGGGGTGGCAGTCCTCCTTCTGGAGCAGATGGCAAGTTACCAAAGTGGCACTTTGCCAGGTCAAGTAGCTCATCATGACAGACCCCTGAACAAAAATATTTCACATACTTTGTACTGGTACTCTGTAAACAGTTTACTTAAATTGCTGTGCAGTTTAAAGACTCAACCAAGCAGTAATTTAGCATTCCCCCCACTTTAATGACACACTTTCTGATTCCTCACACCTCCCTTACAGAGCAAGATCATCGTTATCACTCTCCTTAATTCTCTTCAGTAGCCACCTATTAGTGTTACACCAAATCAAGCTGTTTGCTTTCAATTTCAAGCCTCAATGTTATGTCTCTTTCTCCGCTTTCCTTGCTACTTCCCTTTTCACACTGAACCCCTTCTAGGCCCCTCTTTTCCTGCCTATGTGGAAGAATGACCTTGGCCTCTAATTCACTTCTAGTTACTCGGGTAAGAATGTTTCTGGAATATTACTGAGGGGAAAAGAGAACAAAAGTTCAAAGGGTATGAGGGCACAAAACATGCAGGGCTGACAATGAACTTCCAGGACCTACTGAACAATGAGTAATTTATCACACTGTTCCCAGAAACTTGAAGACCATGGTTTTAAGCAAAGTTTCACATGATCCACAGTGAATATCTCACACTAACCTCCAGCAGCAGCCAGCACCATTCTGGGTCCTTTGTAATGTGTTGTTATGTACTCGACCAAGTCATTACGGTTTATGGATCTAGAAACAGTCAAGGGAACATCACTACTGCATCAGTAAAGTTCATTAGAGTAAGACAAGCTAAATGTATACAACAATACAATACCAAAATAATTGCAAGTTCTGCCAATGGACAGAGCTGTGCATAGAGGCAGAAAGCTAAAATTTCCTAAAAAGGAAATAATAACTCGATACATTTTGCCTTTCAAAGCTCTTCAAGCCTCCTAAGAATGAATGAAAATTACAACTCAGTCAGGTGGAGACAGGATCCACTAATGATCTCATGCCAATTTGAAAACAGCACATTTAACAGTCTCCTGGCCTGCGCTAGTATAAACAAATGCTGAAAGAGCAGTGCAAACGCAGTTGTATTTACAATAATGCCCAACACCTGACCGATGGGAAAAAGAAGCATTTCCAATTTTGTATTAGATGCATTTTCAACAAACAGGAGAAAAATATGGCAAATAATTAAGACATGCAGTAGACACCCGAAGTTCACATACCCTCTGATGCCTGCATACAGAAGAATTAAGGCAACAGGGGAATTTTTCTTAGTTATATCCAGTGCAATTTCAGCTACCTTCCAGGTAAAGATGAAAAGTGACACTGTTCCCTATGTTTTCAGATGAGTCTCCTCAATATACAAAAGTTACCACACAATCAAAGACGGCCACAAATTTGGACATACTTGATGTTTTCTGTGGGTCCCAAAATTGTCCGTCCCAGGGCTGTCTTCTGATAGGCTGTAGCATGAAGGTAATCAAAGACGACTTCTTGTAAATTGGTTTCAACCTCTTGCATCTCTCGAAGTATAACTCCTCGCTCACGCTCAATCTCTGCTTCTCCCAGGGTACTGTTCTGAATTATGTCAGCAAGAATTTCCACAGCTAATTGAAAATAGACATGGGAATGGAAAATGTATTTTCAGACTGACAGAAAAATCTGGTTCCAAAAGTAAAACCCATCCCAAAGACCATATGGCCCAAGATTTGCAAAGGGACATAAGACTTGCTCTGCTGGAAGGGAGAAGTCCAAAAGGTATTTTCTTTTGTGAATCTAAAGACAAAAATGTTTCCAATATCAACTTCCTGGCACTCTCTTTTTCAAACATTCCTGTGAAGTTCAAGAAAGGACTTTTCACCCAGGAAGGAAGGGATTGTTATGCTGCAAAAGCATCATTCTGTGTTGTCACATCAGAAGCTGGATAAGCACTTCATTCTTTGCTGCTTTTCTGATGAATGAAAGCAGTTACCTCTTGGTAAGTCTTTCGAAAAAGCCTTTGCATAATACACGGTTTGTTCCCTGGACGTATACGCATTCAGATGAGCTCCCATGTTCTCAATCTCGAGTTCAAGGTCTAACTGAGATCTCTTTTTGGTTCCCTGAAATAAAACAATAAGAAAGTCAAAGCAGACCCTTTAAATCACCTACTCATCATTACTACTTGTCTAGAAAAGTCAAGGCCAAGAGAAAGAATAAGTATTCTGGAAAGAAAACTGGCATGCTTATCTCTCCAAGCTTGAAACTCAGATATAAATCCTACTATGCTCCCAAATTAAAATAAAAAGCTTGCAAAAGGTGGGCTATGTGTCTTCTAAGAGTATTACAAGAAGTTAAAAGTGAGTTAAAATTAGACCTGTGTTACTAATCTATAGTTGTGTATCAGCTACACAGAACTAGGACTTTAGCTTCATTTTCTAATGGAAACCAAAGTCTAAGTTGTCCACTTTTTTCTATCCTTGATTTGGAAAATTTATTTATACAATTCTGACAAAGTTCTTATCATTGATCTTTAAAGATAAATAATTTAGAAATCCATTGTAGACTTCTACATCAATACTCATACTCACCTTGAAAGCCATATGCTCAAGGAAGTGAGCAGTTCCGTTGTTCTTCTCATTTTCATACCTGCTTCCAGCATCAATCCAAAGTCCAACCTCATTGGAGAAAAAAAAAGTCATAATTTTACCAGCTGGCAATGCAGCTTTGCTGTTTTTCTGTATGTACTACACTTAGATTTTCAAAACCTATTTTTAAATGACTCTTTCCTTCAACAAAGCAGGTTTTCAAGAAAACATCAATCTTCACAAAAAATCTAATCACAAATCATTTACAAAAGCCAAGACTTCTAGTTCCTAGCTTAAGTTTTAAGAATAATTGTTAGTAAACATTGCAAGAATGCAATTTAGTTCCACAAGGAAATGAACACACGTCAAGAGTTACAAAAAAACCTTTCCTTTACAAGTTACCTACTGTGCATGTTGAGAGTCCAGAGTCTTCAGAAGCTACTTGCAAGCCGTTTTCCAGAGGACTAACCCTAGTTTCAGGAACATTTAAGATTACTTCTGTTGCTGCTTTGGAAGCTCTGAGCTTGCCTGTTCCAACGTGCACACACTATAAGGAAAAAGCATCAGTCACATTCAGATTGTTACGTTACATCCTAGGATGCTCTTCTGAAAAAAAATGTATTCCTGAACTTAAACATTAAGTTTGTGGATCTTTTTTTAAAAATTCATTTAAAAAGAAAAGAAGAACTCAGCACTGATTTATTCGCCACTACTTCACATGAGGTATGCATTAACCTGACTCAGAAGAAAAACATGAAGTTAACTAAAACGGAGTAGACTGCATCTGCTTCCCTCCAATCAAACGATCTGACAGAAAAGCATGTTACTATCATCAACCAGCCAACCTGACAGCCACACTTGTTTCCCAATTCTGCCAGCAAGAGCCTGCAGGACCTTAAATATATCCTTTAACATCTGGAATTCTTTCGGGTACCTGTTTTCTAAAACGAAACGAGATATAGTCCGAGGGCCTATGTCCAGGACTGCAAATCGCAATTACCTGCTGTTCAGAACAGGGACAGATATTGAAATTGCCACCTTTTATACTATCATCTGGCAATTAAAGCATATTAAATCAGAATGGGGTAGAAATGAAGGGAAGATGAAAGTGAAAAAAGAAAAACGTTATTGCACTTTTTCAACATCAAGAAATTTAAATATGTACCCCAAATGTGTACTTTAAGCAATAAGTTATTCCAAAAATTATTTTAAATGTATCAAATAAACAAAGATTTCCCTCACCATGTGACTGCCCTATTTAGGGGTATAAAAGCACAAAGTACAAAATCCAGCTCTCACCCCTTCTCCTCCTGGAACACCAATAAGTTAGATTTCTCAAAACTCATGTGTTTTATGATCATAGGACAATTCAGGTTTGAAGTGACCTCAGGAGGTCTCTAGTCCAGCCTCCTGCTCCAATCAGGATCAGCTATGGGGTAAGACCAGTTTGCTTGGGGCTTTCTGCAGCTGGATACTGAAAGCTTCCCAGGATGATGAGAAGCTGCACAGCCTCTCTGGGAAGCCTGCTCCATAGATTGACTGGCTCATGGGAAAATGAGGTTTTCATATATCCAGTTTTTTCCTCTCATTTCAATTTGCGTCCGTTGTCTCTCATTCTGCAACCATGCTCCACTGTGAGGAGCCTGGCTCTGTCTTCCTGACAACCTTCTCACAGCTACTGGCAGGCTGCTGTTACATCCAATCAAAGCTGTGTCTTCTCTGGGCTGAAGAAGTCCCAGACCTTCAGCCTATTCTCATAGGGCACATGCTCCAGCTCTCTGCTGAACACGCTCCAGTTCACTAACATCCTCCTTACACTGAGGAGCCCAAAACCAGCTGCCATATTCCAACTGCCTGACATATGCAAAGTAATCACTTCCTTTGATGTACTGGCTGTGTTTCTGTTCAGCCCAGGCCGTTGTCAGCCTGCTGCGCTGCCAGACACACTGCTTGTCCACACACAGTTTGCTGTCCTTCTGCACCCCAGGCCTCTTCCACCCAGCGGCTCCCCAGCCAGTCACTTCCCAGCCTGAGCTGTTACAAGGGTTCATTTTCACTACTAGGCTGCATTACAAGGAAGGAAAAAAAAAACAACAAAACGTGTTTGAAAACAAAATCCCCCTCTCTTGTTTTTAGAAGGAAAAGCTTAGGTTTCAAACTGGGAGGACAGGGAAAATGACAGATTGGGAGGGCTCCGAGATCAGGGCCTCGGGCAGCCCCCATGTAACCAGGGGAGAGGAGGGTTGACGCTTTCTCCGAGCTCCCCTGGGGTGCGCAGGGCAGCCCCCGCCGCGGGGCGGGGGCTGC
>NW_009647856.1:73516-97538 GCF_000708025.1 Charadrius vociferus
CCTCAGGCGGCGGCCGGGGAGAGCGGGACCCGTCCCAGCCCTGGCGTCATCACTCGGCTACCGGTTAAAACTGCCTCCTCGCCTTTTCCTGCTCTTTTCTTGACCAGGCTCTGTGGCAGGGCGGTAATTTCTCCTCCCCTCATCCTTAGAGGCTCTTACTGCTGCCACTGCCCGTGGCCCCAGGAGGGAGTTGACCCCTTTGTGAGGAAACCAACACCGGGGCCTCGACCCGTCCCAGCCCTGGCGTCATCACTCGGCTACCGGTTAAAACTGCCTCCTCGCCTTTTCCTGCTCTTTTCTTGACCAGGCTCTGTGGCAGGGCGGTAATTTCTCCTCCCCTCATCCTTAGAGGCTCTTACTGCTGCCACTGCCCGTGGCCCCAGGAGGGAGTTGACCCCTTTGTGAGGAAACCAACACCGGGGCCTCGTCCGAGGCTCAGTGGTGTGGGCCCGGCGATGGGAGCGAGGCCTGGTACCTGATCTGAGATATAGAAAGTTTGTATTCCTCACAAAAGCACTGCTTCCATGTAATTCGTATTTTTGGTGGGATGCGCCCAGCAAACCACAGTTAAAACAAACTATTCTAGAGCTGGCTAATTAGAAACTGTGCAAAACAGGCCTCAGATTTAATCGCCTGCTCTCCTGACACTGGTCCACAGAACAGTGCAATTCAGGAAAGCCAGTTTTCCTTTCAGTAAACCATTGTTGCCAGTTTCAGTAACCGCAAAAGCCTGCGTTTCTTCAGTTAGTTTGTGAGGTGCTATGGGCAGAGCTGACCGCCCGCTGAGGTTCCTTCGGCCACGTGCTTCCAGGCAGCATTGAAATAGGCTGTTTTGGCACTGCGAGTTGTGGGCACTGCATTTCCTGTGAATCAGATCCACCCTAACTGGGGAAATCCCCAGACTGAAACAAGGTAGTAATCTAAAATCTTGTTTTAAGAAGTGTATGCAATGTATCTAAGAGACTGGGTTGTTAGGCTTAGGAAGGCTTCATCGACACCAGTAAATTCAGTGCTCCACCAAGGCCAGCTGGCAGAGAGCTGCCTGTGCCAACGCCGGTGAACTCCCTCAGTTCCCAACACGGGAACGGCCCTGTGCAAACTGTCTGCTGGGAACAGTCCCTCCCAGCTGCCAGGGGCTGGGAAAGGCTTGTGCGAATGGTACTCGTCAAGAGGACAAATTTGGGCTGGGAAAAGTTCTGGCATGTACCAGTAGAGGCAACTTCATTTCAGTGCCAAAGATCGTTCCTGAGCATGCTTGGAGTGTATGGCTTTAGATAAATAAGTATACACATGCAGAAAGCAGTGCTGGCAGTTTTTATTTCCTGCTTAAAATTTTTACTTTTTTCATAGAGTTAGGAGCTTTTCACTTGGCTAGTCAAGTATTATGTCAAAAATGAGGAAAAATCAGAGGTGAAATTCTGTTATCTGTCCAAGTCCCACAGTGTGTTAAGTGTGACACAATACAAAGAAACAAAATACTATTTTTTAAAAAATCTGTATTACATATGCTAGAGGGAAGGCACTGGGTTTTGGTACTATTTTCCTAACCCAGTAAATCCCCTCTGCCTCAGACTGTAGCGCAGTACTTCTGACATCACTACAGATACTGTAAACCTTCCCTGCTGCTGTATTGCTCTGCTCCAAAAAGAGAGAGAAAGCTGGGCTCTCAACAGATGATCAGAATGAAGAGGATCTTAAGCCCCAGATGTAGCATCAACTTTTCCCCTGGTCCTTCAGCGCCTGCCTTCTGTGCCCCATGTGTTTCCTTTTTCAAAGGTACAGCCAGTTTCTGAAGGAGCTCAGGGCTGAATTGATGAGTGTCCTCAGTTGCTCTGTCTCTTGCTCTGGACTGTACTTCAATGCTGGGTCTCAAAAATGGTGGGAACTGCTCAGTGCGAGCTCTCTCCTACAACTGCCAACATCCTGTTATTCAGAGTTGATTTACAAAAGCTGTCAGAAGTGGTGCTCCCTTCCCCCTGAAGTGTTATCAGTCACATGCAGATTTTAGGTCACAAAGTTACTGTGACTCACAAATGACAGTGACAGTTGTTAGACGGTCCTAAGCTGTCTCAGAGGCTAAAGCCTGAGAAGGCTATTCAACGTGGTTTACCTTCTCAGACTCCAAAACATGGAGCAATTTCAGAAAAAGCCATCATATTTTAAATATATAGCTTTTCTGGAATATTTTGTGTGTGTAGGCAAGTTGTTATTCCCTTTGGAGTTCAGAATAAAAATGTACAGACTGCCCTAAAACGTTTGCACTGCCGCTTCATATGCTGTGTGCTTAAGCAGGAGCTTTAATCCTGCAGCGGGGCCTGTCCAGTTCCTGTCACAATTACAGACTGTAACTGCGCAAAAATAGTAAAACACAAAAGCATGATATACTGCATACATTTTAAAATAAAAGCGGCAACTGTTGTTAACACATTAGTTAAAATACAAACTTAAATGCCAAGAAACCAGATGCTACCTGATTTGACAAGGACCCCTTGATCACATATGTAACTGTAGATCTCTGTGACTGAAATTATTGTTACTGTTATTTTGCTGCCTGTACTATTTTAGTACCCATATAACCCATGTAAGAAGCGTCTTGTAGCTGCAAAGTAGGTACATCCTTTCACCAGAGAATTTACATTGGAGGCAAATTAGTTTCCGTGGAATAGAAAATCTAACCTTACATGAAACTAGCTACTTTTTTTTTTTTTTTAGTTTAGTTTCTCTCTTTTAGTTTATGCATATTCAAAAGATCCATCCAGTTCCAGCTTTTTTTTTTATTTCAGATATACCTCTGTCAAGTTGTAAAATAAAAAAGCAAAGCACCAAACTGCATTTGAAAATTAAAATTAAGCTTCTCTTCCATTTTACAGTTAGATCTAACTGATCTCATTATGCTGGGATTTATCTCAAAGATGTTTTACCAGACTTCACTAAGCCATTAGCCATCCTCCATCCCAGAAATTTGAATCCTTGCTAGACATAGAATTACAGCTTAAGATAAACTGATTATCCTCATAATATGTCTCCTACTTAACAAAATAGCAGTGTCTCATATGTAAATGCAATCTAAAATTTAGCATCCAGCAAAGGTCATTAGAGAGATGCAACTTTCAATCAAGAAATTTTATTATTCAGCTAAAATGCAATAAAATAAAACAAATACTGGTGTTCTAACAGTACGAGATGAATATATAAACATTTGCCACTATACTCTTAGAAAACACTACTTTTTAGATGGTTTTAACAATATCATTTTACAATGAGATTATTTAGAAATGGACTATTATAACAATGAATGCTCACAGTATCCCTCTGGTTTAGGTAAACAGTATTATCTGCATCTTCCAGATGGAGAAAATGAGACCTTTCTTCATAGTTTTTATGCATCCAGTCTCAAGCAACAATGAAGGGCCAGGATTAGCAGAGCAGAGTTCTGTAATAAATGACGTCTTTGTCATTTAACCTGCAGTCATCAGCATGATACGTAAATAGTTGCCGGCCATGTTCAGGATGCCATGGAGCCTTATGAAATGGGTAGGTGGTATTAGGTGAGATTCTTAGGATGACAATCTGGTTCCTCCAAATCCAAACTCCAGATTTCACCCTAAGTATGAAGAGCTTTGTATTTTACACTAAGTAGCTATTTTAGATTAGCATCCTTCGTAAACTGGTTTCGGGAAAAGGACCAAATGGCACTTTCAGTTTTTAAGCCGGCTTTACTCCTCAACATCATCAGGAACTCCACCAAAACCAGTAGTAATATGCAGTCTGAATTATACAATTCCAATTGGGTTTCTGAGGAAATGAGGTTTCAATGCTGATTAGTGTACAATATCAACCAAATGTGAAACAAAGGCCATTCCTATGTCTCATGAAAAGGAGCAGCCAGGAACCCCCACCTGAGGAGAAGACTGCACTACCAGCTCACACACATGGGGAGAGACTCTACAAGTACCCAATATGAAAAAAGATTCAGCTTGTTCCAGCAGTCATAGATCTAGCTGGTTGCTTCTAGAGTAATACTTCTACTTTATAAAATAATTCCATGTAGTAGCAGTGAAAGTGCTATAAATGAGAAATCTGCATATACATACCTGATGCATATATAACCATGTGTCAACATAGGGGCTGAACACAATACTTTGAAATCAGCACTGCTGTAACTCTGTACAAGAACGGCAATCTTGATATGAGCAAAGAAGGCATGATTACATTGAAAGGTTTTTCTTTCAATTGTATAGATAAGATATTTCTTCTGAAATAAATAAAAACTTCATATTGGAAAAACACACACTATCATGATCGGTTTACTATAGAAGTCATCTGGAAGAGCTATCGTGAATTACAAGTTGATTCAACCCCGGACAAGAGGCCACAGCAACTGAGCATCAGAACAGCACTACTCAGGAAAAAGACCTTGAAAACTGCTGAAACCAGCACACAGTATAAAAGCATTAGCAATTGAAATTGCCTTCAGCTAAACTACTGTTTAGTGCTGTGTTGGCTTTTTGTAGAGTCATGGTGTTCACTGTTTATTTACAATCCACTGTGTTTTTAAAGCAATGATACAGTATTGCACTTAATGAACACGCCGAAATCATGCTGCCAGGAATTGCCTTTAGCTTAGCCAAGCAAGCAGAATTCAAACGAGCCTAAAAACATTGGCTCAAGAAATTATACTTTTTTTGCAGAGGAGTATTTTTTTTTTGTGAATAAAGCTGTTTTGAGAATACAAATCAAACTTTATAGAACTGCTGTCTGATTTTCTTGCCAGCTGCTCACTGGCCTCTAGCTGATTATTTTTATCAGTATTACCTATAGGTTATCCTCCAGCTAATTAAATTGCAAATAGCTTTTCTTTCCCATGGTTATTCACTGGGCAGCAACAGCAAAAGCCTACAGGCCACTGACACTGGTCTTTTGTACTCTTAAGCTGCAAGGAAAACTGTCTAAATTAAACATAAAGGCTGTTGGCTGAATTTATAACATTTCAGTTGCTCATTAACAGAGCACTCTTTTGAAGCTGCTGATTAAAAACTTTCTTCAGGGAATATTACAGTATTCTGTCTGCATGCCGTTTTTTGAATAGGTGTTTATGCACTAAAATAAGAAAGAGGGACCTGTTGCTGAGTTCCAAACAACTGCCTACCTGACTTCTGAAGGCTTTTATGAGAAAGATAAATGGAAGGAGCTGGGATAGTTCATACAACACTTTTTCGAGAAGAACATGCCAAACGAAAGATTCAGCCTGATGCAGTAACTCAATAGGAAATTCCTGTGGGTAAGTTCATCTGATTTAGCAAAACAGATAGGTTTATTCTTGCCTTTTAGCATGCTCACTACAGAACAAGGCTTTTAAAAATTAATCCTTTTTTATTGCTTTTGTTGGTATTCTATACAAGTGTCATTTCCATACCTTCATTTGACTATAACCACATACAGGTGCATTGTTTTATATCCTTATTCTGATTTGATAGTGAACGAGTTCCCAAAACTCCAACATTTATTTCAATCTTTGGCTCATTTTAAGAAAAGGTCACTTTAGCAAAATGTTTTCTGTGGAAAATAATTAAAAGGTCACCCAAGTCTCTAGTATAATTCAATAGAAATTAACACAGTGAAAAATTAAATTAAGGCAATTATGGAAAATATCGGAATTCAGCACCTGATCAGGCAGTCAAGACAGTCATCATTCTTTGATTCTGTGATTCATTCTTCCTCTGTTCAGACATTGTTCGGGTAGCAATGCTGTGAGCAGCTTTTCTTAACAACCTGTGGAAGGAGAGTAGTTTTTCTGTTACATAAAAAGGCTGTTAACGCTACTCATCACAGCTTATAATATAGTAAATGTACAGTTACTTGCTATTCTAATATGCAGGTAACTGTTTTCTCTTTTATCCTCTCTTAAACCCCGTTTTCTCAATCTCTAATCCCTATAATCTCAGTAATGCTTAAGTAAGCATTAGCAAACACAAACTACAGACCATGTAGTTTTATGCAGATATTAATACAGTGTGAGTATAGGCTTGCCCAAAATAGTCATTGATCCAGGGCAGTTTTTCTTTAGCTACCACGGTTCCCTGTTGCAGTTTAACTGTGGAAGCAATGTATTTAAGCATTCAGCTTTACAGCTGAATACAGCTCCTTAGCGGGTTGCCTGGACTGATTGCCATGATGTTGTAGACTCCCTAGGCTCCATGATGCTATTGCAGACTGGCCAAATTTGAGTCCTGGCTCACGTCTGTGTGCTGTAGGCCTGCCTTGTGCTCAGGTACTAAGGTGGGATCACTCATTGATCTTAACTTCAGCTGTATAAAACTAGTTCTCTATGCTCTCTCAATAGTCAGTGGAGGGAAACAAGCACCACCAAAATGTGGGTTATCCCTTGTACTCTGGAGACCTCTTAGGATAATTACTAAGAAATGTCTCCTTGTAGTACTTATCTTTCCTGGTGAGTGTAGAGAAATGAACAACTAGTTCAGCAGACTAAACTTCCAGGCAGCTACCTTCAGGCAAAACAATCTTATCCTGAGCTTCAGGCTAGTAGCTTATCCCAGGCTTCCCTTATCTAAAGATCAGATTCATACATTTTATTAAATTATTAGAGGATATTATGCAGATTATAAATGTATTTACTCAAGGGCACAGCAAGTTGAAGTTACACTCTGTAAGGGCCTCCAGCCTTTTAATGCAACAACCTGGAAATTCTGCAGCATCTTTATGTAAATTTAAATACAGAGTTCTTGACATTAATTAAATACAAATAAAGCAATCACTTGAGTATTCCTTGTGTTATTTATCTTGATATTACAATAAATTTATTTTTTGATGCTTGCACAAATTCAGGGTTCAAGACCCTGTAGCAACTGCATTTTGTGCTGATTTTTGTGAAACAAATAACCACTAGGAAAAGCTAGGGGTGTTGACAGCTGGCTGGCAAAGAGAAAGCTGGGGATTTTATAACCTGAGAAGCCAGCAGTTTTGGAATGTGAGATAACATTGGTTGTATTTCTGCTCACATAAACAGCTAACTTGCTAAAGTTGATATTTAAACTTTTAATTTCAAGTTAACAATCTGATTGCACTGAGTTTAGCGGTGCATATCACGGAAGATCTTTTTTCAGACTGATTTCAGATTTCCTTACCTTTTCTTATAGTTCAAACAATTCTGGAGCTTCTCAAACCCAATGTGCTCCACGTCCCAGATTGATGCCTTTCTCAAATCCTATTATAGCCCAGAGTGCCAGACCTGCCATTTTTTGTGGGAGATAGCTGCTTTTGCTGGTCATTTTCTTCCCTACCACTTTTCTACATTTTTCTAACTTCCAGATGTTTGGCAGCTAGTGCACAGCAGTAACTGCAAGCAGGCTGCCAAACATCTACTAACCTCGGACATTGTGCATGCACAGGTTTTCTCTGTATTTGATGTGCACTGTGGTTCTTCTCCTTCACAAAAGCCATGCAACTCAAGCCACATACGCTCAGAAAATCATCAGGTTTGCAATGCAAGAATTTCAGTGCATACACATTAATGAGTTGGTCTGTAGACAACCAGTAAGTCCAGAACACATTCAAACTGACACACATGCATAAAGATCCAGTATGCCTTAAATACATTTGCTTCCACATTTGCCTTTGGAACTTCAGATACTGACTGGGAGGCATGAGAGTACCTGTGTACCTCTGGAATAGATATTTCTTTCTTTGAAAATCCCATTTAACTAAGTGTATAAGGAAGAACTGGGTTAATATGAGAGGCTTAAGAGATCTACCTAAGAGGCATTTTCAAACATGACATGGTCTTTACAGCAGATGAGCTGTAGTATGTCAAACAGAAGAAGGTTTTTAATAGGAATCCAAGTCACAACTACTAAGTAGGTTCAACAGAATTAGGGGCAGTTACTCCCTAGCTGGTTGCAGTTATTACACTGATGACATTGCATAGTGGTTGCACTACTTTAAGCATTAGCCATAATCTCATGTGTTTCTGACTATGGCTGTCAATCATCCTGCTAGTCTATTAATGCTGGCAGATCTACTTTTTGTACTATATAATGTATTTATTTTATGCTGAAACCATTTTTCCAAATCGGGTCTAAAAAATAAATCTGGAAAGCTTCAGAACTTACTGCCAGCTACACAGTGCACAAATCTCACAGCTATTCCTTTTGACTTTCCCACTTTCCCCCCTGCCCCCTCATGTTAACCCATATTTTCCAGTCTTGGCTTTCTACCAGTGAAATTATTTACATCTCATCTTTTCTTTTTGAATTACATATTAAGCACTTGGAGTAATTTTTAGTATAATTATACATAAAGGTTGATCACAAGGGATTTATTAAGAAACTCTTAAGTCCCCAAAGCTTCTTGAAACTATTCTTTTTTACTCTTTCTCAAAGTTTTCAGCAGCCTCTGGATTAAAAAAAAAAAAAAAAGAAAAGAAAGAATACATGGCATTTACATGCAATTTTTATTTCATCCATTTAAGGTCCTTACGCATTTCTCAGAAATGTATCAATTGACTTTCTCTGCCTACATAAAATCTACGCCAAATCATGTATATTTGAATAAGGAAAACCCATCTACACAGTTTGCAATAAAGCACCAGGAACTATGTGCGTAGTTAAGATTTGCTATCTGATCTTTGCAGGTAAAGACTCTAAAGGCCAGAATCAAAGTTCAGCACAGTCAATGAGACACTGATTTAATTCAAAGTACATGCCTTTAAATCGTCAACTTAACTTGCATGAAATAGTGGCTGACACTCACATGCAGAACATGGAATGGAATGGAATAGTTCAGTTGGAAGGGACCTACAATGATAATCTAGCCCAACTACCTGATCACTTCAGGGCTGACCAAAAGTTAAAGCATGTTGTTAAGGGCATTGTCCAACTGCCTCTTAAACGCTGACAGACTTGGAGCATTGACCAGCTCTCTGTGAAGCCTGTTCCAGTGTTTGACCACCCTCTCAGTAAAAAATGTTTCTTACTGTCACTTTTTTTACTTCTTTGCTTTGACTTCTACAAATGCTGGTGTTTGATGCCTTGCTTAGATTTGTAAGTTAGAGAAGGGAGTAAGACTTCCAGACAGAAAAGGGAAAGAACAGATAAAGACAACTTAGATAACTTAAATGTTCTAAACTTTGTCAGCCTTATATACCTCCCTTGACCATTCTCTACTAGTTCTCAGAAGTAACTGCTTCATTCCCTCTCTAAATAAGGAATGTGTAAGTTAAATAAGAAAATGGTCAAGCATACAAATGGAAAAAAGGCAGAATCCAAAAGTTAGGAATTCAGGAAAGGCAGTTCTTTGCCTTTTAGTTCCTTTTATGAAACAATAGAAAAAATAAACTATTCCTAAGCATCTATACAATAGCAAAGAGGAGATTACCAAGAAGATGGAGCCAGGCTCTTCAAAGTGCTATATGGTGGGAGGATGACAGACCCTGGGCATAAGTTGAAATAAGAGAGGTTCAAACTGGATTTAAGAGAAAGCATTTTCACCATAAGGCAGTCAAGCCATGGTCTACACACTTGCAGGTTTTTCAAAATCCAGCAGGATAACATCTGATCTGAACTCATAGCTGACCCTGCTTTGAGCAGGGGGTTGGACTAGAGACATCCTGAGGCCCTTTCAGACTAAATTATCCTGTAATCCCATGGTGATAAGTAGCAGGTAGTGTGGTTTTATGAGAAGACAACCTATTAAAAACAACATTCCAGAACTGGAACCTAGGCCATGCGGATTAAGGAGAAGCAATAGATGCTTCATATGTTGACTATAGTAAGGCTCTTAACGTGCTCTTGCAGGAAGCAAGCATGGCTAGCTAAGGAAATACTCTGGATCTATCTAGGGACCAGATGCAATTTTCCTTGAAAATTCCCCCATCTCTTGTCCCATTCCCTTATGTCTTCTGCTGATGGCCACATGGAATTGGGCAGAGAGTGGTCATGACGTGCATAAATTGTTCCAGTTCTGCCCCATGACACTTTCCTTCCTGAGGGGTGCATGGCCTTTCCTCAGGAGACAGGAAAGTGAATCTGTCACATGGTCTTAATGCAGTGGCCTAAGTGGTATGAGTGCACATGTACTTCGTCTCATAAGATAAACATCAGAACAAAAAATGGTAACAAGCCAGAGAAATGGCCTGAAAAAATAGAATGTTATTCAAGATGGAAGGATGGTAAGGGATTATTTTTAAGAGTCATCAGCTGCACAGGAAGGTGATGGAGTGTTATTGGTTAATACGCCCCTCAGAAAAGCATCTAGGGGTAGTGTTGCATCATTAACTGAACAAGCGAGTGCTGTCATACGGTTGTAAAATAGGCAGACTTCACACTGGGGAGTACAAACAGCTCTATAAAAGACACATGAAGCAAGGTTCTGTTCAAATCAGCACTGATAAGACCTCAGCTGGAGTACAACATCCATTTTTGGGCACCTCACTTGAAGAAAGACCAATAAAGAAACCACAGTAGAGCCACGTAATTTTCAGAGGTGTAGAAAATGTGACCCATGAGGTAAGATTGAAAGAATTCATTTATTTACTCTAGCAATGAGAGGACTGAGGGAAGATATGATATCAGTTCTCAAACACATAAAAAGTATTGCAGCAATACAAACTGTTCTTCACATCTACTGGCACAGCAAGAAGTAATAGCCTTAAATTGCAACTTGAAGATTTAAGTTATGTGCTACAAAAAACTTTTGAACTGTAAGCAATGTTATGCAGTAGCTCATTGTGGAGAGGTCTGAAGAATCAGCATGACTGCAAGTTTTCAAGGTTAGGTTGTCAGGACCTGATTAGATAGAGTGGATTCTACTCTGAAGCAAGAGGATGAACTGGAAACCCCTTTCAGATCGTTTTTTTTAATCATGTCTAGAGAAGTGACTCCATTGTCCTCATTACTAAATTGGCATGAAAAAGGAGGAAAAATGTACCAGTGTCACCTCTCCAAGTTTTCTTAAATTCTGACAAGTATTTTTTTTCCTACTTGTTAAATCTTGGTCTTGTTTTATCTAGAATTAGGGTTTCTCTGGTACAGCATACATGAAACTGGAAAATTATTTTTATTGAGGTTGTTCTATTTTGTGTTTTGAGAATACTTTTTTAACTTAAATCATGTGACCAGTTGGGATAAAACAAGCCTTTGATTTGTAGCTACTCGTTTTGTTTAAATGACAGAAATGGCAGGGTTAGGAGAAGAACCCTTTGTTTAGCTTTATGTGGAGGACATCTCTTGCAATTGCTTTGTAAAACACCATTTTGTCTAGGTCTTTTTACAGTCTTTCTAAACTCCCCAAGGTTCTCTTACTGACACAGGTACACAGACACTAGGATTTGGTGTCCTTTCATCTAGGCTTGAAAACACACTCATCATCAAACTTCATTTCAACTCTAAAGAAACTTACTCCTAAATTTGTAGAAGTCCTGGTGAAACGAGGGGAAATTCCACTTGAAATTTCCAGTACTTCTATGATTAAACATGAATAGTAGAGTTAAACATCAGTATGAGAACACCAGTTCCTCACTTCATTTGCTACAAAGGAGCAAGTCACTTGTTCTTTACCCCCAAATCCATGAAAGTTTGGTTTCTAAAAGCTTCTCTCCCAGGAAGCAGGAAGCTTAGAAGCAATCTTTTTTTTTTTTTTTTTTCCCCTTCATTGTAGAGGTAGTTTTATCTTCTGCTTATGTTGTTTCTGTACTTTTAATAACAATTATCTTTTATTAACACCATTATTTTGTTATCTGACTCCAAAAGCATTTTCTGTTGAAGAAGCTTACTGTTGTGCAGCATCGTGCTGTATGGTTCAGTCACTTATAAGTTTTTTTGAAGAAAAAGCTATCTATACCAGCATATTTAAAAATGCATCAGTCATCTTCCAAGTTATAACATACATAATTACATCTCCTTTGAAAAAGACAATTATGCTAATAATTACCTTGAAAAAAAAATCCCTGTTACCTTCATAAAGTTTACATTGTCAATAAACCACCATCAACAACTATTTGTGCATTTTAAGTAACAATTGTGCAGTTCTGCTCTAGTTTTGCCAAAAATAAAAGACTCAGTTCAGATGGATTTGTTTTCCAGTGACATCTGTGCTTACTTTCTTTCATTTATTCAGTGAACCAGCTGTGTTGACTGATGTCTGAGAAATCAAGTTCACTCCCAGAATAATTCCATTGTAGTCAATTTAGCTGCAGCAAGGACCAATTTGACCCATGGAGTTCAGTATATTCTAGAAGGTCATGCAGCCTGTCAGTAGCTCAGACAGGATTTAAATAGAGGATCCTCCTGAATCCCAATTCAAATGAGCCTCTTTTGACATCATCATCGTGTCTACACATTCAGAGTGACATTTTGTCAAATGCCACCCTGAGCATTGCTCATCTGTTGCCATACCAAAAAGTAACCCTCATGGCTTTAGTCGCATGCCCTCATTCTTTATTTCCATTTATTTATAACTCTCTCCTCTATTCAGTGCCAGCTGTTAAAACCAAAGCAGATTTCCTTTCCCTCTCCCTCCCGGGAGCTGTGGGTGAAAAGGAGGTTTCAGACTCGTTTCAGGAGAGCGGTAGCAGGGTATGGAGGTCAGCCTGGCAACCCAACAGTTTCCATTAGTGCCAGAGCAGCAGCAGCTTAGCAGCTGAAAGCAGCTTCACGTAGCACATAGCAGGCCTGCGTGGCATGCCGACAGTTACAATAATACTCCAGTTATGAGAGATCCTCACTGGATGTAGTGGTTTGGACTATGGGATTTCTTGAAGCCCTTTCTAGCCCTACATTTCTATGATGCTTGTATAATAAAACTACAAAAGCAGTTTGTGAAGGCAAGGAAAAGGATGGTCCATGATTCTGAATATTTACAAGCAATCTCAAGGAAGCTCTGACTTACCTCATTGATATACACCTTCTTTCTTATTCATGACTATTTCCCTATAGTAACTTTACATGACTTAAAAAGTCATTATTTTTTCTTGGTTTCCATTTCACCATGTGTCTTTCACTGTAATCTAAAAACTAACTTCCTTGCAATTATGCAGAAGTTGTCGGTTACAATACCACCAGCATTATCTGATTTTAACCAGGTTTCTTGTGAAATGATGCCCTGTGCCTTCCTGTCAAACTAATCAGCTAATTTCATTGATATTTGAAAGAAGGAAGGACATTTCAAGGGCATTCTGTGGATTAGGAAATCTTAGAGCATTCCCGGGGTTCTTAGTCAAGGTGGACAACTCAGCTACATCCCAGTTCACGCTGTGAAGAAACCTGGGTATGCATCTGTCCTTTTCCCTGCAGCCTGTTTTCATTGAAAGTAAACATTAAAAATCTGTGTTTGATGGGATCTAAATGATGCTCCAAAGACAACTGTTCTGGTCAGTCAAGGCACCAAGGCCTTGGAGCATGTAATAGTACACCCCTGAAGTAAGCGTAATACAGCCCAAAGTAATTAAGTTCCTATAATTTTTTTTAATACTGGTATCTGGATATAGGAAGGAGACTCAAATTAGTTCCCTGAGTATGGGAAAAGTAGGTAGAACAGGGCAACATGTGTTATCTTAGCATGAGCCAGTTGGCAGTGGGCACATGCACTTGCTGGCCAGTCTGCTTGCACATACAACTAACTGGATTAACCACAGCACACGCTGTCTCTTGCCCAAACAGATGTCATGGAAGGCATGGAGAGAAGTGGGCTCAGATTGTTGTGCTGGGAGGGTGAAGCTACAGAGCAGTGAATAGAAATTATCGGGTAACCAAGCTTGCTTAATTTCATTCTTTTTGAAAGAGCCTATTTAGATATGATTGTATGTTCCTATGTGGCATTGTCTTTCCATATGTGCTCTGAAAGTACAGGAGTAAACAGTGGCCCCAGTTCTTCCATGACCATCACTGGTTTTATTCTGCATTGTTGTTAGAAGTATTACATTGACTATAAACTAAAAAAATGAGACAGACAGTGAATTCAAAGAAGTTGTTCCAATCCTAGCATCTCCGAATGGATATGTCACTGTTTAGCAGGAAATAAACATCTATGAACCTCCAACATTGTCTGTCTTCAGACTTCAAAGGTGTTATGTTCAAACATGAGAAGGAAGAGATAGTTTTAACACTTTGCAGCTTTGTAGACAGCTCCTATAAAGCGTGCAGAATAAATAGCTGAAGCGACCTTTTACACTCCCACAATAAGCTCATCACCATATTGGTGCACCCTCAAACTCATCCTGAGAGCAACCTATTTGGGACACTGCTGGTGAAAACTCAGGCCTGTGCACCCTTTCAGCATTCTCTTCAGGAAGTCTAGATACTCCTTCTGCAGATGTACACAGCCTGGAACACCCCCAGCTAGCATATTTCCATAATGAAGTACTTAAGAGTATATTCTTCCATACTCTCATACCATGCCTCCTTCCCTTCCTACACACTTGCATCTTGTCCATCTCTGAGCACTTTGTAGTACTGCCAGTGCAGTAGCCCTCTCATTTTGCAGGCTGACCTTATGCCAAACAAGCAAGCGGTGTCTCGGCAGGATGAATTTTTCTCCCACATTACAGAGGACTCGCAACAGGCACTCCCTGACAAAGGGCTACATTCACAGCCACAAAGGCAGACAGACCATCTTAAAGACCCACTGAGACCCAGCACTGGCGTTGTCAGATGATGCATATCTGCCCCACAGTAACCCACTTGCTCTGTGGTGAAGAAAAGCACTGAGATAGGGCCAAATACTTCTTACAGCCACAAAAAAAGAAACCATAAAGATATAAATGGCATGAGAAGAAGGCTCATTACATATACAGACAGTGATCTGGTCGTATCAGAGATGAAACTAGAAGGTATAGTTAAAATCTTAGCAATTGCTAACATACACATTCAAACCATGGTACTATGTGTAAGAAATACTCCCTGAAACAAAGGATACTTGCAAGCTCAATCCATTTCAGTATCAGTCTAAAATGATTTTTAGAGGGACACCTTTCATTGATGCATTTAGACACAAAGAAACTGTTTGTCATCGTCTTGACTGCACTGAAAGCAGCACAATGTTCTACAATTTCTAATTTGCAATTAGAAGTCAAGACACTTATAACAACCTAACTGTGTTAGGAGTTACCCTATGTATTCTTATTGGGTTTTCCTCCTTTGTGCATCCAGAATGTCTTTTTCCTGTTTATTAAATCCGTTACTGTATCTTATACCCAATTACAAATTCAATTGCAAAAGGGCGAGGATTGTTCTTTCCACACAAAGGAATCTGGAACAGATCAGGCTTTTTAGGCACTGTAATTGAATTTCCTAAAAAAAATTTAATGACAGTAATTTTGCAAAATGTTATGCAATATTACAATATATTATCAGGTACTGACTGTAGCAGCATCATCTCATGGTAGTGCTTGTTCAGAATGACATTGCCAAGCTTCACCGATTTTACAACTTTAATTTCCCTGGAGATACATGGTTAAATTTCAAAATCAGGTGTTGCCAAAGGCTAGATTTGTTCCAGTAAACTAGGGCATGGGCCTGGATGCTGCCACACTATCACTAATAACCATTAAATTGCTAGCAAGGTTGCTACTTGAGTTTCGGCTCATGCCAAACAGCATTTTCCCAGATAAAGCCCAAGCACGCTTCACGGATTAGTGTGGGCCAGGGAACGCTTTCAACAGCAATTCTGATGCAGCCACCTGCTCTTCAAGGCTTGGAAGGTTTATCTGTATGAAAATACATATATTGTAGAACTAGGTGTCGGGCTGGAGAACGGTCCTGGCCTGTTACTAGCGTAACACAGCCTAAAAGTCTCTGTTATGGTTCCAGTTATTGCCTTCCCCCAGTTATGTCCCCTAGGTAGAAGTTAAAGAGATACCAGCGAGGTATTAGAGGTGCTATAAGGGTGGTTTCCTCTCCACACTGTAATTAGAAGGGCTAGGTTAGGCTTTTTGATTACGTCCTGACACGGGCCAGGTTTACCAGAGAGACTTTTAGTAGCCTAGTGGAATTTCTTTTGGTCCAACATTTCTACGCTAGTAAAAATTTTAGTACAGATAATATTAGAGTGGTGAAAAACTTCTTTGCTAGGATAGTTTATTTCACTCAGAGATCCAGCACAGACTGTTCCAGCAAATGTGCTGGTTTGCTGCCATTAGCTGCATCTGCACTCTAACAGTAAACATTGCCTAGTATATAGCAAGCCTAAGTCTAAAGGGATTTTGAACTATGGCTTGATATTCTAAGATGGAGCAAGAGATGGTACAACATTTTTTATTTTGTTATCGAGGAGGGTTTTCAGTCAAGACGGCTCAGTTATATATCTATAAAAATATTAACTATAAGAATTTTTAAGTTTTCCTACTTTAGATTGTGCTTCAGTTACTGCCCAAGGCAATGAGTATCTTGCTCTGACACATCTTATGTCAACTGACTAAATTAAACTTTGTGAAAAAGATATTCTGTGCTCTAGAGATCTAAACAAAATACTGATAAACTTTGGTTGCATAGAAGGTTAAACCCTTCATCAAGAGAAGTTTTATAATCAAGCTAGTTGAGCTGTCCTTCCCATGATTAATGCATACGCTATCTCCAAAGGAAAGACACCACTGTGGATACAATTCGTGAAATACTAACTGTGCGATTCTAATTAAGATATAGGTTGTTGCATTAAGCAGATTAAGCTACATTAAGGAACTTATCCTTCCAAATGGTTAATGAAATGGTATGCCTCAAAAACTTCTTCAATAAAAAAGGATTGTTTCAGTTGTTAAATTTCACTGTAAGAAAATAAAATGCACTGACCCCAAAATAACCCCACTTTGCTATTTTGTCTCTCTGCAGTACAAAGAAGCTCCCAAATCTTTTACATTTCCATATATAGTGGAAAATATATGGGGCCAGTCTGAGTAGTAAAAATGCCAGGAACACATGCCACTGAAGAAAATAAAATTATTAAAACTCCCTTTCTTAGGGCTAGGTGCCAAGCAAAAAACTCTTACCTCATGCACAGATGGCTGGAACCTTCCCATCTGTTAGTAACTTCTGGCCTCCAACTCCTGCAGGATCCTAACGTCAGTCCTCTAAGCATATTAGCACGTCTGGGGTTTATTAAGAGTCAGAGAGATCTCTGTTCTGGGTTTACACAACTATTTGAGCACAGCTGTCCCACTGGAACTTCTCCTCAGTTTAAATGTGTTTGTGTGCATAAGACATTGAAAGATCAAAACCTATCAAAGCAGCAGGACTAGACTGAGATCTTAGTTGGCTCATTGGAATACTGAACCAGGAAACTCGTTTAAAATTCTGGTTCTGTTGAAGAGCACCTCTGAAGTCGAATCTTCTCATGTTGTGCACGCTGGCGTGGCAAAGTAGATATGCACCTCTGTCGGTGTCAGAAATTACTTGAACGACTGTATGATTCTTCACCAGTTGGTATGCCAGAAAAGAGCTGTATGCCTTTCAAATTGAAAACTATGCTGCGCAAACATCAGTTGTCTTTACTTACAGCCTCCAAATGTTGACATCTATATTTGTAGTACAGACAAAATGCATTTACTAAAGCAGAGTCTCCTGAACTGTGGCTTTTGCAGCACTGGTGGCATACAAACTACTTGCAAATGACATGGTGAGGCAGGTCTGCCTACCAGGAGATACTCAGCTGAAGTGTAGAGTGAGCGTCCCAAATCCGCTACCGTTGGCAATCAGTTACTACCAGCCTGGGGGCACTTACCTGGTTGCTTACACAAATTTCTACACATAGCCGCTAATTATTACTGTCAATGGGCACTGATCAGAGCTATGGAGAGCAGCTTTATCATATAACTCATTTACTAGGTCTCAGATTCCTTCAAGTAACAGTAGAAATAACTTCAATCAATATAGATTTTTTTTTAATAAAGTAGGAGTAACAGTCATTGCTGCTACAAGGCCATCTTAGCATTAGACGTACTGATAGGAGGTGAAATGATCAGGAAATGCCAGGTGAGAAGAGGCAGAAGCAAGAAATAAATTTGAATTTTCCACTGGCAAAGGTCAGCAAATCTGCCTGACCACAAGCAACCAAAACATACCTGTCTTCCTCATACAGAACAAGATAACTTGCTAGTATTATCCTTCCCCTGCCTTACAGAGACTAAGAGAATGACAGGTTAATGACAAGAAGAGAGGCTCATGTTTCTAGCCTCCCAAGACCTACCTTGAGAACTTGGCCTCTGAACATAGGCAAGATTTCTTCACTAATAAACTGGATGTCCATTCCTGACCGTCAAGGTAAAATGTACATAAATGTGTTATCAGAGCTCCAGATAGTCTTAGATTTCATATTGCCGCTATGTATGATTTTTTTTTCCATATCACAGCTGCACAGCTTTGCCCTTTTACCTTCCATTCTATTATGTCCTTATGGAAGTAAGGAAAGATTAAAAAACATGTATTTATTTCCGAGAACCTAATTTCTCTGGATTGGGTACCTCAAAATCCCTCACGCCCCAGCCCGTCAGCTGGTGTCGCGTGTGAACTCCTCACTCACAGGTGTGAACAGGGGGTGACGTGATGGTTGTAATCCAGCACGTGAAGAAACTCGGGCACGAGTGTTAACTTCCTAACAGAGGAAAATGGCCATGGCAGCACAGGGCCCTGCGAGGTGGGCCGCTCCGCCGGAGGGTGGCCGGCTGCCACGTGTGGTGGCCTCACTCGGGCATCGCATCTCCCGTGAGCGCCGGTACCCGACGGTGATGGCGGCACCGCTTCAAGGGTCCTGAGAAAACTCAAGTCTAGGAAACTTTTCACCGCAGCACCAGGTGGTGGGAGCGCGCTCCTATTCTCGGATGGGACTGCGGGCAGCGACTGCCAACCATGGCAGTCGGACAGGTGCAGAACCAAGTCCTTCCCTTTCCCCGCGGTCCGGCCTCCAGCGCCAGCGACCGCCGTGGCTCCGAGCCCGGGGGACGTCCGGCCGCCACCGCTCCCTCAGCGCCGACCCCCGCCGCCATCTTGCTAAGGCGCCGCCAGGCGGCCCGCCGCCGTGAGCCCGCTCCCTCAGCCCCGCCGCCGGGGGTTGGGGGGGCCGCTGAAGCGCGGGAACGCCGCCGCGCCATGATGAGGAGCAGGGCGCTGTGGAGCTGCTGCCTGCAGCTCGCCGCGCTGCCCTCGGCCGCCGGCTGGGCGGGGGGGAGGCCGCAGCCGTTCAACGGCTCTTGCTGGAGAGCCGCGGAGCCGCCGCGGAGGGGGGGGGGCGGCACCATGGAGGAGGAGGAGGACGAGACTCAGGCGCAGCAGCCCCGGAGGTGAGCGTTTCTCCGGGGGCGGGGGTCGCTCCCCCCGCGCCTTCCTGTGGGCAGGGAGGGCCCGAGCCGCGTTGAGCCGAGCGGTGCCTCCCGCCCGGTGCCCGTCCGGAGGAGAGGTGCCTGCCCGACCTGCCGCCTTCAGAGCCCGGCCGGGGGACGGGGAGCCGGGGCAGGGCGGCGCTGCGCACCTGCTCGGAGCGCGGCGGGGGGCGTTCGCTAGACCGACGGCACCGGCGTCCCGCCGGGTGAGTGCGGCGGGGGAGCGGGGCTGGAGCGTTGCCGGCGGCAACGGGGCAGAGCCAGGGCCGGCGGGCGTCCGCTCGGAAAAGTTAGGCGGTGGGCGCGGTGCCGGGGACCGGCCAGCCCGGGCTGCGGGCCGGAGAGGGGCCGCACAAGGCGGCTGTCCCCTCCGCTGCCTCGGCCCCCGAGGTGGGTGCCGGCTGCCCGCGGGCCTCGGGCCGCCCCTGCCCGGGGGGCGGAGGGGGCCGCGGGGGTCGGTGACAAGTCGCGGCTGGTGCCGGCTCCAGAGAGACTCGAAGCGGGGAGGTGCCTTCGCACCGGGCAAAGGAATCCCGAAGGAAAAACAGCGCTGCTTTCCCCCGCCACCCCCCCAGCGGCGGTGCCGCCGTTTCCTGGGAATTGACGGGAAAACACGCTGCGGTGGCGCTCGGAGAGGAACGGGTTGTATAATCGCCGGTAAAAAATACCCTTCGTGGCACTGACGGTGTGGTGAATGTCCTTTGAAGAGGAGCCGGGGACAGGTGTTTATGGCGAGCGTTTTTCTTGCGTTGTATAGCGCGGAAGTGGGAGATGTTAACAAAGTCGTTTAACGTAATTAGTTCGGTCAAATAATCTCAGTGATGGGCAATTATCTCTAGTAAGGATTTAGGGAAAGTATTTGCTGGATGTCTTGTCGGCGTGCAGTTAAGTTCGTGTGAAACTTCAGCAGAAACGTTTTTTCTGGTGGTTATTATGATTTCTTCCTCTTCTGTTTGCTAAATGGCGATTATGAAGCAAGTTTTCAGTTTTAAAGGAAAGTACTATTTGTACTTATGTATCTTGTCTTTCTTTTTCAAACTAGGTCGACTAAAGTGACAAAAAATTAAATGTAGTCACAGGACAATTGCTTCTGTCTTATGACAAAAGACCTTTGAAAATTGTCCTGTATTATTAATTTTTAATTCATAGTAGCTGCTTTATCATTTAATAAAATAGGAAACCTGATTCATTTCTGGGTAAAACTTTCAGGAATACAAGAAGAAGAAGTAAGACTTTTATCTTATTAATGCAAGAATTATTGCAACAGTTGCTTTAGAAATTCCCAGAATGATCTGAAAGTGAAATGCCTATTATAAAAAGACAGTGGGAATGTTGAATACCTGGAGACTGGAAAGCCCTGCCTGATTCACTCGCTGTGATGGAGAGGACATGTTCAGGAGAGGAGGAAGTAAAGGATGATAGTGAAACTGTTAAAACAGAAGTAACAGTTAATTTGGCTCCAGCTTGGACCTAATCAGAAGAGATCTGCAGCCTTTTTAAAAGGGAGCAGTTCATTATTATTATCATTATTATTTGCTTCACTTGTATTAACTAAGTAGATTTGAGGAATTACCTCATTAGAAATCTGCTATTTCCTCAGCCTTTATAAACTCAAGATTGAACCAAAACTGCTAATTCTCCATTCAGAAATAGCTTTTAAATTCTTTTCTGCACATGGGAAGGCAGTTGTTTTGTCTGTGATGAGAAGCACTGGAACAGGCTGCCCAGAGAGGTGATGGAGTCTCCCACTCTGGAGACATTCAAAACCCGCCTGGACGCTGTCCTGTGTAACGTGCTGTAGGTGACCCTGCTCTGGCAGGAGGGTTGGACTAGATGATCTCCAGAGGTCCCTTCCAACCCTAACAATTCTGTGAATTCTGTGAATTCTGTGAATTCTGTGAATTCTGTGAAAATGGAATGCTGCCATATTAATTAGTGCCTTTGTATGTAATACCTGCTGTGAAATTAATTTTTTCCTTTGGTCACATCTATAAATCTTTCCTGATCTCATTTTTTTTTTTTTTCCTTCAGTCAGTTGCAAGTACATAGCTTGCAGTGTACTGGCTAGCACTGTAATCAGGGTCCTACTTCTAATTCGCTCAGAGCCGGGACCATGGTAAATCACTTGGTCATCTTGTGTCCTTTGAGTAAAAAGGATTTTCCTGTAAACCAGATGTTGCATTTGCTTTGAATATCCTTAAATCTGGGAAAGAAGGTATGTGTTGTTATTTACTGTTTGCATGTCATATCTTACTATTTAGCAGCTGTATGAAGAAAGGATGATTTGGGTTTGAATAGCATAGAACTGCACCCGAGCAGATGAACCTTAGAAATATGGTTTGATAAGATGTTGTGTGAGTGAAAAGTCAAGTGGTAAGAATGTATATCGAGGTTTTTCTTGTCTAAGACCTGTTGCCGTGGTTGGAGCCGGTAGTGCTACTGTCTGCTGAGTAAGGCTTATGATAAGAGTGAGTTCTGGTTTTATTGCTTATAATGTTTGGAAATAGTTTCAGTTGGTTAGACTGAAATCTCCCATGCTGTGGACTGGTTTTTGAGGGAGGGTTTCACTGAGGTTCAGCTGTTTCTGATAATGAGATTGTGGCAATAACAAGTTGTTTATGTGTGTCTGTTTAGGTGTGTTTAAATGAAACACTTTGTCTCCTTAGAACACCTACGTATATAGTATGGTGCCTTGAAAATTAGTAGATGGCTCACAGGTGTGTTGGAAATGTGCCTTGACTCTTCCATAAGGGAAAAAAAACCAACAACAAACCAAACAATTTTTAATAATAACACGTTTGTTGACTAACAACAAAAGCACTTTGCACTTCATGTAGAGTACATGAAGGGACATCATAATCTAGAGTCACGGGGATAGAGAAGAAGGCTAGTTATATATAGGAAAAAGCATTGTCATGGAAAATGTTAACGCGTTGTGATGTTTCCAGTTTCCTTGGGTGTTTGCATTTTGCTGTGTCTGGTGTTCTACCACTTGAAATTTCTTTTAACGGCTGTGTTTCAGTTAAAGAACCATAAGGGTGCTGTATTGCGTATGCTTTCTGGCTTTCCAGCATGACGTTTAGGAGATTTGAAACTTTTATATTAGGGAAGGCTGATGACTTCCTAGCTTAACTCATGTGAAAGATGGTCTTTGAACAGTTGCGTTCAAGAAAAAGATATTTTTCAAGAGAGAAAAAATTCTAATTTCCTTATCTTAACTGACCTGGAAATTATTTGTTTGGATCTTCATAAATTTGTAGTCACATGCTATAAATAGTTCTATAAAATCCATATATCTATGGGGTGTGTGTTCATACCTACAGAGACAGAGGGAGAGAGAGAATGTTGTTGGGACAAGCAAAAGTTGAGCTTATGTTGAAATGTAGGTGAGTTTAGAAAGAATTTATGGAAGTGCTTTTATATTGCAGAGAAATGACATTGGGTCCTATGTGCTTGGACTTCGAACTGAAGAGACAAGCTTGTCAAATAGACAAGCATTTAAATATGTATATAAACAAAATTGTATGACTGTGTATTAACGTTAAAAATAAAAACTAGTTTCATGCTTGGGTGTGGCTACACTTCCTGGACAACTGAGGTTTTATAAGGTTTTAAAGGATTATTCTCAGTGTGAGTCTAGAGAAAGTTTGCATAGGAGTTTGTTCCTTTCTGGCATGGAGAGAAAAGGAAAAAGAAAATTAAAAGCCATAGTAAATGAGGTGGAGATAGCAATTGCACAGTTGCAGACATAAAAGTGCCAGAGTTGATTATAAATGAACTGCTTCATATCCTACTTTGCCACGTGGATCCCATGGATCAAGGTTTTAATGTGTTTTCTACTCACTTCTATGGAAACAGTTCCTACTTTGCCTCTGTGGCCATGCACTATAAAGGAAATTAGATTTCTACCATAGCATGTTTGAGTGAAGCCTTGGTTTCATTATGTGTAATAGTGTTTATTTTGAGTCGTATTTAACATAAGAAGTTAAATGGGAAACCTTTACCCTTGGAACAGAGTGAGAGCTTGTAATATTTTAAAACTTCATTTTAGTTAAGAAAAACCTGTGCTAAGAACTTTGCATAATAACTTAAAATACTAACCCCAAGATGCATAGGCTGTTAACACATGGGAGTGGCTAAAGTGTGTTTATAAATGCTAAACTTTAAAGTTTGGTTGTTGTTTCTAACAGGAAGCCCCATCCTGGAAAGGTTTGCTTCAGTAATTAGCTGTAGTCACATCAGTAGACCAACTGAAACTAATGTATTACTCATTTGCATAAATACTTACAGGAGTGGAGCTGGTTGGGGTCCAGATCCTGTAGGTGGGTTGATACAAGTTACATCTTTGCTCTTTTGGAAAAGCTTTATTGAAATTCTGTGTAAGCATGAAGGGCCATCCATGGAGATTATTGTTGCTGTTGGAATGCACGGTTTGTCTGCCCAGCTGTGTGCATGTGCTGTCGTCTTTTATTTTTCTGTTGATTTTAAAAATTGTCTGCATTTGATTTGTCATCCAGTTATTGTCTTGCGTACCATAACACAGCTGTAATGCTCAAACCGCGCTTCTGTATGTTGTCAGCCTGAGTCCCACAGAGCAGGTAAGAAAACTTTCATTACAGCTCTTGTATTTTCAACATTCTTTCCTATACATTAAGTAGTCTCACGAAATTAGTTGTTTAGGGAGAACAAAAAAAAGCACTTTCT
>NW_009647856.1:97556-104915 GCF_000708025.1 Charadrius vociferus
AATTGCTTCAGCAATAACACAGAATTACACTGCTCTTGTGCTTAGTCATAATGATAGTCTAGGTTTCTCTTTTAAATGTGATGGCCACATGCCAAAATTTGGATACTTTGATTCAAGATGGCAGTAAAAAATGAGGGTAGAGAGGGAAATAACCTATTTTAATAGGCCTGTACAGCTGAAGAAATAGGTTACTGGGTCTGTCGTGTCTGTTGATACACGTGGCCCCTATGGACAGCTACTGTTGTAACAGAGATCGTAACCTAAACACAATGTGCATGTAACAGAAAACTTCTGTGATATTTAATATAGTTCATAAACTTATTTGGGGACTACAAAGTGCTTATATTGGACAGGGATAGTAAGCTGAGGCACCTGAAAACAAAGGGAAGTTATGTATTGCCCCAGTTCCAGAAAGAGGCATTTTTATGCAGTTGATACAATGCTGATCAGATTTAACCCAGAGTTGAGAAATAGCTGGCTCCAGGTACTACTGATGGACTTGACTCTAAAGCCGATTTACATTTGTATCCAGAGGCATATAAGGATGTAACTGATAGGCACTCATAATGGCTATGAATAACTCTGTGTTGTTTTAGTTCCCCTAATGAATGCTAAGGAAGTAGAGGTCGGAATGTGTAGTGAAAGGAGCGCGCTGCCTTTTGGGTGGTAGGTAGCTATTGAATTTTATTGGCTATAATATGAAACATCACTGTTGTAGGAGGCAGCCAGAGAGTTTAAGCAGCATCAGTAATAAATGTGAATAAAACCTTGGATAGGGAATAAATTGGAAATGAAATATATTAAGAGTAGGGGGAATTGTTGAACCTAACTTGGTGGTGTATGTAACTGAGCTACACTGAGTGAATTCTAAGTGGAGGGTATTTAATGAATTAGTTTTTTTTTCATAACGGCATTGGCATAAGTAGTTTTTGTTTACAACAGTATATTCCAGTTCTCACCCTTCCCTGTCTTGGCCGGTTTGTTGGTATCAACACTTGCATGGTTGCACAGTGATGCAGGTGAAAATGAAGTGTTTCTCTAGGGGATGGGAAGGTAAGAAGCGACTATCAGCTAGATCAGTTTCTTGAACTAATTCACTATGTGGACACAAATGTTTGTTTTGGCAAGCCTGGGGGAGTGATGAGAGCAGAAATGGATTGGCTCATGGTGGTGGTTACTTAAGTAATACTGCTGTTGTAAGAATATGCCTAAGAACACATGACCATGGATAGGTGCTTCGCATTTGTTTTATTTGTAACTATTTTTTTTCTCTGTTAGGGCTAAATAAAACTTTGCTTTGTTTTACTGTTGAGCCTCAAAACTAGATAAGACTGGTAAGGGATTCATCCTAATTCCATGAGGTTGTTTATGGAGAGACCTGTTTCTGTTATCAACTCAGTTATTCATCTTTCTTCGACAGTACACAAGATCACTGTAGAGTCAGCATACTTTCAGAGCTGTTGAGAACAGAGAAGAACTGGCCTGGCAGCCTATAACTGTGCTTTGAAATGGGTACATCCAAGAATGGAATAAGGCTGTACTAGCATGGATTTTTTGCTTTGTGGATGTTTGGAAAATACGGAAATAGGACATCACACAGAATCTCAAGCTGGCTGTTAAAATATCAAATAATGTGAATTAAAATGTCTGCAATGCTTGTTCTTGCCTGCAACTTTTAATGGGAAGTCTCAAATAATAATAAATTATTTATAGATCAGCTAGTTGCAATCTTGAGAGATCTTTGTGTACATCCCAAGACCAAGAGTGTGTGGAATAATTGCTGTTGGAACTGCGGTTGCAGTCATTAAAAAAAAAAAATATGTATAGTGAAAGAAAACCTCCAAGTTGTGTAGCGATACAAGGTTTGCAGAAAGATCAGGTTCTTGCTTTGGTAAGTCTACAGTGGTATGATGAACAGCCCGAAGAAGTGCACAATAAAAGTTTAACTGCATTCAGAATTTGCCAGTCTCAAACTGTTCATTAATTAAAGCAGACAATTTCAGACCTGAAGAAAAAATAAAAGCACAGACAACACTTAGCTGGCAGTCGTTTGATGGTCGAGTGTGCAGGAGCCTTTTTTCAAAAAAATACTTATATGCTCCTTAGTATTTGCAAATACCTTACCTTTCAGCTGAAGTTCTTTTTGGGGGGGTTTCTTTGGTTGGTATTTTTGTTGGTTTTGTTTTGTTTTCTATTGTTTGTTTGTTGGGTGTGGTGTGTTTTTTTTTTAGTTTCAAGCCAACAAGTATGCATTTTGCAGTCATAAAAAACATGTTTGTTGAAAGAAAACTTCCAAGTTGTGTAGTGGTATATGGCTTGCAGGAAGCTCTGATTCTTGCTCTGGTAAGGCTACACTGGCCTGATGAAGCACAAACCAAAAGAATTTGCTAGGAATTTTGTGCTGTCCCTTTTAGGTGATGTGTAGTTCAGCCCAGCTGTGGATGTAGTCTGGACAGAGAGACAGTGATTAGAAATGAACCAAACTTGTTGCTTCAAGAATAGAGAAAATTAAGGCTATTTGGAAAGCTGTGGGATGTTTGCAAGGTAAGTTTTGTGGATGTTGTTGGGTTCCAGTAGACCATTGCTTCATAGTAACTCTCTCTTAAACTTTCTGGCTTAGGGATTTGTTAAATAAGGACCACATTTCTGTGTGGAAAAGGAGGATAAATCTGTTCTGGCAGACTTCACGGTTAGTAGTATGGCTGTGCATGGCTGTATGCTTAGTAGGGGGAACTACGTTATGGAGTCGTGCATGTTAGAGGAGACTGGGTGGAAACTGTGAAGGCTCACAGAATAGATTTTATGTCTATGCATTTCTTCAAATAAAGTTACAGTTACTTGGCTTCAAGCTCTGCTGTGTTTAAAAGACCATTTGAAAAGAAAAATTTCAATGTCAGAGTGCTGCTTGTAACGTTAATGTATCCGGTTTCCAACCTTCCTTTAGAACAGAAAGAGAAAGTATTAAAATGTTTAGTTAAACTTTCAATTATTTTCCTAAACAAACAGAAGACAAAGCCAAAATGTTTGTATCCAAGTTTTCAGTTATATAAGCAATGCTAAAATAAACAATTGACCCCAAACCTGTTGTCCTAAGGGCTATATCCTGTTCACAGGTGTAAGCCTGTTTGCTGGGACACAAGACATGGGTTTTCCATGCCACGTCCTGCCTGGTCTACAACTTCTCTCATGCTTTGTGGATTGCTAGGGGCCCCTTAGTATTTGGTGCTGGAAAACCAGTTATGTGAGCTCTGCATTTTGATTCATGTTAGGCTTCATCCTATTCATCAGACAGTGGCGTTCTTCCCCTCTGTCTAGAGTACCTTCTGGCCTTGTGGATTTGGGATGACTAATGGTCTCCTTTAGTAGTTTGTATGTCTTGGTCCATTTCCTTTTCTGAATTCCGTTGAAGCAGTAAAGCATCTCTGAGCACAGAGAGGGTGGTTGCGTTGCGTCTTGCCTGAGCCCCTCGTACAAATGGTGGCAATCCCCTTGCCCTTGTTTGGGGGTAAGTCACCCAAACATCCTGAAATATGAGTTCCACCCGTTAAGAAAGCAGTTTATTGCTTTTAAGTAGAATAGTACTTTTCCTCTTTGTTTAAAAGTGTGGAAAACAGAAGATTTCTTGTGGAACCTTACAGTAACAAATATCCACCAAGGACATGACCCTTTCCCCCTGCCCCTCCCAAGTGAACACTACTCCAGTTTTATTTTGGTGTCTCTATTGCTCATAATTTGGCTGGCAATCCAGTGCTTAAATTTATTTCTTAAATGCCAAACTATTATTTTTTATTTTTATTTTTTTTTTAGGGGAAGAATTCAGGAAAGCTGGCTGAAAAATCAGCTCATTTCTGATTGGGTATTTTCTGATATTTAAAATATACCTGCCAAATCTCCTTGTCTGTAGAGGCTTTATTTTTGCAAAAGGGTATGAATCTCTGTGGACTAATAACTAGTTGAATTTTATTTTAAGCTAATGATTCCTGGCTTTCAAGAAATTATCATCTACCCCCTTTTTTGTTTTAATTAGAAAAATCAGATTCCTTTTACTGTACTCTATGAATATTCTAGGATATATTTTACCAGTTAAAATGAAACAGAAATGAACTGGCAAGATAGATACTTCAAAGGAATCTACAGTTAATCAGGAATATTTTGTCAGTTAGTTGTTTGTAAATGTGTCCCTTTCTTATGCATGTAAAAGGGTTTAAAGTGTTCTGTGAGCACTGAGGTCTTTTATCCCTTCAGTTGCTTATGGAATACTAATGAAAGTAATGTATGTGCATCATGTGGAAAATATGTTGGCAGACAGATACCTGCAGTGCCTTAAATGTTTTGGCATTGTCTCTGTTTAATCAGCATGGTTGATTCCTACTTCCCCCAGAGGTTTATACTTTCAGAATAAGATCAAAGGTTTATATGAAAATTTAAGCAAAAGTAGAATTCGCCTGTTTCAGAGATGAATGAATAGATAAACAGAAGCTTAAAAATAAAACCTTAGGCACTCCGGTCTCTAATATAAAATGTCTTGTAGGAACAATAATTATGGTAGTTATATGTATTTAAAAATCAGACATCTGAGATGTTAACAGAAGAATTTCCTGGAATTAAGTACCTATCTGATTAAACTTTTGTGATTTATTTTCATGATGCTTTCTAGAAGAGTAGATGTTTTATGCTGTGTCTGTGTGCTTTGCTAAATTAATAAGCTGACTTGGCATTGAAAATGCTTTTTGAGGAATGCCAAAAAAAAACCCCCAAACGCTCTTAAGTTAAAGTAACAGTTAAAATATCCATTACCGTTTTGGGGGTATTCTGTCTGCCTTTTTGTGGCACTGATTCTGTTACCATTTATGTCTGCTTAAAATGGTATAGAACAAGTTGGGTGGCTGTTCCATTCAAGGCTGATTCCAGTAAATGTTTAGTGGAATAGAGAAAAAAAGCATAGGAGTATCAATGGTTAAATTAAAATTATGATGCAGATGTGGTATCTTATTGCTAAATAGAAAATAAATAAATGGAGTGGTTTCAGTAAAATTATGGGGAAGATAGAGTGCAAAGCAATTGCATTAAAGCGAGATTATGACCAAGGGTATTATTTATAAAAAAAAATTTATCAGTAATGTTTTCTGAACGTTGTTCATGCTTCTTTATCAGAAGTGAATTTTGATGTGTTAATATTTTATCTCTACTGTGTGGCAAAATAATGGTTATTTTGTTAAGAAAATTTCACAATATTTACCCTTTGCAACTGACACCATGCTTTCTGTTTAGTAATTGGTTGCTGCTGAAATAGCAGGGACGGGCTCTGCATTTGCAGTTGGAGCATCACTGGTAAATGCACTTGGGTACAGTCTGATAACACTTCTTATATGTGTGTAAAATCTTAGCTGTAATGTTGCGGTGACAATATATTTCTTTTTCCCTGTAATTATGAACTTATGGGGGGCACAGTGAATTATGCAATTTCTAGGAAAACTGTGGGTTTTAATACTGTTCTCTGAAAATGTTGTTTGAGTAGACTGGCTTCGGTACTTCAGCCCAGTGCTTCTCATACGAGGTTTGAGTATCTGAGTTGTAGATAGGCTAAAATGTGGTGGAGAGTTTTCCAGAGGGCAATCTTCACAATGTCTTATTAAAAATTATTCCTGCACCTAAGCATTACATCATGCTGTATGTTCATTATTGGTCATCTATTTTTTATCAGGTAGAGTTTGTAAGTCCCAGAAAGTTGTGAACTCGTTTTTTAAAATAGCAACCTATTTTTTTAAAAAAACCTTTCAGAACAGTATATTTACTTTCAACTGAAATATGGAAAGGAAATATAGAAACAAGCATTTAGCTTCAACTGAATTGCTTCAGCAACTTTTAAAATAAAATAGGGATATTTGTCTTTTCTACTTTGGATATAATGAGATCAGTAGGACTCCATATTCCTGCAATGCTCAAGTGCAGTTTAGAATAAGAGACTCTGACTACTAAGTTTGCAGTTTTCTATGAAACATGCCAGAATTGAGACTTTATAGAAATAAGCTTTTCTCAGTTATTTTCTCACTTTTTTTTATATTTCACAATGGAATTAAGAACAAACATTGCAGCCATGATTTTTTTGAGATGTTCCAATTTTCTGGGGCCTTTCGCTAGTCATTTCAGTTAAGCATGTATCAAAATTGTATTTGAAACAGTTACTTTTATTGTTATTACAATAATATTTTCCTTCGTTTTGGACAAAATAGGAAATGGAAACAAATGTCTTTTGTGTTTCGACTTTTCTGCATGTATCTGCATCTTGTTGGTAGAAGTAATGTGTTTGTTATTGCCACATGAGGCTGTTGCTCTTACTACAAAACAAAGTCACTATATAGGCAAATCCTAAGGGACTGTATAGTTCCAGCGTCTCTTGGACAGGTTAGCGGGATTGTATTACAGCAGGCACTAAGTGTCATAAGTTTCAGGAGAAACTTGCTATTCTTCCAAAATGGAAATTAAGGAACCCTTCCCCCTCACTCCTGCAGTTAGTAGATAATAGTGTTAGTATCTGAAGCCACGCATACCGGGGAGTAAAATTCTGCCTGAACTACAAAGAGATCTCATGTCTACTTGCCACAGCATGTTTTTGAAGTCTTTTGTGTCATAGCAACTGTTTTAAAAGCATATTTTGTTGAGGAAAAAATACAGTAGATCATAAAATGAGAAGGGCAGGCTTGTTTCTAACGTGTGTGAGAACATTCAAGCTTATGAATGTTGATGTTAGTCCAAGAAAAGATTGATTAATTTAAAATCTATTTTAGTTCTCCCCCAAAAAATATGGATAAGAAAATGGATGAAGACCAGCCTTTTACTGCGTGTAACCAGTACCCTAAAGAAGCAGTGAGGAAACGTCAGAATTCGGGTCGAGGTTCCAGGGGCAGCGATTCTTCCAGGACATCCAGGAAAAGCTTCAGGCTGGACTACAGATTAGAAGAGGATGTAACTAAATCAAAGAGAGGCAAAGATGGGAAATTTGTCAACCCGTGGCCAACATGGAAATCGCCAACCTTGCCAAATATTTTGAAATGGTCCCTCATGGAAAAAAATAACAGCAATGTGCCATGCTCAAAGCAGGTAAATACTTGCATGTTGTCTGTTCTTCATTTTGACTGCTTTTACCTCTGGTCTAATTGATAAAATAGGACAGTTTCTAGCTAATACTTACTGGCCATCTTTTGGAGACTTTTCTAAGTGTTGTTTTTCCGATTTTATTATCACTTTATTCTTTTCAGAAGGTAGGCTAATACTTTATCTTTTGATTTGTCCAGTTCAGTTTATATTTACAAAAACAACAAAAATGGCCCCCTAGTTCAATCAGAAATTAGTTACACT
>NW_009647856.1:105016-126139 GCF_000708025.1 Charadrius vociferus
ATTCCTGCTATTTCCTGCATATATCTTTTTCATAAAAATGTACTAAAAAGTTGCAGTCATTTACTTATGGAAGTGTGTGCAAATCTATGTTTCTCATTTTCAGTATACCAGGAGAAAAAAAAAAAGAAGCATATGCTAAAACTAACCTGAGCAAGTAGTTATACTGAAATATTTAAGGTACAGTGCCAATTTACTAGGAAACACCATTATTTGTTCTTGGTGTATTGCTCCTGCCAGATATTGTATATAAAGTAGGAGCTGGGGGAAGCAACCTCTGAGAGAAGCTTCTTTACCATGAAGAGTAATGGATACTGGAAAGCCACAGGTTATCTTTGTGGCCATGAGGAGTGTTGTGATGGCTACAGTTTTTACAGTTAGGGTTACATCTTAGTGTATTTTCTAGTGTATTGACTGCACTTTGGAAAAGTTGTGCTGAAGGGTGCACAACCAGGAGAAGCATTTTTGAACAAATAAGTGTTAATAAAGCTTTTAAGCATCCAAGAGGCATGTGCAAGCTGTAAATCTCACAGTATTTAGCAGAGCTTACGTTTTTCATTTTTCTTATGTGAATTACCTTTGAATGAAGGAATTAGATCAGCTTTATGGACAGGAAAGTCATGTTACTTATTAATGCATGGTGGTCAGACGTTTGAGGATTTCTTTAAGGATATGTGGCATAGAACATGTTCAAGGGAGAAATAATCTTGGCTGTAATTTTTCTATAATAATAACAATTTGACTTCAGAAAGAAGCACAGCAAACCTATTTCAGTCTTGGGATCCCTTTTGACAGTTTACTGTTTTAAATTTGGTGTCCTGCTTTTAGGCATTATCTTCTGCACCGTATAGTCGTAACAGAGGTTGTGCCTCAGTGTGTACAGCTTCCTTGGCAGTGTGCTGCATTACAACACTTTGGCCACATTTGTGTAAAATTCATACCTTAGTGTTTTCAATTGCTTTTGAATTCTGCCCTATTCCGTATGTGTACAATAGGCTTTGTGCCTTGCCAGCACCAGTCAGAAATCTGGTTAGTGACTGGAGTACCTAGAAGGCAATGCTAAGGTATACTACAGAGTGCAGAATACACAGCTGTCTGATGGCAGTGGAGAACTGCAGCACTCCCCTTTAATTTACAGATTATCCCTGCAATAAAGGATGATTACAAAGAAATCTACACTGTACCAGTTGTAAAGCTCTCTCTGACCCAGTTGGAATTCATTTTGACTTATTGCTTTGCATATGAAATTTTTTAATTAAGTGCTTGCAATTATTGAGGAGCTCAGTGAAGTAAACCAGAAATAGAAAAACCTAGATAGGGATCAATGAATTTACTTCTTGAGTCCTCAGCCATTTCCATGCTTGTTCCAGCTATGTTTGCTCCACACCTAAATCAACCTGTAAAGCGCTTCTGAGCTTGTTTAAAATTCAAACTAAGGGCTCCATACTTTATTTAGCACTGCTAGATAGCATGTCCTTCGAGCAGACTCCTACTTCAGTTTCCACATTTGAGTGTAACTACTGATACCCTGCTATGCTGGGTAGGTTCAGTTTATCTATACCTAGTGCTTTGTGTATTGAAGAAAAAAAGGGGGGGAAAAAAAAAAGGGGGGGAGCATATTATCCAGGATATGTACTTCACTGTGTAAAAGCTATATGTATTATAATCATGCCTTCACAGCAAGCCTATACCATTTTCCAGAATGCATAGTCATTTTCTATTTTCATTACAGGCTTTATTAATAACTTTTTTTCAGTGCTGTTGGAGTATCTTTAATTACTAGTTGTTGGATCAACAATTTAGATTGTTCTCATTTCTGTAAAATCCAGTGGTATTCCAGTATGCACTAAGCGCCAAAAATCCTAAGCTAATTAGGTAGTCTTACCAAAGCCTGTCATGTGTTTCTTCTTGCTTTGCATTAGGAAGGAAAGAAGAACATGGGAGGGGGGAAGGGGCACAGCAGGAGGAATTTTTGTATTACTCCAGTGATGAAGATAAGACAGTATTAGGCACGTTTTGCTTTTGTTGGTAGCTGATTTGACGTTAATGCCACATTTCAGAGATCTGTCATAATTCTTGTAGTATTAGTATGTTTCTGGTTAGTCTGACAGAGAGCAAAATGTACTAATGCAGGATAAAGGTTCCACAAGATTATGCATTTTGTTCATTATGTTGTTTTATCCTGTTGTATGAGTTTTAAGAACTTCATATGACGTATACTGCCAGCAGAACTTGTGTTTTAGTTTGAAGTCTTATGAATTGAGTAATGAGTCCTTATTGCTTTAAACGGTAATTTGGGGGATTATAGTGTACTTCTGTAAAATATTTAATAAATAAATAAAAAAAAAACACAAAAAAAACAAACCAAAAACCACCAAGCCCAAACCCCATGCACTGAGAAATAACTTTTTTAGCTATTTACCTGTGTGATTTACTGTGATAGCTCAAAATAAGGCCTGATTTCTGATGTCATCCCATGAGGAATCACTGATTTGGATCAGATGCCTGTGTATCACAAACCTGTAGATCTCACACAGGGTCTGTGCTTTCCAAGTTAAACGACCTTTTTGCTTTTGATTTGCCTTGAATTTTTTTGTTCTCAGAATTTCCTTTAAATAGGTGAAGATATTAGTTGTTCAAACTGTGCTACCCTTTATTTATCAATCTTCCTGGCTATGTGTCCTTTACAAATGCCTCTTCTAGTCATTAGTTTTAGCTTTAAATTAACTGTTCAATATATTTAATAGTTTCAGTCCTAGTGACATCTCTGAAAAGCCTTTAATAGTGCAAATGTGTTACGGTTTAACCCCAGCAGGCAGCTCAGCCCCACACAGTTGCTCACTTACTCCCTCCGCAGCGGGATGGGGAAGAGAATGGGAAGGGCAAAAGTGTGAAAACTTGTGGGTTGAGACAGAGACAGTTTAATAGGTAAAGCAAAAGTTGCATGCACAAGCAAAGCAAAGTAAGGAATTCATCCCCTACTTCCCACCAGCAGGCAGGTGTTCAGCCATCTCCAGGAAAGCAGGGCTCCATCACGCGTAACGGTTACTTGAGAAGACAAACGCCATCACTCTTGAGTGTCCCCCCCCCTTCCTTCATCTTCCCCGGCTTTATATGCTGAGCATGACGTCATATGGCATGGGATATCCCTCTGGTGAGTCGGGGTCAGATGTCCCGGCTGTGTCCCCTCCCAGCTTCCTGTGCACCCCCAGCCTACTGCCTTTGATGCTGTGTAAGCACTGTTCAGCAACGGGTAAAACATCCTCTGTTATCAACACTGGTTTGGTCACAAATCCAAAACATGGCACCATATTGAGCTACTAGGAAGAAAATTATCCCAGCCAAAACCAGTACAATATGTTTAAGTCCCAGTTTAGAATTCATTGTTCACATCTTCCCATTAGCTGGTTCTTAATCCATTTAGTATTGTTTGTTAATATTGCATGATACTAATTTTAAAAACTAGTTTGTGTCAAATGTCAGCAAAAATAAAGTGGATTCATTTAGAGTTCTCAGAATTATTTTTATTCTACCTTTAAAAACAACCACTTAAAAAAGCATTTTCCATAAAAAAAATGTATTTACTGACCTAAATTGCATTATGACCATTATTAAATCCATCTCTTTGTTTAATTTCCTTGATATAATCTGATTTGTTGACTTAGCCACATGTAATTTGCTGGGTTGTCCTAATTTCCAGTTTTGAGTATTATGTTAGTTTTGTGGATCTTCAACTCTTCTAATTGAAGTGTCACAATTTAACACAGTCTGTGGTTCAGATTTCTCCTGTCAGTCATCCCCATGTACTTAGAATGAAATAGAGATAAGAAAGTGATGTTTCTTTCTTGGAGAAGCAGCAGTTTGTCTCAGTCTAATACTCATACTTTGTTTATTCATGTATGAATTAAGTGATTGTATTGTACTAACCTTATATTCAACTTTATAGAAGGTTATCTATTTCTAGTTTCTGGAGACAGTAATGAAACTTCTTCAGTAGATATGTCTTATCCATTAGCTCTCAGAAGAAGCAGTTTCATTAATATTTTATTTCTTGTAGTAGGATTGCAGGGGATGGGGTGTCTGTGGTGTTTTTTCCCCAACATATGCCATCCAAATCAATAAAATATTGTGAGAAAGTAACTTTTCTGAACCTGTCAGGACTGATTTAGCAAGGGAAATCCTTGATGCCTAAACTGTCACAGCATCAGCTGGGCTTTTAAGGGAGCGGGAGGTTAGCTCTGTATAAGCTCACCAGTACCACTAATCTGCTATCCTAGACCTAGAGAATGAGAGCAGCAACCATGATAGGGAGATTCTGACTAGGAACCAGCAGCGCTGGGACAGTTGTGATTACCAGGGAGAAGAGTGTCAGGGGTCTGTAGAAGGTGCCTAACACAGGAAAATTCTTCTCAAGCGATGTGAGGAGTTTAGAACTGTCTGTGAGGAGAGCCTTAGCCACACTGGCCAGAAGCCTCGAGAAGATGTTTTGTTTGATCTTTTTTTTTAATAGGAAAACTCTCTATTTATTACCAATAAAGCTTCTGCATAAGCATCTGAACCAAACTGCAGTGAGGAATGTAACTCCTGTTCAAAATGAGAGAATGAGCCATGGTTTGATGATGAGTTTCGGTAGATAATGTAGAGCTATGGCTTCCTTTGTACCAACTGTCCTCCTGAGGCTGCACATAGAGTCAGATTTGGAAGCTGGTCGAGCTGAAAGCTGTCTGTTTTCCTCCTCTGGATTAACGTCCAGCTGGGTCAATTCTCTGACGTGTCAGACTTGAGTGGGGACTGCATAAGCATTGAGGCTGGAAGAAGAGCGCAGGTGGGGGAAGGTTTCCATAACTTTGTACACAGCAGTATGGTTTTAGGTTGATTTAAGTCATTCACAGTCATTCCTGAACATACAGGGAGATCATATAGTGATTTATTCAGTAGTAATTAAACTTTAATTACCTAGAAGGCTTCAATTAAACATAGCAAGAATCATAGCTAAGTGCCTAAAGGACCATCTTAAAAATGAGATCTGAGTTTTAGTGTGTGTTTTATGAATGTTCATTGAATTATTGGCAGGATGGAAAGAGAGAATGGTAAAAGCTAACATTAGCCAAGTGAGGTTAACCTCTATGTGCTGCTTCTATACATAATGGAGAGAGAGGGTTGCCTAAACACTAACAGAACAGAGCTTTTGCAGAATGCAGTTGGGAACGTTTCATTCTCTTTCTTCCCTGGGTTTGTGAGTAATTTGTGCTAGGACTTAGGGGATGCATCATTTAGTTGCACAAGCTAAATTTGAGCATTTGTTACAGCAACTCTGTGTGTGTGTGTGTGTGTATACACACTTTTCCAGGTTGGGAAGTCTAACCGATTGCAAAGCCTTTCCCGGGGTGCTGTTAGTGCCTTGTAGTGCTTGCACTGCAGTGCTTTCAGACTCCTGGCCTGGTGGGATACTCTCGAGCTTTCCCTTCTCTCTCTTGACAGAGAAGTGAAAATGTTACAGAAAAACTAACATGAAATTAGGAGGGAAATTGGCTAGGAAAATGGTCATTAAAAAGGCATCTGTTCTGTGTTGCAGTTCTCTGGTTGCCAAAATATATAAACAAAATGCAAGTCTTCACTGTAGTGATTTGTGACTTGTATGCAGTTTTTGTTCCGTGGTCAAGTACGTTCTGAAATCTCTCATCCATATTGTCTTCTTTTTTGCTAGGAACTTGATAAAGAACTTCCAGTGTTAAAACCTTACTTTGTTCAAACGCCGGAACTTGCTGGGAAGACAGGAACTGGTATGCGAGTCACGTGGCTGGGACATGCCTCAGTTATGGTGGAAATGGATGAACTTATATTTCTTACTGACCCAATCTTCAGCCAGCGAGCTTCCCCTACTCAGCTGATGGGTCCCAAGCGCTTCCGAGGACCTCCGTGCACAGTAGAGCAGCTCCCCAAAATAGATGCAGTCGTGATCAGCCACACCCATTATGATCATTTGGACTACAACACTGTAACAAGTTTAAATGAACGCTTTGGGAGTGAGCTGCGATGGTTTGTACCTCTGGGGCTCTTGGACTGGATGCAGAGATGTGGTTGTGAGAATGTGATTGAACTGGATTGGTGGGAAGAGAACTGTGTCCCTGGTCATGATGCAGTAACTTTTGTCTTCACCCCTTCTCAACATTGGTGCAAAAGGACTGCGACAGATGATAACAAGGTTCTTTGGGGCAGCTGGTCTGTCTTGGGACCTTGGAACAGGTTTTTCTTTTCAGGAGATACTGGTTATTGTGTTGCTTTTGAACAGATAGGTAAAAGGTTTGGACCTTTTGATCTTGCAGCCATCCCCATTGGAGCTTATGAGCCAAGGTATGAAAATCAAAGTTTGATGAAAATACATAAATGAAATGATGTACTGATGACAAAAAATACACCCAGAAGTGAAAGCTGTAGGTATGCTCATATTAAGATTTTACAATAGAATTTAGAGACAAAAGAAGGAAATTGTAGAATGACAGGAAAAAAGCAGGCAATCAGATGATGGAGTAGAAATGTCTAGGAAACTTGCCTGTGTATGAGTGGTGTTCTTGGAGGGGTTTTTTCCTTCAATCTTAAGCACAGCAAGGATGATTCAGCTGACTTTCTTCCATGAAAAATGTTGAGTGAAAATCTGGAATTACTTTGTGGCTTTTTCTTTTAAGTAGCATCACTTAATCCAGCCCGTTTAGATGCACGCAATTTGTGGCATTTTTCTCTTGCTTGAGTCCTTACGCTGTTTTTGCAACTTATCTGGAGATAAAGATGAATCTTTTATAGAGTGTGAAAGATCCGCTTGTTTAAGCGTCTGTATCCTACTTATGACAGGGTATGTAAACTTTTAGGTGATAACACCCATATAATGCTGGAAGCAGAGCATGTATAGGGAATGCTCTGGGAAAGGAAAGATAGGAATCAGAATTATGTGGTAAAAATCCAGTATCTTTCAAGAACTGCCAGCTTCTCTCTTCTGCATTACCACCCGTTCCTTTAGGCTGTCTTCTGAAGCACACACTTCTTGGTGTGCGCTGCTAGCATGACATTTTTTCAGGGATGGATTTAAACCTATCGCCTTAATGCCTCAAGGCACCAGTAATATGTCCTTATACTATTAAAAATATAGATAAGAAAAAAAGAGTTTGAAAAGAGGAGTGAAATACATGAAATGCTGTTTTGTGAGTATGTTGGTATATTCCAGCTTGTTGATTTTGGGTGTTCTGTATGTTGTTCAGACATACATGCTCCGTAATTTTTTTTTATTAGGTGAGTGTTTTTTCTGGTGGGTTTTTTTTTTTTTTTTAGGATCTTTGCAACTTGCCCAATGAAAGTAAAGAAGAAATCTTGCACTAAATTAGGTGACACAAAAACATTTACTTTGTGTTTTGGTAGGTGGTTTATGAAATACCAGCATGTGGATCCTGAAGAAGCAGTAAGAATCCATATTGACGTTCAAGCAAAGAAGTCTGTAGCAATTCATTGGGGGACCTTTGCTTTAGCAAATGAGGTAAATTTCAACACTGTACATGAGTTCAGATTTCCTGACTACACAGTCATTAATGAAGCTTTGCTCTTGCAGTTTAACCTAGGTATCTGTAAATGTATGCTTAACATGTAAACTTTGTAGGAGTGAAAAGTTGTTACTATACGTACTGCAGTTAAAAACAACGCTTAGCATAACCAATTACATAAAATATTTCCACAGTTAAGATTGATTTGAAAGTACAGAGTTACTGAAACAAATGTGGAGGATTTCTGATCTCCAAAAGCTGAGGAACATGAAAGGTGGGGACACATATGCAACAATAAAAGTAAATTCAGGAGTGCATCACTTGTAGAGAGAAAGAATTGCGTGCTTGTAGTTCAACACAGTATTTATTAATATGCCTAGTAAATAAATTGAATAGTATCTTTGCTAGTTGATTCATAGTTAAATACCAGCAAGAATACGAAACACTGAGTTATTCTAAGTTGCTGACTTTTTTGTTTATTTTTTTTTATTCCTCCTCCCCCTCTGCCAAGTCCCCAGTTCTAATAAGGAGGTTACCCAGGTACCTTAACAGTGACTAAAAATGCAGTAAAAGGGAAGTATCTACATCTACTTCGATACACCTTGCCTGGGAGCTGGTTTTCAACTTTATCTTTGCATCAGTTGCACCACTTTATCTTGTAACTCAGCCCTGATGCTGTTAGTTCTCTTCATCTGATATGTCATGCTTTCTTTAAATTGGGTATAACATTTTCTATCCACAGTGCTTCTAATAAGCTGTGTCAGTAGTGCCTGTGGTCCAAATGGTACTGTGATTTTTAGAAGCACAGAACCATAGATTATTTCTTGCCGATAAAATGTAAAAAATACAATTTTTTTCCCCTGGAATATAATAAATATAATGATGTAACTATAGGGAGACCTCATTGAAACGGCACTAGTTTTCAAACAGTAAAACTGAGAACTTTGTTTTACTACACGAGAGAAAGCGCCATCTGCTGACGTGCTCACTCAATGACTGAATTTTGGATAGGTGCCTAGCTAGTTACTATACAACTGTAAATCAGCATTCTTATAGCTTGAAAATGAAACTAAACATTTTAATTTGACAAATACATACCCCTCCTTTTTAGATAATGTCTAAAATGTAAACCATTTCTTGTTTAGAGCAGTGATGCTCTTTCTTTCCCCCAAATGCTGCAATGGTATATTTTTGCCTCATATTATTCTTATTTTTCCAGTATTACTTGGATCCTCCAGTTAAACTGAATGAAGCTCTTGAAAGATACGGCTTGAAAAAAGACGACTTCTTTGTCTTAAACCATGGAGAATCACGGGACTTGAGTACAAACGATGGGTTTGAATAATGAAACAGTAACAGTTCCTTGTAAGCCTCCTTTGATTTGAACTAGCAATTAATGTTACAAATATTAATATGATGTAGTTACAAAGTAGATTTTTTTTTTTTTGGAGTGGATTGGATTTTTAGATGCCAGGTTTGTCAGTTTCACAACTAAAACTTGCATACCAATTTCATGATAAATTTTACTAGTTATATTGTTTATAAATTTTGAGAGGTGATCTAAAAGCTGCTTAATATATAAGGTATTGTCTGGGAATAACTTGCAGTTTCAACTTTTATGTACACCATTGATAAAGTACTGTTTTTTTAAAAACTCGTCATGTTACCTACACCAGCAATAATAACCTCAGCACAGGACATATTCTTAGAGTTAATGGCTGACTCGAATTAGTCATTGTTGGAATGTCATCTCCCACTTGTTAGTCATTAATCTTCAGGTTATGCCCTGTACCTTGATAGCTTCACTGTATGTTTTGTGGGGTGGAGTCTTCCAATACAGCTGTCTTGTTAAAGCACAAGCGCAGTAAAATAATTATGTTTCTACATTTTCAGATATTGACGAACCACAAAAGCTGAATTTTAAGATGATCTAAAGAAACGTGCCTTTTAAAGAGAGAGATAATTTAATATTGCATCATTGATGTGTAAAACTTACTGCTGGCCAGAGTATCTGCACACTTTCATTGTTTTGTCAATATTTTTAAGTTAGGCCTGAATGTGTCTACAATAACTTTCTTGTCAAATGCAGTACATGAAATGGAAGAATCCATTAATGGCACTTGCCTTTGCATTGATTCAGCCTATTATTAAGTGTTTCTGGTTTTTGGTTGGTTTTTTTTAAGTGAAAAGTCTTAAGCAAGGGCTGTGGTATTTTTTCTTATAGCTTCCCTATAATTTTAAAGTTGAATGAGAGATTACAACATTGTTCAGTATTGTAAAACTTGGCTAAATGTATCTGTATCAAATTGCCATGCTAATTTACAGAATTAAAGCCTATTGTTGCCAATAAAAAGGGTTGTTATTCTCCTTCATAATTCACTGGCAAATCATTTTTTTGTTCATGATTTGTTTTGGTCTATGGGATATGTGTATTTTTTTACTCTTGCTGTGCATTACGTTTTATGTTCATACTCCACAAAAATAAATAAAAAAAAGGACACATTATTTCCCTGCAATATAAAGACATGAACTTCTGGCAACCAATTATAACCAGTTAATGAGATTTCATGCTAGTAGCAAACTGAAGTAATCTTTTAACCATTGACAGTTATCTTTTAAAAATTTATATTGGAAAGTCCTAGAAGCCTTACTTCTAAGTTCTCACTTCTTGCTTAATACCACCAAGGAACAGCACAAGGAGGCAAGTAATTAGTTAGTCCAAGTTCATGCCAAGGAAGGGTTTTGGAACAGAGGATTACACGATTGTACGAAAACGTAGCTTATACTCCTTTTGGTAGGATTCATATTTGACAAATACCTTTTCAAATAAAGAAATATTGTTAATTCTAGTATGGTCTAGAGGTATTCACCAGCATTTGTTCAAAACTGGTTTAAAACTAATGTCAGTCTTTCAGTGTTGATTTTGGGGAGGGTATTTCACATGAAGTCTCTGTTGGGCCTTGTATTTATACAATACCTTCAATAATGATTTGGATAATACAAAGCATATTGCATGTTCATAATATTGTGGAGGACAGCAGGATGCAGGACGTTTTGAGTACTTTGAAGGACATGGTTAAAACTGAAGGTTGGGTTTTTTTTTATTTTTCAAAATCATAGAATCATAGAATGGTTCAGGTTAGAAATGACCTTGAGGATCATTGAGTTCCAACCCCCCTGCCGTGGGCAGGGACACCTCCCACTAGACCAGGTTGCCCAAGGCCATGTCCAGCCTGGCCTTGAACACCTCCAGGGATGGGGCCTCAACAACCTCTCTGGGCAACCTGTTCCAGTGCCTTACCACCCTCAAAGTAAAAAAATTCTTCCTAATGTTTAATCTCAACCTGCCCTCTTCCAGTTTAAAGCCATTCCCCCTCATCCTGTCACTACATGCCCTAGTAAAAAGTCCTTCCCCAGCTCTCCTGTAGGCCCCCCTTAGGTACTGGAAGGCGGCAATAAGGTCTCCCCAGAGCCTTCTCTTCTCCAGGCTGAACAGCCCCAGCTCTCTCAGCCTCTCCTCATAGGAGAGGTGCTCCAGCCCTCAGATCATCCTCGTGGCTCTCCTCTGGATGCGCTCCAACAGTTCCATGTCCTTCTGTTGTTGGGGACTCCAGAGCTGGATGCAGTACTCCAGGTGGGGTCTCACGAGAGTGGAGTAGAGGGGCAGAATCACCTCCTCTGACCTGCTGGCTGTGCTCCTTCTGATGCAGCCCAGGATCCGGTTGGCCTTCTGGGCTGCGATTGCACATTGCTGCCTCATGCTGAGCTTCTGGTCAATCAGCACACCCAGGTCCTTCTCCTCAAGGCTGGTCTCCAGCCATTCCCTGCTGAGCCTGTATTTGTACTTGGGATTGCCCCGACCCAGATGTACAACCTTGCACGTGGTGTGTTTTGGTTTGGATCTATTAATTCACAGCATTTGTATGTAGAACGGTGACAGTTACCCTTTGCTTGGCGCAGATAAGATCCCATCTAGGACATAGGATAAAAAAAATCAGACACACTTGTGTGAAGACACTTTGGAGACTCTTGCATGATTTCAGAACACCTCAATAGCATTGTTTATGAAGAAAGCATTTAAAAATAGGTCTTTCTGAGCCAAAAAAAGAAGACTGAGACAGCATAGTAACAAGTTTTTGTGTGTTTTTAGAAAAGGGGACAACGGTCACTGGTTTCTGTCAGCTGTCAAAGGAAAGGATAAGGGATCAACTTTAATTATCAGAAAGATCCTATTTGAAAAACTTATTTTGAGGTTGAAGAACATGGAGGGGAACATTGAGACATCTCTGTTGCTGAGCTTAAGAAAACACATATATATCAGATATACCTAGAACAGACGAGTCTAAGTTCCTGTTAGAAGAGGAAGGTGGGACTGGTAAACTCTTAGTGTCTGATCTATCTTTTCTTTTTCTTTGTTACATACAGAAGCAGAAAAATTTAAATCTACAAAAAGTATCAAAACATTAAGTGACTGTAATGTAACTTGCTTATTACAAAATGAACTGTGTTTCTGGAGCAGTGGGAAGGAGAAAGGGAAGTTCCATGTCAATGATGCCATTGTCAGGGTTCTGACTGGGAATTGTGCCAACTTCTATTTCTGCCTTAATTGTATTCCTGATAAGTTAAAAGTACCTATGTAGATAAATTAGATACATGTAGCTTTACCCCTGTATTGATCAGGGCATAGATATGTTGTATTTTCAAGGTCACATTTTTCTTACAGTTTTAGCTATTTGCAAAGTCACCTACCAAAAATAAATAAAATACCTATTGAAGTACAGAAAGAGAAAAGAGCAATATTTTATTAAGAGCAGAGTGGGTACATTAACTTAGCAAGATGAAGCATCTGGTAACATTTTTAGGTAATAAAGGTCTCTTAAAAATGGTAAAAGGTGGAAAACTTGTTTCTAGCCTTTAAACGTGACACTGTTTTTGCTTTCTCTCTGATGCAGTGTTCAGGAAGATTTAGCAGTCACATTCTGTTACGAAGTGTGATCATCTTTGTGTCCCTCCTCTGGAATTGCTCCAACAGCTCCATGTCCTTCTTATGTTGGAGGCCCCAGAGCTGGACGCAGTACTCCAGGTGGCATCTCACCAGAGCGCAGTAGAGGGGCAGAATCACCTCCCTCAGCCTGCTGGCCACACTTCTTTTGATGTGGCCCAGGATACGGTTGGCCTTCTGGGCTACAAGTGTACACTGCCAGCTCGTGTTAAGCTTCTCATCCACCAAACCCCCTAGTCTTCCTCAGGGCTGTCCTCAATTCATTCTCTCCCAAGCCTGTATTTATGCATAGGATTGTCCTGACCCACGTGCAGGACCTTGCACTTGGCCTTGTTGAACTGCATGAGGTTTGCGCAGGCCCACCTCTCCAGCCTGTCCAGGTCCCTCTGGATGGCATCCCTTCCCTCCAGCATGTCAACTGCTCCACACAGCTTGCTTTCTTCGGCAAACTTGCTGAGGGTGCACTCAATCCCACTGTCCATGTCACCAACAAGATGTTAAACAGCACCGGTACCAGTACCAACCCCTGAGGAATGCCACTCGTTACTGGTCGCCACTTGGACATCGAACTGTTGACCACAGCTCTTTGAGTGCAACCATCCAGCCAATTTCTTATCCACTCTGCGATAATCTTTGATTCATAGTAAAACATTTTGAAAATATGTATGCTTTCCTTAAAGTCACAATTTTAAGGCAAGATAAAATTCTTTTGATTTTTTTCCAAATGTAGAAACCTTGCATGGCTGTGGTTAACTGCAGTGCAGTCTGACTAAATGGAATGGATCTACTAAGCACATGAGAATGCAATTTTAGAATATATTCCATGCAGGTATGGTAAAAAAACATAGGCTGGATAACTTTAATGTGCAGTTTTCATTGAAAATACTATTTTTGTAGGAAGCCAACAGTAGTTTGGTTTTGTTTTTATCTAATATTTTCTAAGATGTGCCTGCACCCATTTAGTAGATATCAGATTAATAAAATGTAAATGCCAGATCTCTAATTGCTAAATCTTTAATGCACCATTCTATAGAGGTATTTATTCAAGAGCTGTAAATATTTAAGGCAACAAAAATTCTTGACATTGAGAAGAATATTTTGATTCACTTTACTCATCCATTTAAAATGTTTACTGCATTTATGAAAGTTTTCATCTTTTAAACTATTCCTCCCTCTTTGAGTACATGTACCAGCTGTACAGTGGTTTCTCCGTACTAATTAAGCTATTGATTTTATCTTGCTCGTAAAAAAGAAAAAAATAATGTTATGCTCTCTACATTAAACACACTGCATTCTCTTTTGTAGTAACTGATTTGTACCTAATAATATGGTATTGTTTGGTATTTTTTAATTGTTTTATTGTTTGCGTGTTGGGTTTTTTTTCAGCATAGTATTCCTAAGATTATTTTCATCAAGTCAGTCTATCTTTAAAAAAAATATCACTATTGTGTTAATATTCTCACAACTTGCTCTTTCACTTCTGTATCAGGGTGATGCAACAAAGATGCCAGTTTCTGAGCGAATGGGGTAGAGTCCCTGCAGAGCGTAAAGAAAATCGAATCTTCGCTGTATTGGTCCTGAATCACGGTGCCATCTTCATTGTTCACATTCTTTTTCAAGTTTGCTGCAAATGTCAGGGCTCTAAGCAGAATATCTCTGTTTATACAGTTGTCAAAAAGTAACAGCAATGACGGCATCTAAGATATTCAAGAAAAAAACCACCATACTTAATCAACAGCAGTAACTACATGTAACTAAATCTAACTTAAAAAAAATGCAAAAAAAAAATATCTGCAGCTGAGCCATCTAAAACAGAAACCCTATGAAATACCAGAACTCTATATGCTGTGAAAGCATGCCAGAAACTTGCACAGCACGCACATTTCCTCTTCAGAAAAGACTGGCTTGTGCATCACAAACTAATAAATGCTTTGTACATTCAGTCTCCAAAATGTGGCTGTCTGGAAAATTCCCATTTGGAAGAGAGGGTCTCCTTTCCTTCTCAATAACATTGCTTTTGCCCTCGGCAGCGAACTGAATGTCTTTATGTTAGCACACCTGATAAATGAGAAAAGGTTACACTTTTAACAGAGAACTGACTGTTTAGCTACCCAACCCTTGTTTTAATAATGAAAGCCGCTGGTATCTAGACTAGCTTTGCGCATGGCAGGTGGCTCAAAAATAAATGCCACTGCATGTTTTAGGAACCTTACTTTGGGAGGGGGAAGAGAATGCAGCACCATTCCAGTCCCTGACTCTTTGTTTTGGTGTGAGGAAAGGATATAACTGAAATAAACCTGTATGCCAAGGCCAGCAATAGCAAACGTCAGATAAAGTTCTCTACAAAGACATAAGTAAATGCACAGAGAAGGTTCACTTACAGGGCTCAGAGACAACAGTTTTATGGCTGCATTTGAGTAAAGGGGTGGGGATTTCAGTGGAATTTTGTCTTCTTAGGTACAGTACGTTAGCTATAGAAACAGCTGCTGAGAAGGATCATTCACAGTACTGGTTGTATTTGATGTTTGTACCTGGTCTTCAATCTATATACTGACTGCATGTCTGGAAATGAGGTTTTGGGTTTGTTTTCGAAACTTATCAGGGTACCTTATATATATTGCATACAAAAATTCATAGTACTACTCCTTTGGTGGAAAGGGAAGGTGAGAACAGGCTTCCGCGACTTGTCACCGATTATTTGGAATGGTACATAGGAAGTATGACCAACTGTCTTCAAGTGCAGGGGCCCTGTGACTCCCCCTCTGCAAGTACGGTATCTGTATTACACTGCACTCTGGAAGAAAGCTAGTCTGTGAAAGAACGTACACGTCTAGATACTGATTTTAACCTGGTACTGCCTAGAATTGTACTCTGGAGTTGCATATATACTTCTAATACATTAAAATTATTCTAATGCATGCACATATCTACACACATAGACATGTATAAATGCTAAAAATATAATGAAACAGCAAGAACCCTACTTGAGCTCTAAGAAGATGTCTTGTCATAGCTGGGTTTGCGGATAAGTTCACAAGGACTTTCAAAACTTGAATCTGAAATGAGGAACGTACAAGTTCATTGCAAGCTCCAAAACCAGTAAGTACAGCGGTAACGGGCATCAGTAATTGACTGGGAGAGGAAAAGGTGGAATGGGTCAACTAACATCTTGAGTTGCGCACTTCAGGAAAAAACAGAGCTTATGGAGTCACTAGCATGTACGTACATTTGAGAAACAAAACAGACATTTTAGAATCAAATTCAGCTTGACTTAAACATCAAAATAAGGCAAGATCTATAAACAACTCAAAGCAGACAAAATACGGAATATTTTTTAAATATACAGAGGATAGTTAAGTACTATATTTGTGATCAGAAGCATGTAGAAATACACCTCTGTACTTGCCTGGACCTCGTGACACTAATCCTTTAACTAAACACTAAGAAAAGGCCAAATGCTGCTTATTGTACTGAAGTAAAATAGGTCTGCTAAGTTTGCTGGAAATTTGTGTTTTGGAAACTGGTTTTGGTCTAATAGAGCAACTGAATACGTTGATATTGATGGTACTGTGACATCTTGAATAAATGCTGAATTTGGTCCCCATTTGAAGCTTTTCTCTTTCAGTGTTACAATAATTCACAAATAAGCACAATTTCCCATTGCAGTCATTAGGGTTGCAAGAGATGTCATAAGCGTAAGTGAACAGAAATCCATAACTTCTTGGCATGTTTCCCTAGACAGATTCATGCATCAGTGAAGCCCTTCACATGCAGATTCTCCTTTCTCTGTGATGCAGTAGCAATGTTTAGGAAGCAGAAGAGAATTCTGGAATTGCGACAGCAAAGGCATAGGACAATAGCAGTGCATACGGCACTGCTTTGGTAGAGCTCTAGCCCAACGGTTCCACTACCAAGATTCCTTTCCTCCCCTCTTTCTGCATTTACAGATTTTATGCACTATCTGCTATCGTTAATGAGTATTTGATTTTCTAAGCACAGTCTAAACAATTTACAAAAACAGTAAAAATGAGGCATGTGAAGCAGCTTCATAAATGGTTTGTAACAATACACTACGTAATACCTGTGTCCTTTCAGTTCCTTCTGAAAGCAAATGAAGAAAGCATGGAATTGAGTTTGTCATCTTATGGTGGTAGTCACCGGTAACAGACATATTTGTCAACAATCGGAGTCCAGCTAGCTGCAGATCAGAATTCCGGGGAGCTGACTCAACGTTCCTACAAACTTGAGTAATATACACCTGGGGAAAAAGGGAACGAGATCAAAAAGAGAAGACACTTTTTGATACAAGCAGATTTTCTATTTACAAATAGTATCAGTGGCATAGCCACAGTAGCGTAAGTACCTCTTGAACACTGCTGGCTGAATACTTAACCTGATCAAGGATCTTGGAAACAATCATAGAATCGTCTAGATTGGAAGGGACCTTGAAGATCATCAAGTCCAACCATCAACCTAACACTGCCAAAATCACCACTAAAGCATGTCCCACACCACATCTACCCGTCTTTTAAATACCTCCAGGGATGGTGATCCACCACTTCCCTCTGCAGCCTGTTCCAATGCTTAACAACCCTTTCAGTGAAAAACTTCTCCCTAATATCCAAGCTAAACCTCCCCTGGCATAACATGAGGCCACTTCCTCTTGTCCTATTTGGGAGAAGAGACCAACTCCCACCTCTCTACAACCTCCTTTCAGGTAGTTGTAGAGAGTGATAAGGTCTCCCCTCAGCCTCCTTTTCTCCAGGCGAAACAACTCCAGTTCCCTCAGCTGCTCCTCAAAAGACTTACTCTCCAGACCCCTCACCAGCTTTGCTGCCCTTCTGACTTTTTTGTCAGTACTTTTTTTGTTTTGCTTTGAATATATTCAAACATTCTATTGGCATGATAGAAGCAGACATTACAGAGTTATGCTCACTAACCTTTCTGAAGCATAAATTGCTCTGAAAACCCAAATTCCTTTGACTCTATCTCAGAAGTGAAACATTTGCTTTAAGGAGTTATTTAAAAAAATCAATTACAGCAACCAACGTCATCTTAAATGTTGAGAACAAGCTAAGGACAAATCTTGGAATGAAATCCTTTCTTCCAACCATGCGGCCCATTCACATCAGGAACAGCGATGACAACTGACATTAACAACTACCTTTTACCAAATTTTCTTCTGGATGAAAGTATACAATGGATCTTGGAGTCCTAACTAAGAAAAGAATTACTTTGCCTTTACTAAAAGAGTTGTTTTCTACCTATATGCCTATATAAATATTTGCTGTTGGATATGCCTATATAAATATTTGCTGTTGGCAAGCACTACTTTAAAAGAAGTTGCTCAGTGCTAAAGATGCTGCAAACTACCATGTACAGTCAAACTGCTTTTTTATCAAGCTAATGAAAAAACTAGTAAAAAATCTTCGAATCTGTACCAGCTCAATGCTTGGACATGTCTTGATCTCTTGATTAATTTCATGTCAAAAGTGGATGCTTTTAATGGCTGGTCCTTTCATATCCGTAGCATCTACTATATTTAGAAGCTGGGCTTGTCGTTTTTACACACTATTCTTTTAAGATGAAAATATCACCCTGAAAGACTGGTGTCATACAAACCCAGGGGATTGATTACTGTTTTCTCCTCCCTTGCCTAAGGAGTCATGGTAAGTTCAGTCTGAATTCCATCCTATTAAATAACCAGTACTGATGTTCTAGACATGTTTGGAAATCATCTTGCCTCACATAATTTTACTATAAACTTAGCAGCACAATCTCTGTTTGATAGCATTTGGTGAAAGCTGAACACAAACTGCCTAGTTTCCTAACTGTCTTTTACAAAAAGTAAGTGCCAGTGATGCAGTACATTTTTAAGTTATCCTTTTGACCTTGGGATGCACAGATCATCCAGATCTGCTGAATCGTATGTCCAACATCAAAACATTTTGGCATCCTGGCTAGTATTTGACAAACATGCTGAAAGCCCTGTACTACCTCCTGTGTCTCAATTACTTTGATTTTTCCCTTTAAGAAACTTACCTGTATCTCTTCCTGATTTTTAGTATTCATACTTAAATTATTAAGTGCATTTAGTGCTTTTTCTTTAACTTTGGGAACACAATCTGAGAGCATTCCTCCAATAATAGACAGGCCATTCAAATTTCGGATTATATCCTGAAATACAAAACAGACATTTAATAAGACTATTAAAAAAATAAATTAAATGCTGAAGACTTTCCTGGAAGTTTCCATTTTAACACAAATGGAATGCATAAATGAAGACTTCCAGAATAGACTGCACTGTTTAAAGAGAGAGTGTTAGCGATATTGCTTTATAGCTTCCACTGAAATTAAGCATAGTCCTGCTTAGGACCAAAGTATTATTTGACATTATTTGACAATGCCACAGTACCTTTACTTCTAAAATCTGGCCTGCAAGGCATGCTTAAAGCATTTTAGATTTTCAAGAATAAAATGTAATTATTGTATAATGAGTTTATAAAATATCTGAGCCAGGTCACAGTCCCTAAAAGTCCTGACTGAACAGAACAGAATTTCAAGATGCAGCTTGATATTATTACAAGTAGAAGTTCTAAAACTTTATCTTTCTTTTCCATTTCTAATCTTTCTCACTTAGACTCTAACCATCATGGAAAAAAAAAAAAGTACTGTTTTCAAGAAAATCAAAAATGGGCCAATGCACCTTTAGATTCAGTTACATTGTGTTCAGAGAGATTTATATTAAGAAAACAGTTTTGAGAAGCCAGAATAGACAACTGTCATAAGTATCATACAAAAAGGGGAAAAAAAACAAAAAAAAGGGTGGGATCATAGGTTAAACCTTTACAAAGGCATGAAAGTCTGCATCCAGCTCAAAGTTTTTCTGCATCATATTTCCAATTGATTTGAAGAGATGTGGACAGTTGGAAAGTCGCTAAAATGTAAATGGCATCCAACTTTGTAAAGATAAAAAATCAGTTTCAATTATCTCAGTAAATTTCAGATCTGATCCTGAAAGTATTTAACCCTTCTCCAGTTCAACACTTTCAGCAACATTACAAAACTGTAAACAACAGAAGATATATTTACAGCCCTATTAAAGTCTGTACAGAGTTCTATATTTTAAGTTGTACAAACATTAAGCTTACATAAATTCTGTGAAGTTGGTAAATTATACTATTTGGGCTAGCAGAAACTAAGGCATAGACACAAAATGGATTTTAGAACACAAGTTATCCTAGCTCTCAGTCCTGTGTCACTCTTCAGCAAAACAGCACCTCTCATCTTCCATACTGAATCTTATTGAAACACTGTTGTTTTCTGCAGAACAATACTTACTTGATTTACAGAGAAGGCAGCACTGTTGCTGAGAGTGATTAAAGCTTGCTCTTGAATTAATGGATCATCTGTGGCCTGGAGCAAATGAATAAGCTTCTGTAGGGCATCCGCATCCATGGTATGGGTTGACGCTGGAGGACTGTTGTCTGTCAAGGATTAAAAATGAAATACTTGATACAAAGTTTGAGACATTTTACTTAGTTGCCACTTAACATTTTTTACAAACCTGAGGTTTAGTTCTCAGTTGTAGGATGCTTTGTTCCAAGTTTGATTGTACCCAACCATCATATCATAGCAAAAAGACTGTGTTTTACAACAGCCAGACTTCTGTCATTTTTCCTGAGTCCCCCGACTACCTCTTTTCTAAGTAGAAAATAAAAGGAATACGTAACAAGAGCTTGAGGTGTGTTACTCTTTGGTTAACCAACAGCAAACCTCCCCCTCAAATGATTAGGAATATTCACTAAACACGTTAATTTTTTTCCTTGTGTTCCCTGAAATATGGAAGCCTGTCTGGAAACTGTAAGAAAACAGAACTTCCAACCTGTAGACTACTACTTCCAGAAATTATGATAATGACGTTTTGCTAGTACCCTGAGGTCCTTTGACAACGTAACAGCCACAATGTTAAGAGCACTGCCGATCATGGCATCACTCAACCAACCAAGGAAGGCTGTTTCTGAGTCAGGTCGATGTTATGGAGTACCTGGCTTTCATAAAAGGGTGACACAAATGCCATCAAAGATCGTTTTCAGCCAGGTTGGAGGCAGAGCTATTTAGCTAGATGAATAGCCAGGAGACCCAATTTATGACTACTGGACCAGTCAGAGATGACTCAAGATGACTTTTGAGAAGGTAACCAGTCTTTTATAATTCCATATATTTGCTGTCACCATCTCACCAGGCAAACACCATAGGAGAGGTCAAAGTTAATGATGATAATTCAAGAGCTAGCTTGAAAAACAAAATCACTTTTTATCCTCATCTCATCCTCGTCTAAACACTTTGTTTAGGTTTGAATTATAGGGGGAACACGAATAACTTCAATAACAGAACAACAAATCAGCCCATTAAGTAAACACACCGACTGGACGTTTGCTTCAGGCGACTTTAAAAAAATAAATTAGGCTTTTCTAAAAGTCAAACACGCTCTGGAGTCCTCCAAAGCCGTCGCATGGCTACCACAGGGCCGGTCAGCCGTACTGTGCACCCCGGCCGCAGACCCGCCCCCGGGGCCGCAGGGGGGCACAGCGC
>NW_009647856.1:127155-169549 GCF_000708025.1 Charadrius vociferus
GGCCACAGGCTCCTCCGGCACTATCCGTGGGAGGGAGGCTATCCCTCCCGGGGGATCCCCCGTTATCCCTCAGTAGTGCCCCGGTACCGGCTGGTTGGGTCCCTCAGCGTTGGACAGGGTGTTTGAGGCCCATAACGCTGCTCTCTGCTCTTGTGGGGCGCGTTCGTGCTCTGCTCCTTTTTAATAGCTTGCTTTAAGCCATTGGGAAAGCTTTAAAAATAGGAACAATGGAACAAGGTAATTCTGCTTCTTAATCCATGTTTAAACTCAAACGATGACTGAAGTGAAGGCAAACGCAGTGAACTGCATTGACATCTTCCCTACATTTGATTGAATTTTTTAGTTTTAATTACAGAAGGACCGTATTTTATCTAGAAACTTTGACATGTGCAGTGGCTGTATACTTCCCTTCCTTTTGAGGGCTGAGGGCACAATCAGTGGTTTTTTACGGCCTGTCAGAAGTAAAGATGGTGGTAGACCACATTTTAGATGTTGGTGGATTATTTATTGGCCCAGGAGTCAACAAACTTACACGAAATGTTAGAGAATAGAACTTTTCGTCACATCGTGAAGGACTGGGGGGGAAACGGAGTTGGTGGGTTTGCCTTTAGGATTCTTACCTGATTCTCTGTATTGCTTTATTTTCCTCCCTGTTTGTCACATTCACCCCTGGCTGTTTAAAAATCTGCAGCAGCTGTTCTTCAGTTTCCGTAAAACAAAGAAAGGCATAATGCACAAGTACAAGTTTAAAAGACATCCTGATACTTTTAAGCTACCAAAAATAGACCCCATTTGCAAGCAGCTATTACAGCCAGGATTTCCATGGAAACATTAATAAAGAGATCTTGAGCCAATTAGAATAATTATAGAGCAGCACTGCCACGCAGACTGAGTACCTCTCCTGAGAGCGTGTTTCGTGATCAGTCTGTTTTTTTAAGCACAGAAAAACAAAAGATAAGATGTATCTGTGTGAGGTGTGTTTCTTGATTCAGCACTTCAAAAATAGCTCATATTTACATTTCCAAGCAAAAGCTATAAATACTTTTGTAGCACCAGTGGCATTAAGTTAATAAACTAAAAATGAAAAAATTAAGGTTAAGATTAAAGGGAGTTTCTTAAAAGAAAGAACCAGTTAAAAATTAGCCTGTGTAAGATCTTTTTCTCATTTTTTTTCTTGTTTCTTAGAGTTTCGTGCTTGCTGATATCTAGTCATATTTCTTATTTCATTTTATTTTTTTTTAATTTCTTTATGAAGTTACAGTATGCTTGGTGTGGAGATAAACGAGATGATACTGGTCCCTGTATTAAGGAACATCAGAGCTGAGCTGAGACTTATGAACATTTATATACGCATTCTCAAAATGAAGAATGTAGAGTTCTAAAATGGCCATTTGCTTAAGTCCTTTTGTGATTAAGTTGTAGTTTGGACATGGTCCAAACACAGTTGGAGTCCAAATAATCATGTCCAAATAATTTGGGATTCCCTGCTGTGTCTGAGTCTTTCATTCCTGTCTGATTTCTCTTTCAGTTCTCATCCAGATTTACTTTTAAACTGTATCCGTAAAAAGGCAAACTGTAATCCTGCAAATGGTATGCATATGACGACTTCCACTGTTGTTGGTAGCTGTAATCTTACAATGTTAATATTAAATATGGATGTAGAGATGGCCTAAGATTTTTCTGCTGTATGACCCAAATGAATTTTGGCATGACGGGTAAATGAGTAAAGTGGTAGGAAGAGGAATGTGGTTATGGCTGGAAGAGAGGAAGCCTTTGAAGGAAGCCAGGCTTTCTACTCTGGGTTAGTGGAAGGCTGAAGCTCATCTCCAGTCCTCGCCTCATTATATGTTTCACACACCCTCCTCTTTTCATCCTCTTCCCCTCACAGGACCAGCAGCAGCAAACCAGACTTTCTGGGTCTCCAGATGAGGCGAAGTTGACAAGTGTTTTGTCACAGTTTTGCATCACTTTCATTGTCACTGTTAATTTGCTGCTTTGGGCTGCTACCACCTTGCTAGAACTCCTCCTGGGGATGGCAGGCTTTTGCTGTCTTTGCAAAATGCATCTGGATTTAGTCTCTTATTGCAGGTAGATATGAAATAATAATATTTATCACTTATAATACTGCATTGACATTTAAGCAAGGTGTCATGGAATAGTAAAAATGTATAAATGGTAATGTAATTTGAATATATGGTGAACAACACATCTTCAGTACTGGAAGTATGAGGCTGGGAAATAACACACATTTGCAGCAATAAATCAAAATAACAAAATTCCTATCTATATTGGTAAATTTTTTTTATATTGATTTCACATACTACTTGCAATAGTTGTCATCATCATAATACTTAGAAACCTAGGTAATGACTCAGGATATTATGTTGTACTAGGTGCTGTACTTTTATCAAAAGATGTTGCTTCCCCAAGTGCCTTATAAGCTGATGGTGAGTCAGCAAATAGACATAAGAAACACAAATGAAAAACACTAAGACACAGTAAGATCAGTATTGGTGAGTGGGGAAAGGCAGTAGTCACAACTTATCAAAACCAATCATGGTCAAGAGCTTTTATCCAAGCTTCAAAGGAAAGAGTTTTTGTGGAACCTATTTAGTTCGTTTTTTTATATTCTACAGGAAAACATACACTCTCTTGATTGTAATAGGTGCTTCTGAAAAAGCATTGCAAGTTATGAGGGTTTGCAAGAAAACAACAGGAGGTGTTAACAAAACTACACCCAAAGACATCTACTAATTCTGGATAGCCCACAGGGTTTTTGAGAATCATTATGTTTAAAACTTGTTACGTCTCTAATAAATTACTATTGAGTTGATGCTGTGTTGATTTGTCCAGGACTAGGAGTAAGAGAAAACGGTGAAAATATCCCACTGTTAAGAATTTTTTTGGTAAAAATGAATACGTTCTGTTTAGATTACCTGATTTTTGAGGCATAGAACTTAGATCTTGAAACTTTTTGCTCTGAAAAGCTTTATAGACATGGATGTTTCTTTGTCCTCTTAGGGAATATTTTCTAAAACACAGCTGATAGTCATCATCCATGCCACCCAGTCATGCTGTCTATTTGGTGAGGGAAATAAATGGAAGTCACTGTTTAGAAATTGTTTGTTAACATCAACAAAACTTTTGCTCTGTGTACTGAGGTGATTTCAATGAGAAAAAAATGTTACAGCTGAACAGGTTGTAAAACTTGTTGGATATCAGTATCCAATATTTTATTCAGATGATGAATATGCTGATTCTCAACAGCTCTCTTTCACACATGAGTAAGGAATAAGAATATACATTTGTAGATATAAATGTATATTTAACAGTTGCTAAATGTATACAGGAAGGGAAGCTAAAAATAATTCTTCTGTTACTGAGCTTTAAACTGAATGCTGCACGATTTTAGGACTTTTCCTTTGTGAACTTTTAAACAACAGACGAGCTTTTCAGATTGATGAACAGAAACACTTCATATAAAAACCTGACCTGAATATTTAATTCTAGCCTGATAATTTAGTTGCATTGTAGCAGTTTTGTTGATCTTTTTTTTTTTAGTACTTGTTTGGTAGTTGGTTAGCTGGAGGTTGTGATGATATGCGACTCATGATCATTTGAAGTATGAGTATACTTCTAGTTGTTTAATGGTATGAATAAGCAAAATTTATAGGTTGAGAAAAATTGTTGATGGACTCTTTCAGATTGTTGAGAGTCTTGTAGAAGTCTATCAGAAATAGCCAGACTTGTACAGATTCGGCTTGATTGTTTTCAGTTTTACATCTGGCCCAAGCATCACTGAAGAGTACTTGAATGAGGATTGCAAGACCAAGTGTTACAATTCCTTCCTTATTTAAGCTTTGTAAAGGCATTCTCAAATGTTAAACAAAGGCCTTGCGCTCCAGTATGTAGTTGGATAGTTTGGATTTCCTGTGTTGGAGGCCTTTCAAAACATCCAAAGGAAAAAAAAAAAAGTTGTCTGTGTCTGTTTGAAAAAGGAAAAAAAAAAAGTAATTAAAACTTGAAATAATAAGAAATGGCATTCGTATGGCGGACACCTACTGGCTTAATCCAGCAGAGGGAGTAGCCGACCAATGTTGGAATTGGCTTTGGGACATCTGTCCATGGGAAAATTTGTGGTGAAAGCCATTTGCCTGCCTGTGTATTATTTAAAATGATATTATTTGTCATGAATTAAAATGATAAATGATAGTTTTATAATATTTTCTTTATATAGTCAACCATCAAGATATACCTTGCAAATAGCATTTTTGTTAAGAAGACTGAAGAGATACCAAGGTTGGAATCAGTGTGTTGATTAGTGGTTATAAATATTCAAGGTACCTAAACTGAAGACAGTTGCTTTTCACTGTGTCTGTGCATTGGTCTTGACTTAGAATCATGGAATCACAGAATGGTTTGGGTTGGAAGGAACCTTCAGAGATCATCTAGTGGGCAGGGATGTCTTTCACAACATCAGGTTGCTCAAAGTCCTGTCCATCCCAACTTTGAACGCTGCCAATGATGGGGCATCCACCACTTGTATTCAACAACCTTCAGAGATCCCTTCCAATTTACATTATTGTCTGATTCTGTTTGTACATAGCATTCTGATTAGCATGCAGAAGTTCCCAGGCTGCTGCTTCTGCCTGCCTGCCTGCCTGCCCGGCTCTCTGCCTCTACAGAGTGAGGGCCCACTTGACAGGGTGCCTTTTTTTGCCTCTATGTTGTGCATGGCTTTTGCTAGACCAAAGCTATTTTTGCTATAGCATGGTTTTGATTTAGGGCTGCCTTCTTTTCCCTTGTCCCCCCACCGTGTTTCCTGAAAAGGATTCAAGCCCGTGATCCACATGAGTAGTTGCAAGAGTCCATGTCTTAAAAGGAAAGTAGTATTGCATCATTTGAGTTTGTAAATCATTATATTTCTGTATTGCCTTGATCCATCAAACATATAGCAGGTGCTTCAGATATTTCCTGGTTTTAAAATTTAGCTTTATATTTATATAGATGAGTGGTATTACAGTAATGTCATCAAGTCAATATGGGTGTTAGAAAACAAAGAAAGTATTTTTACCCACAGAGTGCCTAGGTGAAAGGCCATGGTTTGGGAAAATTAAAGATAAGTGGATGGTGAGATTGCAATGTTAGAATTTTGGCGATGAACTTATGGAGGCCAGAGCAGACTCTGAATAGCAAAATTTAGTTGTGTGCCGTCCAACTCTCATAAAAATACGTATGGGTTAGAATCATGTGTAAATGCTTTACGTAGCAATGGGACATGAAAAGAGTTTTGCAAAGAGTAACTAAAGTATTTGTTTAATATGCTAAATTGCTGGATACAGCTGATCAATAAAAGAGTGGATATGAGGGTTGAAAGATTGAATTTCAGTTGTTGAGCTTTCCCTCAAGCACACATATTAGTTCTGTTTCGTATGCTACTTTAGCTTTTCCTTTAACTTCATTTATAAGTCCTCCCAAATAAATGAAATGATTTTTTATTTTTTTTTTATTTTAAATGAGAGAGATTTGGGCAAATGAAAGTAGTCATGTAAAGTCTGATTTATTCAGTAGTCTTTCCAGCAAATCAGATAGGGAGAGATAGTGTATTTTAATATATCAGCGACATATGATTAATTTGAAATACATTTTTTGTTCTGAATCTAATTATTTCTTATTACTTAGCTAAGAAGAGAAATGGGATTTTTACCAAAGGTTAAAATTGTCAAGATATAAACTGAATTTTTATTCTATCATGTTAATTTTTATTTGTATGCAAAGAAAATGTAAGTAGCACTCAAATAAATGCATGCATTTAGCACTTTTAGATTCTTTTCTATAAACACTTAAGTGTCCTTCCATAAATACAGATCTGTACATTAAAGTATAGCTGACAGTAGCAGGAGTATATGATCATGGAATCACAGAATGGTTTAGGTTGGAAAGGACCTTGAAGATCATCGAGTTCCAAACCCCCTGCCATAGGCAGGGACACCTCCCACCAGACCAGGTTGCCCAAGGCCATGTCCAGCCTGGCCTTGAACACCTCCAGGGATGGGGCCTCAACAACCTCTCTGGGCAACCTGTTCCAGTGCCTCAACACCCTTAAAGTGAAAAACTTCTTCCTAATGTTTAATCTCAACCTGCCCTCTTCCAGTTTATAGCCATTCTCCCTCGTCCTGTCACTACATGCGCTAGTAAAAAGTCCTTCCCCAGCTCTCCTGTAGGCCCCCTTCAGGTACTGGAAGGCGGCAATAAGGTCTCCCCGGAGCCTTCTCTTCTCCAGGCTGAACAGCCCCAACTCTCTCAGCCTCTCCTCATTGGAGAGGTGCACCAGCCCTCGGATCATCCTCGTGGCTCTCCTCTGGATGCGCTCCAGCAGGTCCATGTCCTTCTGTTGTTGGGGACTCCAGAGCTGGATGCAGTACTCCAAGTGGGGTCTCAGGAGAGTGGAGTAGAGGGGCAGAATCACCTCCTTTGACCTGCTGGCTGTGCTCCTTCTGATGCAGCCCAGGATCCAGTTGGCCTTCTGGGCTGCGATTGCACATTGCTGCCTCATGCTGAGCTTCTGGTCAATCAGCACACCCAGGTCCTTCTCCTCAGGGCTGCTCTCCAGCCATTCCCTGCCGAGCCTGTATTTGTGCTTGGGATTGCCCCGACCCAGATGTAGGACCTTGCACTTGGCCTTGTTGAACTGCATGAGGTTGGCTTGGGCCCACCTCTCCAGCCTGTCCAGGTCCCTCTGGATGGTGGAAGCAAGCAAGTTTTTATTGCTCGATACTGTAGAATATTACAAACAAGTAGAAATTTTATTAAAATGTGTGAATGAATTACTACTGAAAAATATTGTCAATGCATATTTTATTTAAATTATAAATATGAAGCATCAGTTCTATCCAGAAGTTTATATTGTTGAGCTTGACTGCTTTGTATTTTACAGCAAATGGCAGAGTTTTTATAGATTTTACTTCATTCACGTCGGGAGCCATATTAAATTACTCATTCTGTTTTGCAGTTCCAAGGATGGATAAAATGTAACCTGCTGAAAAAGAACAAAAGAAAAAAGGCAAAGCAGAAGATGGCTCTAGCAGTAGTCCATTGTAACATCCAAATATTAAGAGTTACTATACAGAAGCGGAGCATGTGGGTGCAGATTCACAAGGAAAAAAAATGACATGTAAATCTATATAGCTGCTTTGCATAAGACAAAAAGTACATGTTATATAGAAGAAAATTATGCTGTATAAATTAAATATGCTTGGTCCAAAAATTTATCTAGCTATCATTTTGCAGGATGCCATTCATTGATTGACCTGTGGCAACTTGTCACCATGAATACCACGAGAGGCAGTTCCCTGTATTCCCTGTGTTCTTTCTGGCTTTCGCAGCCCACTGTTTTGTTCCTCACCATTTTCTTTATTCCTAATTTCTCCTTTCCTGTGTATTTCCTCTTTCTTTTCTCTTCTCCTCCCTTCCCTGTAGCAATATTCAAATGAAAACCAATTTTATGACCCCTGAAACTCTTCTGTTTCTAGAGCTAGAATAAAAGAATATGTGATTCAATGTTACTCCCATGTTGAGATTATATACGAAAAATACTTTAGTATCTTTCATGCAGTATAAATTGTTGGATACTGTATAGCATCAGAGAGATTTTAGTAGTCATAACTTTTGAAGGCTTGTTTGAAAAATTCGCATGTGCTGATAGTATGTTTATGTCATATTGTGTGCCCCCAGTGTTTTAGTTTGGAAATGCAGATAGTCTCCTATGCTTCTGTATTGTATTGCTACGATGCAAAATCATGAGATGCACCCTAAAACTATGATTATTCTCAGTAATAGCAATTACAAATGTTCATAGATGTGTAACTATAAGGGGATTTGAAAATACCTATTTAAGTTTAGCAAATTTAATTTCATTTTTTGAATATTTAAATATATTTGAAACTTTGAATCTGCAACTAATATAAAACTGAATTTCTCTTGTACCATCTTTTTTCAGAGTTTGGCAAAGGAAAGTCAGAAAAGCTGTTTTGAATCAAATGATCTTACTTTCAGACATAAAACATCCCACTTACCAGAAAAAGCCTTATTACAGGTTTGTGATATTTGGTGTTCTTTTTCATTTTTAATATGTATATTTCATAATGATACATATCATGTTTTGTTGAAAAGGATGTTTTTGTATGATGGAAAGGAAGGTTCCTGTTTACATTGTTCACTTTGAATCAGGTGGAATCCTTTAAGGATGGTAATGCTGTTCTTTCCTTCAGTGGCACCTGGTCATATTCTGCGTGCCCTAAGCTGACATTGAGCAGCTTCTCCGAGCTGTGACTGAAAGGAACAAGAGGGAGACTCAAAAAGGGAGAATAAGAAATCAGGAAATCTGTAGGATAGGTAGAGAGTGCAACTCTTGAGAGAAGTAAAGCGGTTTGTTTGCAGTGAATAGAAGGTCATAAGCCAAGCCCTAAATGTGATAGAAAGCAGTTTAATTTTCTTAAAAACATAAAGAAGACTGCATGGACATTATTCAGCTCTGTAAGAAATAAAAAACTGGTAGGTCAGAAAGCAAGTGCAAAGGAAAGCAGTCTACTGCAAGGGCACAGTGGGTAGGGAGACATTTCTTTGCAGACATTCTATTTGTTTAAATTTATTTGTTTGTTTAAAAGGCTGATTTGTTTTGTGTTTTTGTATCCTTACTAATGTAGCGTTAGAGAGTGAAAGCTTGTTAGCACACTAACTTCTAGAAGAGAAGGTAGTTCTACCCAGAAACAAGAAGATTGATTTGTGGCAGTATTTTAGAAAAAGCACAGAATTGTTAACTGCCGGTTGTGGGGCCTTCAGTTATGAGGCCAGTTTAACTAAATTATTGGTTGGTTACTGAAAATAATTGCCATTGAGGGATACGCTGGAACTACTGCTAAAATGTTTTAATTTTATCTTCTTTATAAGTTTAAATTTGTCCTATCATGTTTTTCCATTAATTTAACATTGCAAAAAGATTAAGGTGGTCTTTCATAAAAACATGGTATGTTTTCCTTTTAAATAGTATGGACTATCATGAACTCAAAATTCAGTTTGTATCCAATGAAGTCTAAAACCCTAATGCAGATACTTAATTTTAAGCATGTGCATAATGCCACTGACATCACAGGGAATTTGAATCTGTAAGCTAAATCACGTACATAGTTTACAGACCTCACTCACCAAAAATACAGCATGCTTTAATTCTTCTTGATGTTACCTATATGGATTCCACTGGTGGTGCGTATGGTCTTCCTGGATGTGAGACTGGTTTATTTTGATGTAGATCCATCAGTGGGGTTTGGATTGTGCTGTTTTCTTAGTACTGGCTCATTCAGTAACCAGAGAACTTCTGCTATCAAATGATTCAGATATGGGCTCCTTGCAGTAGCATCTTGCCTAAAGAATTTGGGAGTCGTAGTACTTGTTTCTCTGATTACTGAGACATTGATACAAGTTTAGGAAGAATTTGTAGTATGAACCTCTTATTCAAAAGCAGGGCACTCAAAAGGGGATGTTCTTCCCATATGAGTGTCAACATCACTAAAACAGAGAGAGAGATCCATTTACTGTATGAGTAGCAGAATGAACAAAATTTGATCTACAGTGCCACCTCCTAATGTTTTCTCTCCTAATAAGGTAATATTATGCACTACAATAGAATTATATATAAAAGGTAGTATTAGATAAGAGTGTGTGTATATTTCTATGTGTATATATATTAAAGATAGTATTGCAGCTTAGATGTGTCCATACCTATCAAAGTTGTCATACCTATAAATAAATAATTATTTAATTTTTCAGGAATTCTGAGGTCTGTACTAGCATCCTTTCTTCATTAAAACCCCTGAAATAGTGTAATCTTTCTGGTAGTTTATAACAAACAGTATTGATGGTATCATTCCTTACTTTTGTAGCTTGGGAAAAGTCTGTTTATTTTGTCTTAATCCATGAGCATTGATTTTTTGACATCCAAACCATAAGCTCAAAATACAGTGACATTTTAAGCTGTCCTCGTAGGTTGCCCTTATTTGAGGTCACATCATGCTCACAGTTACATGTGCTGCTGTCACAAAGAATCAGATCTCACATACGTAAAGACTATGCACATGAAAACCAGAATCTGGATATTACCATATGGAAAAGAATGATGGCTATTCTGAGGTGCGTAGCTATACTTTTTGGTTAAGGCTACAGAGCAGCTGTAAAAATGCATTACCTAATTTTCTCTTCTGTTTTTATATAAACTTAATTTTAGAACATCTATAAATCAAATATATTGTCAAGTGCTATTTTAGTGGCTTAGCAGAAAACATTGATGTCTTCAGTTTCTAGAGCAATTCCAACTCTGAGGTCTGGAGCTGAAAAGCAAGGTAGTTTGCCAGCTTAGACTTTGGTTCCATCATAGTGTGTATTTTAATGTGTGTTTATGAGGCGAATGAAGTAGGAAGTGAGAATTCTACTGATTTGAATAGGAAGTAATAACCTAAAGAATAAGAAAAAAAGAAAACTGCATAATCCACACAAATTTCAAGCCATATTTCTGTGATCCAGATATAAATATGTCATGGTAGGAAGAGGAATTATTTTTACCTTTTCTTGGCCCAGCACCATTCTCCCATTTGAGTTCATTACAGTGATTTATATGAACCACATCAGGGAACAGATCACTCTGAAAAATTGTCTTCCATTTTCTTTCCTGAATCAGTTGCCAGTTGGACCACTTCCTTAAACCAGCTCATTGTGTGGCTGCATGAACAGTTATTTGTGTACAGAGGAGGAGATGGGGAACAAGTGGTGGACAAATGGGTGAAGCACGAGTGGATCTGCCTGAATTTGCAGGTGTAGGGTGTTCACTGAACTGCAGTGCCTCAAGACGAAGTTTATTGGGATCTGTCAATGAAACAGGTCTCTGCCTTTGTGGCCTGAGAGTCCATAGGCAGTTTTAGGGCATACAGGGTGAAGCAGCTGCTGTCATTTTTCTTCAAAGTGTAGTCAGAGAAGGAAATTTTGGTGCCTTCCTTTTAGACATATTTAAAGAGTTGATCCCTTCACCGTCTGTGGGGACACATGAGTTAAATTCTCACCTTTACCAAAGAGGTTCAGATCCCTGTCACTGCTCTGAAGGCTGCACTGAACACAGCTGTAAGCTGGCAGTTTCCACACAAAGAGTATGGGGGAGATAGGAGCAGGTCTTTCAGGGGAGCTTCCTCATACACCCTAGGAGGAGAATGAAGCCTCCCAAAATTTCATCCAATCCATCCTATCCCCTCTTTTCTTGCCTTTTCCTCCCTGCCCGCCCCCCCCCAAAAAAAAAAAAAACCAACCCAACAAACAAACCCAAAACCAAACCACACCAACTCCTGTCTTTAACAGAATGAACAGAATAACGTTACTTTGAGATAGTGATGTCAAAGGTCTGGGACATAGATGAAGACAGTAGCTGAGGCAAGAACAGGGTTTTTTTTTGTATTAACGGGCTGGTGTGCCAGACTGGGTTTGCTGCCTCCCTCCTCCTTTTTTTGTGTGCAGTGGTGAGACAAACAGAGCTGTGGTGGGGTACACTGTGGTTGCCATGATGCATGGGGACACAGCAGTTTCCTATTTTTCCTAGGGAGCTATCCCAAGACAAGTTGGGCCACAGGGAATGAGAGCTGATTCTCTTGGGTTTTGCTGGGGTAGGGAGAGTTAAGAACTGGGATCAACAAAAAGACAACAGCAGCAGTGCAGGGATTTGGAGAGGGGTGCATGGGAATATCCAGGGCTGGGGACCTCCTTCTGGAGGGTCTCCTTCAGAGCATGCGAGAGAGAACAGGCTGAGCCAGCTGTGCTGAAAGTATTTTTGCAAGTATTTTTTGTGTATGTGGGATAAGTCATGCAACTTATTACATGTGTGGCCTGGAAGCTAGAGCTGTGGATCTTTGGGGCGAGCCAGAAAATAAGGGCTTTATTTATATGTAAAGTGCAGAGGGAACAAAAATTATTACAGAAAAGTGGGAAGCCTACTGAAATGCTTCTGTTTTGTATTTAAAAAGAATGCAACTCCCTTGATCCAGAAAGAAATGCAAATCCGTGTGGCTGTCACCTGGTTTCTTTTTCTTGAGCTGTCACTATTTTATTCAGTATGGGAAGTACAGAAAGAACTCTTCTGTTTACGTGCACAGACCAGAGCTTCCCACTAGCTGAGTGCCTAACCATTTGCTGCAGAAAGGCAGAGCTCCCTCCTTTCCTTCCTTCCTTCCCTCCTTCCTTCCTCCCGTTCTCCCTTTCTCCCTTTCCCTATGTGAATCCTCGTGCTCTCTTTTTGGTGGATCCAGTACGTAGATACAATCTCCTTCAACAGGAGATTGTTACTGGGTGCTGTCTCCTCTAGGCCAAACCTGTGTTTGCTCTGATCATTCACAGGCTGTAGAAAATAAAACGTACCTGGAGTTCTCAAAGTTTTGGAACTTATGATAATGAGACTTTATAATCTGTGGCACTGTAGATGATATCTGGTGGTGGATCATTTCAAAATCACAGGTTATTTAGCAAATATCATTGTTAGTATGCTATCATTTATTGCAGCTTTCTGTTCTGTTCCTATGCAAAAAGATATCTGTCAGTTTGTATTTACTGCTGGGACAAGATGTGTCCTCAGGGCCAGCTGGAAACCATTTGCTTTGTAAATTACAGTTTCCTAAAAAAGTCAGTGGTACCATAGTACTCTAATGTTGAGTTATTGACAGAAAATGATTGCTGTGCTTTAAAGCTGGCTACTGTGGTCTTGACCTAACATGAAATAAATGTTTCACCAGACCTTTTCAGAACTGAAAATGCAAAAGGTTACTAGCAAGAGAGTGTCAAATTAAAAGCTTTGCTTTTGTTCTAATATGAAACTAAATCCCATTAATGAATAGTAATAAAGTCAATATTTTTTTCTCATTCTAAGAAGTCACATAGTTCCATTTATTTTTGTGAGCTGTGTCAAAATTCCTTAGAGTTTTAAATTAGATTGAGTTTTGAAGTTAAGGAATTAATCCACATGTCCAAATTAAACAGACTTCTGGTTAGAAAAGCCTGTGAGGAGTCCAACTGTAATTATCATGGGATGCAAGTCTTTGAAGGGATGGGATGTACAGAATAAATTTGCTATTGAAAAGGACCTACACATTTCTGTACTTTAAAAAGTCTTTTTAAGTCCCCAATTGCATTCTGAACCACCTAAATATCATTAAAATTAGTATGACTAGAGCAAGGTCTCAAGATTCCAGAATAAAAACATAAAGCCAGAAAACCTGATTTTTTACATTAAGTAGTTTATACGAAGTGAATACAGACAGGTTGTGGTACAGCAGCATATTTTGAGGAGCAGGCAAATTGCTTGAATGTATCATAGAATCACAGAATACCAGGTTGGAAGGGACCTCAAGGGGCATCTGGTCCAACCTTTCTTGGCAAAAGCACGGTCCTGACAAGATGGCCCAGCACTCTGTCCAGCTGAATCTTAAAAGTGTCCAATGTTGGGGAATCCACCACTTCCCTGGGGAGATTATTCCAATGGCTGATTGTTCTTATTGTGAAAAATTTTCCTTTTGTGTCCAATCAGAATCTCCCCAGGAGTAACTTGTACCCATTACCCCATGTATTTTCCACATGACTTCTTGTAAAAAAGGAGTCTCCATCTTCTTTGTAGCTGCCCTTTAAATACTGGAACATGGTATGATCATAGAGTCATAGAATAGTTTGGGTTGGAAGGGACCTTTAAAGGCCACCTAGCCCAACCCTCCTGCCATGAGCAGGGACATCTTCAACTAGATCAGATTGCTCAGAGCCCTCTCCAGCCTGACCCTGAATATTTCCAGGGATGGGGCATCTACCACCTCTCTGGGCAACCTGGGCTCAGTGTCTTACCACCCTCACAGTGAAAAATTTCTTCCTAATACCTAATCTAAACCTGCCCTCTTCTAGTTTATAGCCATTCCCCCTCATCCTGTCACTACACTCCCTGATAAAGAGTCCCTCCCCAGCTCTCCTGTAGGCCCCCTTTAGGTACTGGAAGGCGGCAATAAGATCTCCTCGGAGCCTTCTCTTCTCCAGGCTGAACAGCCCCAACTCCTTCAGCCTCTCCTCATAGGAGAAGTGCTCCAGCCCCCTGATCATCTTTGTGGCCTCCTCTGGACCCACTCCAACAGGTCCATGTCTTACCTGTGCTGGGGGCCCATGCCTAATGAGGGAGGTATTTTATCATCTGAAGGGTCAGTTAACATACTGGGCTAGTGCATATACTGATATTTTATCAGGCTTTAAAAACAGAGCATGTACCAGAATAGAAATATAAACCACAACTGAACAGTAAAAAAAACCCCAAACCAACAAATCAGAGTAATAAACTGCAGAGTAATGAAAGATATTTCCATTGGCAGTGGGTGTGATTTAATAAACTCAGAGGACAGAGCAGATTGCTGTGATTGCAGCTGGGGAGATGGGGCCCCACTGTTGGAGTCTCGCAGCACACCTGTAACAACTTTCCCAGCTCCATCTTTAAACATCGCATACGTATGTGTGCCCCCCCGCACTGCTCCCATGGCTGAAAAACTCCTACTGGGATCGGCTGTCTCCATCTCTGTGATAAATTGCAGAAGGCTCAGCACTGACTCAGCGCCCCCTCACACCATCCCCTCCCACCCGGCATCTCTGCTTGCGGAGGGTCCATGGCCAACACAGGGGGCTTCGGGCTGTGGAGTCTCTGGGGTTTGCCTGGCAGGGCCCGGGCAGGGCAAGGGGATGGTGGTGATGAGAGCTCCCTACATTTGCCACGGGCAGAGGGCTGGAGAAATGACCATGCGAGGTATTGTTTCATGGTGATAAGATCTCCCCTAAGCCTTCTTTTCTTAAGGCTTAACAAACAATTCTCTCAGCCTTTCCTCATGTGGCAGGCTTCCCAGTCCTTTGATCTTCTTTGTGGCCCTTCTCTGGACCCTCTCCAGCCTGTCCACATCTTTTTTTGTATGGTGTGGACCAAAACTGAACACAGTATTCCAGGTGTAGCCTGACAAGCACTGAGTTGAGTGGGATGATAACTTCTTTATCTCTGCTGGTGATGCCCTTGTTGACGCGGCCCGGCATCCTGTTGGCTGCCTTTGCGCAGCAGCAACCTCTTCACTCATATTGAGCTTGTTGTCCCCCAGGACCCCCAGGTCCCTTTCCACAGAGCTGCTCCCCAGGCTGGTAGATCCCAGCCACTGCTGCACTCCTGAATTATGTATTCCCAGGTGCAAGACCTTACACTCGTCCTTGTTAAATTTCATAAGGTACTTGTCAGCCCAGTCTTCCAGTCTGTGTCTTCCTGCAGGGGGGCTCTTCCTTCTGACGTGTCCACTTCCCCACTCAGGTTGGTGTCATCATTTAAGTGTACCCTGGTACAGTATGCCACGGAGTGTCACAATGAGGACATGTCTAGTTCTCCCATAACTGACAATTATAATGTGAAAGTTGACTCAAAATGAGCTCAATCATTTTAATTTAAAATTTAATTAAAAAGTTTTGTTATCTTCCATTTGCATGAAGACCACAAAAATTCATAAAAGGAACTCCTATTCCTCCTGATTTGTTAATAAAAAAAAGAAGTGTATATTGTCAGAGCTGTCTGCTTCTTCTGGCATCAGTTTAAGGAGGGAATTACCTACACATGAGATCTTGAAACTATATTTTTCAGTTCTAAGATACTGTAAAAGAGAGCAGCCAAATGGCTACAAAAGCTAAAATTAAGGCATCAGTTTCCTCCATAAGTAAGTAAAAAGACACTGGTCACTATTGAGAGTGCAGCAAGCCTTAGGATCCCTCAAAGAAAAAAAATCTAAGCAGAACTTTGAGGAGAAGCTTTTAAGCATCTGGTACAATTGTTAGTGTGGCTGCCTATTGTGTTTACAGCTCCAGCTGAGCTGCCTCAATACATCAGCTGTGCAAACACAGGTAGAAAAAGGAGCTGGAAAATATTTAGTATATTTTCCTCTGTTCTTCAGAGAGGCTTTTGGTCTTTTTTCACACACACCTCCCAGGATGATGTGCAGGGTAAAATCCATCCTTTTATTATGGCAGTGAAGTAAGCAGAGCTGAACCAGAGATTATTTTTGCCAAAACATATAAATGTTTAATATTTATACCAAAAACTTCTCTGTAGACTATACCATGGTCAATCAAACTAATGAGGATATTTCATGTATATAAGAACTACTGAAATCTTGATTCTCATTTTTTCGTCTAGAAGTCTTCATGTTCAGGCTGTGCAAAGGGCTGCATATTGATTTTGAGATTTCAAACTCCATTTGAAACTCTGTAGTATTCAAAGCGCTTGTGTGACATCAGTAGCATAATTGCAAAAGGAGTAACAGCTGGCAAAGTAGAGGTGCATAGAATGGTTACACATTCTCATATACCCACAGTATTAATTTTCTTAATTTTTTTTTTTATTTGGGCAACATCAAAACCCCAAAATTGAATACATTATTAGAACATTGTAATGGAAATGATAAGCAGCAATCACTGTCATTATCAAAATACTGTTTTTTCTAAAATATGAAACAAGCAAGAATCTAGTATGATTTTTATATTATTCATAGCAATAAAAAAGAAAAATCTGGCTAGTCACTCCAGCTTACTGTCTAGTGACCTTTTCCATATAAATCAGGACTGAAATCCATGTTTCTAAACATCCCTCATCTCTCAAAGAGTCATAGGACTTGAAGTGATAGTGTCCTGATCAACAGTCACTTCCTATTTTATCATAGCATATATTTTGCAGGGGAGGGATAAGCAACTGAATGGGGGTAATTGCTTCCATATCTGAGCAATGTCTGCTTTAATAACTAAGGTCATGAATATCAGTTTTACCAGTCAGGCTTTTAATGAAAAATATAGAGGGCTTCTACGAGAGCATATTTTAATACTAATTTTTTTCATTTTGCCATTCAATTAGGCGATTGTTCCACATATATCCACAAAAGTCCTGACTGTTTCAATTTAGTGGAAAGAGAAGCTGAAGAGTTCTGTATCTAGAGATAGCACAAATTAATCACTGCACTGAGTTTAGTAAAAATCATGAATAAAGACAACAGAAGACTGGGCGTATTTGCTGTAAATCCTGACATTTTTTTTCTGTGAATGTCTACTGAAAATACAGTTATTTAACCTACTACCATTGTAAGAAAAATATAAAGGAGGAAGAGAAGTCTTTGAATCCTAAATGGGTAATTACAACAATATCAGCATGAAAAAAAAGTAAGCCTAGGCTAGCAAGATCTGTCCTGGGCCACTCATGATCAAGAGTCAGTATTGAAAGAAAAATTCTGGGGTCATACGGGTAATTAATTTTGTTGAGTGATAAATATGGTTCCTGCAAAGGAAATGGGACTCTTCTGCGGTGGTGTTAAGGCAAATAACTAGAGCATGTTAGTGCAGAAAGAATCCTGTGTACGGCAAATGTTCCAGTGAAGCCCTTGCAACAGTGCCAGCATTCATGTTGCCAAGTAGCAATAATAAAAAAGGGAACTTCGAACAGTGGTTGCTTTCTATGACAGATCTCTGACATAATATAGAAGATCTTCTGACATGTACTAAAGCGTGGGTATTGAGTGAAGCAGGTAGGAGAGAAATTTGTAAAATATAGCTCAAATACTCTTTCAGGTAATTCTTCGTCAAGACCTATCCTGCATATGTTTTCCCAAGTGTAAAATTTACATAGGAACAGCACTTTTTATGCCATTTCTATTGAGATTTGTGAAATGTAAAAACAAATATAAGTTTTTTCAAGACTGAAAACAAAAAAATAGGACAATTTGACTTTTGAAGGAGAGCATTTACACAAAGTGAAAAAGGAAAGCAACATTATTTGGGTGGGTATCTGAGACATAATTTTATCTACTTAGTTGTTAAAGACTTGGGAGAGAGTTATGTTTACACTCGTGTTTTAAAACAATTCTTTCCTAGCTTTATCTTTCTGTTCCTTTTCTTAATCATAAAAGTAATGGGTCCAAGCAAACAGCTCCTATGCCTTGCAACCTAATCCAGGATAAAATACACTTTCATTCTAGAGACATACATGTGTGAGTCCAACAGAAGCTGAACACGTCTTGAGGGGTGCTGAGGGTTCTCAGTTCCCGTTGGCAGTAGGACTGTGTATGTAACTGGTGTTTAAAGCAGTGAAAGTACTCAAACTAGCTAAAACTGACACACAAAGTAAGACTGCAGTTATGTACCCACTTAATTTCTATGAAGTCACATCTTTTCATCCCATATTTTTCATTTAATCTATATTGTATATACCAACAAACATGTTATTTCAGTTGATATGATTTTTTACCAATTTTGTTATTTAGGAGGTATTTTCCATATAATAGGTTAGCAAAATAGATGCAAATCAGTCTCTAAGTTAGAGTTTTTTGTAGTAGTCTGGTATAAAATTAATTTGTCGATATGCATGGAGTCTACAGTTTGCGGTAACTATGGAAACAAAATGTACATGTCTATGGATGAGATGCTGAAAAGAATGGTAATCAGTCCTTATTTCTGTGCAAAGAAATCTGCACTTTGCATCCTGTCATGAATTAGCAATGCAAACTTCAAAAGGAAATACACATTCCCAGGGCTCAGTCACACATGTGCCTTGGGGTGCTAATGTTTGAAGACAAAACCATGTAGAAGCAAGAGTTGTGTCAGGAACACCTACGCTTTCAAATAGTGTATCACATTCTTGCCTTGAATTAGTATGAACAAAGATGTTGCTTTAATCACAAAGGAAAAGGGTACTAATATGCAAAGTGACAGAAGGAAAGCAACATCAAGTGTCTTAGTATAATGAATATACATGAAAAAGAAGCCGAAGGTCATAAAGCCCAGAACACTAACATGAAAAGCCATGGTTATAATTCAGTTAGAGACAGAGTTTTGAAAAGTCTAGAAATCAGAGTGGTGTTGACATACCACGGGATTTGTCGACTATTTGTAATAAAAATAGCCAAGAACAGCAAGGGTGCTTCTAGCAAGCTTACCTTTGGGATATTTTTCTTCTGTATAGGAGATACACACATTGAAATGTATTAATAACTATGGAACTTTTTCACACGTATGACGACACTCTACATGTTTATTAGTTTGGTATCAATGAGATTTTGGATAAAAAAAAATAAGAATTTAGGGAGTATGGTCCGTATTTCAGATATCTTTCTTTTGGGGCAAGAGTTGTAACTGCTATGATGCTGTACAGAAATAACTTCTTCCTTTCCCTCCCTGGTATCCAACTGGACCCTTCAGGGAGCACAAACACGCAGGATGGGATCTACCCAGCCTAATTTTAGGCACTTAACATGTTGATAATTAAATCTGAGTTAGCTGTGTGGACTATCTTCATAGTGAAGAAACAGGCAGTTATACGGCACCATTCCTCTGAGTTAAAATAAGTATTCATAATAAATAGGTCAAATTAATCACTTCCTAAAAATGTTGTTAATCATAAAGGAAGCCCAGGGTGACTAACAGAGACATAGACATTAATGTGCAGGAAAATTCAGGCTGAAAGGGACCTCTGTAAGTCCAACCTCCTACCCACTGAGGTCAGACCAGGTTGCTCAGTGTTGTGTCCAGTCAAGTCTTGAACAGCCCCAAGGACAGAGGTGGTACAAACTCCCTGGGCAGACTCCTTCCCTGCCAGACTGTCCTCATGTGGAAAAAATTCTTTTTTATGTCCAGTCTGTTTCAGTTTGTGCCTGTTGTCTCTTCGCATACCACCGGGCACAAATGTGAAGAATGAGGCTCCATCTCCTTGCTCACAGCCCGACATGCACTGGGGGCTTCTGTTAGGTGTCTCTGAAGCCATCACTTCTCCAGGCTGAACAAGCTGTAGTCCTCAGCATCTTCTCACAGGCCAAGTGCTTCAGCGCAGTTTGTTTCTGTAAAGAAACAGTAATACATTTTAGAAAGAAGGACATATGAAGAAATGCTAAGAATGCTAAGAATGTATTCCAGTAAAAGCACGGGGAATAGGCACATATCAGTCATTCAGTCCTGTTGCAAACAAATCACTGTCAGTACTCAGATTTGAGATGGCTTTGTTTGCAGATGGCTGGGGTGCATGCTGTCATTTCCTAATGGAATTTAAATAATTCTTTATATATTAAGTGTTTTGGTTACAATATACATTGGAACATCAGTGCTACAGAAAAGAGAAAGGGGCACAACTTTGTATTCCATTGTGTTAGCGGAGACTCTAAGTCTGTATAAAGCACTGGCAAATAGACAGCTGTGTGTACAATAGCACCATCGACTCCGGTCAGTGACTGCGGACCAAATGCTGATCTGCTGTTCTCAATTAACCACAGAAGGAGGGAAATGAATGACAGGGAAATGGTAAGGAAGACCACTGTAAGGTCTAGAGATCTGATGTTTCTCTCTTTTGAGTGCATAAGGATTTTTTTTTCAAAAAAAAATTATTTATGTACTTTTTTTATTGAAACTCCTCGGTTTTGCCATAGTGCAGTATTCCTAGGAGGTGGAAATGCAATTACGTAGGGCAGCAATTGCTGAGGGTGTCAAGTGAAGCCTTGCATGTGAAGGGCTTCTGTTAGGTGTCTCTGAAGCCATCACTTCTCCAGGCTGAACAAGCTGTAGTCCTCAGCATCTTCTCACAGGCCAAGTGCTTCAGCGCAGTTTGTTTCTGTAAAGAAACAGTAATACATTTTAGAAAGAAGGACATATGAAGAAATGCTAAGAATGCTAAGAATGTATTCCAGTAAAAGCACGGGGAATAGGCACATATCAGTCATTCAGTCCTGTTGCAAACAAATCACTGTCAGTACTCAGATTTGAGATGGCTTTGTTTGCAGATGGCTGGGGTGCATGCTGTCATTTCCTAATGGAATTTAAATAATTCTTTATATATTAAGTGTTTTGGTTACAATATACATTGGAACATCAGTGCTACAGAAAAGAGAAAGGGGCACAACTTTGTATTCCATTGTGTTAGCGGAGACTCTAAGTCTGTATAAAGCACTGGCAAATAGACAGCTGTGTGTACAATAGCACCATCGACTCCGGTCAGTGACTGCGGACCAAATGCTGATCTGCTGTTCTCAATTAACCACAGAAGGAGGGAAATGAATGACAGGGAAATGGTAAGGAAGACCACTGTAAGGTCTAGAGATCTGATGTTTCTCTCTTTTGAGTGCATAAGGATTTTTTTTTCAAAAAAAAATTATTTATGTACTTTTTTTATTGAAACTCCTCGGTTTTGCCATAGTGCAGTATTCCTAGGAGGTGGAAATGCAATTACGTAGGGCAGCAATTGCTGAGGGTGTCAAGTGAAGCCTTGCATGTGAAGGAAAGATGGCATTGCCTCTGAAACATTTCAGGTGCCAGCTAGGAGAGCTGCGCCTGAATTTCCATGCTGTGCTGACTCCTGCAGAATGATTGCAAGACTTGCAGATCAGCCGTGCAATTTCTTTCCCCTGTTGTGGTCGGAACTTATATTTTTCCTTCTGAAAGGAGCTTGACCCCATTGGACATCACACAGGGCTCGAGTATCAGAACAATAAGGGCTATTTAAGTATTTGGAGCTTTGGGATAAGCTGGTTTTAAAACTCTGGTTATGACTGACAGAAAGGGGTGTGTTTGCATCAGCCCAGAGAGAGATCTGCTGGAGAAGCAGGAAAGGAAATTTTGATGTAGCTGATCTTGAGTTATTAACCTAATGGAAACTGCAAGCTAGCCATGTTTGAGCAAGAATTATAAGAGAGGGTATTTTGCTGTGTGCCGCGTACAAGTATTTACACTGACCAAAGAGCAGCAATGGGTACTCCCTTCGTGTGTGAAGCAAGTTGGTTCAGCCTCTCTCTGCCAAGAATGAGTAGTTGTAAATAAACCCCAGAGGGTTTTATAGTATGGAACATGCTGTTCAGCATAAATGTTGTCCCTCTTGTACCTCTCAGATGATGGCATGCTTTGGCAATTAGGGGCCCCAGGGGCTCAGGACTCTCCTGCCGCAGAGCGATGGGGAAGAATGTGCCCTGCAGGAAGGGCAGCAGCAGCCCCAGTGCAGTGTGAGTGCCCACCTGCAAGAGGAGGAGAGAAGGGCCGTCCTGCCCCCATCTTCTCCAAACTCACCAGCCAAGTGGCCAAGTCCACCTTGACTGTCCAATGGGACGGGAGTTGGCTGCTGGTTGGGACCTGCCTGCAAGAAATGTGCTGCGCTCACTGAGCAGCCCTGCAGCAGAAGGGGCCCCTGGCCAGCTGCATTGGCCCCTGGCCATGTGTGAGAGGTGGGCACTGCTGAAGTTGCACTCCAAGCGATCCTCACCTCTGCCTGGCCCTCGACCAGCCTCTCCAGCCTGCTGGAATGTAGTGTTGTTGCCTGGGCAAAGAGAAAAGAGCAGAAGGTCAGAAGCGATGCACCTGATGCTGGGCTGGAGCTGCCTCTGGGGGCAGAGCGGAGACAGGAGGGACACTCGCCATGTGGCCGCTCAGCTCCTTTAGCAGCAGCTTGATGGAGGGCAGCTGTGTCACCCAGGCTCCCTCCACTCCTGGTGACCTGTGCACGGACAAGGGGCACAGAAGGAGCTTTGTGAGACCCAAGCCATGTTTTTCCTCTTCTGCCAGCACTTCCAAGATGCCCCAAAACAGCTGGGTACTGCCTGGCAGTGGAGCACAGAGCAGCGGCAGTGACGAGGATGGAGCTGGGCAGGTGGACACAGCTGGACACAGCTGGGTGAAGCAGCTCCACCAGCTCTGCCCGCAGCTGTGGGGACACCTCTCCCCGGCTCAGGAGCGGTGTTTTTGTACCACACAGCTGCGCCTGGAGCATCCCCCCATGGTGTGAACATGGGTTCCCCAGGCTGCGCTGCCAGGCAGGGCTTACCCATGGAGTGCGCTGACCCAGAGGTCCTTCACCACCGGGGAGCTGCAGAAAGAGAGGAGAAACAGCCTGAGTGCCCACTGCTCAGACTCACGGGGAAGTGACAACACAGGACAACTTCCTCCGCCTCAGTGGCATCCCTGGCCACCCCCTTCCTGCTGCTGAGCACCTGCAGCTGGCCCAGGGACACGCAGAGCTGTGGGCGCGGGGCACTGCCACATCTTCAGGGAATGACCTGGAGGTGGCTGAGCCTGGTGGCTCCCCCTGAGTGTCTGCTTGCCATGGGCATGGCCACGGGTTCATCCAGCACCAGGGTGCTGGGAGCCTGGGGCTGTTCTCTGGGTGTCCCTGCTCTGGTGCCAGGGCTTGGGAGGAAAGGCAGCTGGGGTCTGTGGGTCTTACTTGGCCTTGGCGATGACCAAGGTGTCACTGGAGAGGAGGAGGTCCTTCTTCAGGTGAGCTCCCCTGGAACCGCAGCAGTAGGTGACCTGGCCCATCCTGCCAAGGCCAGGAGAAGCCTTACATGGGACATGCTAGTGGGGCGGAGGACAGTGCCCAGCTGGGCTGATCCAGGCTGCCGAGGGGGTCCCAGTGCCAGGCAGTAGCGCTGGGCAGGAGCTCAACTGTCCCCAGTGCCGCTCTGTGCTGGCACAGCACTGTTCCTGCAGGCACTGGGGCTGTTGGCAGGCTGAGAGAGTTGGGGTTGTTCAGCCTGGAGAAGAGAAGGCTCTGCGGAGACCTTATAGCAGCTTTCCAGTATCTGAAGGGCACCTACAAGAAAGCTGGGGAGGGACTTTTTACAAGGGCATGTAGTGATAGGACAAGGGGTAATAGCTTCAAACTGGAAGAGGGGACATTTAGATTAAATATCAGGAAGAAATTTTTCACTTTGAGGGTGGTGAGGCACTGGAACAAAGTATCTGAGAAAGTTGTGGATGCCCCATCCCTGGAGGTGTTCAAGGCCAGGTTGGATGGGTCTTTGAGCAACCTGGTCTAGTTGGAGGTGTCCCTGCCCATGGCAGGGGGGTTGGAACTCGATGATCTGTAAGGTCCCTTCCAACCCAAACCATTCTATGATTCTGTGATTCCTCGGCCAGCATTGCTGGGTCAACATAGCATGCCATTCTGACCCCAAGAGTCACACTGGGGGACTCTCCCCAGTATGTCCATGTCTCTCTTGTCCTGGGGAGCCCAGCCCTGGGCACAGCACTGCGGGCATGTCCTCACCAGCACTGAGCAGAAGGGAAGGTTCACCTCTCTCCAGCTGCTGGCAAGGCTTTGCCCAGTGCAGCCCAGGGCACCATTCACACCCTTTTGCTTAACCTCTTGTATTATATCAGTAATCAGATGGATTTGGATTTTTACGGTGTTACTAAATTAAATATTTTCTTTCTGTATGGTCACCTAATAATAAAATATGACTTTTATTGCTTTTATGCATATGTAGCTAAATGGCAGGTATATAAGTGACAGTGTAACCGTCTCTAAGTTGTGCACAACTATCACATTTGAGTTTTTTGAGTCATCCTTCTAACTTTGAAGATACCTGGTAGTTCTTTTTAAGAATGAAATACATTTTCAGTGTACTATTCCTATTTAGATTACTAACATACTTCTGTTAAAATTCACTAATATTGATCATACAGCCTACTTGTTGCATTCTTTTGAAGCTCTTGTGAATGGTTTAAAATTGCTTCGAAACTATTTCTCTTTTGTTTTTTTAGTGATTGAAAATCATACTGAAGTTCTCTACCTTTGACATTTCTTCAGCTAACAAACTGTGTTGAACTGTCTGTTCAGTTATAGGTTACAGATGTGATGAACCCTTCCATTTGAACTTCCTCGAGCTACATTTCTGACCTCATCTTTCCAAATAAATCCAAGATTACACAGATTTTGGCAACATGGTTTTATTGTTAATGGTAAAACAGCAACAATATTAACTGGGGTTTAGGTCTGTTCAGCTGGCTAATATTTTTTTGTAAATTTATTAGCTGCAATTTTTAAAAAATGTTTTTGTGTACTGCAACTTTGGTACGTGGTATATGCATGAAATAGTAGACAATGTTTAATATCTACATATGAATGTTATATGATTCCAGCTCAGGGTGTCTTTGGCAAAAGAATGTGTTATTGTGCCAAAGAAAAATGAGTATATGAGATGCATGGGTTACAGCTCAGCTGTTTGTGGTATTACTTCACCCACTCAGTGATTTTAGAGAATCATTTAACTTCCATGTGTGACTGGGAACTGCATTTAACAGCTGCCATTTGTATTCATAGTGCAGCAGCTAAAATTTCCTTGGAAGCTTTTGAAGTGTTTTATTCCCAGTAGAGGTCACAGTATCGACAGACCTATCCATTTCTCCTGCACCCTGTCATGGCAAAACATGACGCAAAATAACCTTTTCTGTGTTTCATGTGTGCTGTGTAGAGAGGGGGGAGTAGGGGGTTTATCCCTTAAGACAGCACTACTGGTACGTATACTGCATATCAGGAAGACAATGCACTATCATGCAATTATTTCCTGGATATGGACAGAGAAAGGAGGGGAATCAAGAGAGAAATTTTTGAAAGGACAGACTCAAAAAGCGTGTAAAGGAAGAGGAAGGTCCATGATTTTATTTTAGACATGGAATTGCTTCTGGGGCTTTTGTGATTAAATAGTACAGAAAGAAAGAAATGTCAGCATTAAATTGTGGTTTGTGGCTGTGGCTTTTCATGAAGGGTGTACTTTAATTTATAGTACATTTTGGAGAAGCTCAGGGAAATAGCAATTAACCCTGTAATGCTGAAGTTTTTATCAACTGTTAGTCATTTCCCCCATATGTATGTTTTTCAAATGTATTTTTGTCTTTTTCCTTGGGCTGCCTCCTTCTGTGTTATCTTCATAGTTCCTATATGCTTTTCCTGTTCATACAATCTTAAATTATTTGCAATTGCAGTTACTGCCTGTTCTGCCACATCCTCACTATGGGTGTCTGAAAATGCCAACAGGCAGAAAACCCTAATGTGTTCCAGCTAGTTTTTCAAGGAGGGCTCTCCCCCCCCAGCTCCTTTGGTTTTAATTATAGGAAACTCAACCACCACTTGAATACTCCTATGTCTATTTTACAACAATTCTCTACTATCCTTGCAAAAACTGGAATATGCAATAACTTTAGACAGTAAGGAATAAAATTGTTGTGCATTGTAGTTAAAAGAATAGAACTTCTAGCTACTCTTTGAAAGCTCCAGAGGCCATCGAAAGAAAATAGTAGCAAGGACAATTCCCACATTCAAAACTTCAGTCCGTTGTTCTCTTGATTGCCAGGAGCCTTTTCACTTGTTGATTCTCAGAGCTCTAGACAGATCCACTCTTAAGTATTGGATTTTATTTTGGTGTTATTGCACAAGTGTTTCTTTCATGGAGCTTCTGAGGTGATACTGATTTCGCAAGTTCACACTGAAACCTTTACTTGCAGATAGTTGCTGAGCCATGTTCCTCTAGAGTGTCCTTGTTCATATGTTCCTCAGTTACAGATTTTACACTTAATAGCTGTCACCAAACATCTTGTGCTGTTGTATATAGGCAGCGTGTTCGGCTCATCATTCCCCTTGAACCTTCAGCAGATGCAACACTTTTTGGTACTACTGTTTGAGAACCCTGAATGATCCCACAACCCTTAACTCTGGTTTGTACTGGACAATTGTCCTGTTTATCACTGCAACCCCAGGTTTTAGCCTTGGTCCTAAGAAGGACATTTTGTGATCTGTTTACGAATCCCCAGGCCCTTTGAACTTGTTATTTACAGCAATTAGGCCACTGCTTGTGGTCCTTAGTCTTATTCCACTGCTTTTCCAACTTGTAACCTTTTGCTGACCACAGAGATCAGAGGCCTCCCACCCAGCTTTTATCCTATATTCCTTTCCTGGATTGCCTTTTCTACCCAGACTTTAGCGTTCCTCAAGCTAGTTTTTTGTTTGTTTTTTTTTTTTCTTAACACTGACTCTTTGCAGAAATTAACCTAACATTGTTTATAAATTCATTTTTTCCTACTCAGCTTTTCTCCATTGGCTGTGCTGCCAATAACAGATGTTCTGTTATGGTTCCATTGTCTGCCCTGTTCAATCATTCCCAGTAGTTCCATTCTGTACTGAAATAATCCTCCAGAATTTGAGAGGAGGTGTAGTACTTCACTTGATGCTGTCTAGTACTCATGACAGATTTCTTTCTTTCAGCACTTTTAAGTTTCTAGAAAATCCCCATTTAGTGAATATTACTGGCCAAATGGGATTTTCATCTGTGATCCATCTTGTCAGGATTAATCTTTATTAATTAAGATAATGGTTAAGATATTCCCAGGAGCGGAGATGAATCAGATACTCTTGTATTTGCTATGAAGTTTTTAAAAGATGTTGCAGAAGAAATGGCTAAATTATCGAGTTTATCAGTAAAGAACCATTAAATATATTCATAATCTGAATGGAGGACATGAAGGAACGCAGTTAATAATAGGATGTGTTTGCTTAAGCATTCTTTGGCATTCCTATCACCCTTAATAAATTCTGAATTTTTCCATTACGTTGTTCTTTTATTTCATGTTAGTATAAAAGCACTGAGTGCTTTGTATTGCACTTCTAAGACAAAATGTGTGACATTTTGGGCTTGTGGCTAAAGCACCAGAGGAATCCACAAACACTGTAACTGTGTGCAGATCTTTAAAGGAGCAAATGTTTTCCAGAACTTCTTCCATGATAACCAACAGATATTTAAAGTTTTGGCCCTGAATCTCTATCCTGCACTTACATATTTCTTACTGATCTGAGAGCAGGAGATTGGTCTAGGGCTTGAGTTGGGAATACTGAAGTTTTAACCCAGCATCTCCTACTTGTCCACCATGTGAGCTTGGGGAGTTACTTATCCTTTCCATGTGTAAAAAGGGGTTTATAATATCTTTCTTTAAGACCCACTAGTTCTGCTAGTTCAATATTAACTGATGCAGAAATTAAAAAAAAAACACAACAGAACTATTATGTAAAAGCTAAGAATAGTCATTTAGTAAAACCAACTTTTTTTGTAAAGGAACTTTTAGCCAGTATGTTATAGAGCAAGGAATTTTATCATTAGAGATATTTTCTACTTGGCTGGGGTATTTGTATGACTCTGTTCCTATAGTTTTAGAATAATCACAGTTTTTAATGAACTTATATTCACATAGACAGTTGTGTGATAAGGACGTGCTATAATGTCTATTTTACAAATGAGCCGGGGGAAGGGCAGACTTGGAGAACAGCCCACACTCTTAGTGAGCACTCAAAAGCATACTTACCTTCAGTTTGGATGGGCACTGGTATGTTAGATGCAGACCACAGCAGCCTTCCTGTGGTCCTCTTCACCTAGAGGTGATGTCATGTAATCTCTGTCAAAGTGGCATTACAGCCTAAAATGCTTTCTAGAAAGACTTCAGCTCTGCCTACTGCAAAAATCAATCAAGGCAAATATGAGCATGTGGAGCTGGATCTTGGGAACCAACCATGTCTTGGCTACTCATTGTTTCTGGCAGCTCGGGTACGGAAGAGGCAGGGGCTGAGTTATTCACTCAAGACTGAGCAGGAACACTGGTAAATCAGCAAGTGGAACCCAACTTCTGGGTTTGAATTCTAATCAGTGTAACAACTGCCATTCCTGGTTTTGTAGAACTGTATTTAAGGTTAGTCCTCAGTTTGATCTTTCATATACAATAAAACAACAGGAAGCTGATACAAAAATGTTAGAAATGTTTTCTGGGAATATTTCAGGAAACTGATAGATACAAAGAACTGTCAATACATTCAAGAAAAATGTGTCTTGTTCACAATCCTGCAGCAAGTTCTGTGTCAACACATAAGCTGTGTTTATACATAAGGCAGCTCCTCCCCACCACATTATGTACATTTGTGTCTATCGATTTCTACTGTATAGTTTCAAATATTTGCCAAAATATTTGACAAGAATGTCCAGAACAAATTGTCAGAAAAAATTACTTGATGAAGGATGTTGCATAACTAATGCCATTCAGTAATTACTAACTGCTATAAACAGAAATCTTTGTAGGCAGATAGTCCTACAAACAATCAGTATAATTAACAAAAAATGTAAACAGCATGTTTTTCTTTGTCAAAGTATCAAATATTTGAATGTACTAAAAAAAAAAAAGGGATTCCCTTACTAGCCTATCACAGTGACAATTACACCGTGCTTCTTTACTGTTTGAACTGATTGTTCTTTGTGTCGTTCCCATTCCTCATCTTCTTTGTCCAGATCAAAAGTTTCTGGATAAATGGGAAGCTTGTCTTTTGGGCACTCCTCGTAATAACTTCGAACGTATTTTCCAACAGACCATCCTTTGTATTCCTCGGGCATTTTGCATTCTAGGCCATTGTAGTGAACATTGTAGTGATGCTTCAACCAGTAGAAAAGATAATGAATGTTGTAATCACATCTCCAAGGATTCTCTCTCAGCCATAGGATTTTCAGAAAGTAAAGATCTTCCAGTACTCCATATTCAAAATTCTGCAAGCTGTTGTTTGATAGATCCAGCTCCTCTAAGTTATTGAGGCCTGAGAAAGCAGCTAGTCAACAGGAAAAACATTTTCATAACTATACATTTATTAATTATTTTTTTTTTTTGCTAAAGTCTACAAAAAAGACTTTTCAAACACTGAACTTTAAAATATGGCTTGTGCCTTGAGAATTGACATATTGGTATAAATATATTGACGTTAGGGGAGTTGTACTGCTGGTGAAGTTGTAAAACACTTAAAGAGCATGCACGGGTAGAGTAGGGACAGTGATGGTGAATGAATGGTTTGCTTGTCGAAGTCTACTGTTATTGTCATGATACAGAAGTAGAAATATGGAAATTGATTCTGTATTAGATGATGTGCGGGGCTACTAGTTTTTATACGTATGTATGTATTTGTGTGTGTGTACAACCTTTAAATTAATATTTTAAGATATGGAAGATAATAAACATGGAGCTTCATAATAATGCTTCTGAATCACATTTCAGAGAGCAGTTCATACTTTTTTGCAAGTACACTGTTTCATTTAACAACAGAAGTCAATTTAAATAAACTGACTATGTGTAATGTTAAACCTCATAAGTACCATTTTACTGATATTAACACTTTATACTGCTGTTTAACTTCCAAAATGCTACTAGAGAAGGCTCTTTTGCTTCCTACTTTCTATCTCTCTCTCCTTGTGTCTGCTTTCATAATTTAAAAACAAATACACATAGGCAATAAGCACATTGCCAAGAAGGCCACTTGATTTCTAGTAACATATAACTTAAGAATGATCATATATAGTGATTTTTAACCCAAAAGAGTTTGTCTATTACTTTATTGTCCAATATAACTTAAAAGCAGCCTCATTACGTGACAAGTTTTCTTAGGTTTGGCAAAGATATTTAAAAAAATCATTCAACTATTTAGTGTTTTGGGAAATCATTAACCTTCAGTCTGCAGAATTAAATTTTTGCACTTGGTTGGTTTAGTATTAAGAAAGGGCAGCCGAAATCAGACTCTCTTCATTGACTTCCATGATGAACGCATTTCAGTGCAAACCTTCGCTCCATGAATTGATGGTACAAAAGGTAAAATGTGCATCAACTTCTAGATTTTTAAATCCTTTTCTCCCCACATTTATATCTGATAAAGACATTATCAAAGTTTATAATTAATAAAACACAAATAACTTTTTAATGAATATTTAAAATTATTCTTACCAGGATCAATGTAAGCTATTCCATTACTGTTTAGGTTTAATATCTTCAGTTCACTGACATCTTCAAACTCTTTGTTTCGTAGTTGTCTAATTTTATTGTTGGACAAATCGAGTTTAACTATATCGGGAGGTATGTTTCCTGGAACTTTCTTTAAATCTTAAAAAATGAAAAAGACATAACTTGTGTCAGCTTTTGATTATTCTTACTGCTTAAGTATCACAGTTGCATGCCACACAGAGTTTTGTCAGTCTAGCATTTCTTCTTGTTTTCTTTCCTTTTACCCCCGCTACTAGTGTCAACATGTTTTTTCAACTTCTGAATTTCATTGCTTTGTTCACTTGTATCTTTACATCTCATGTGAAAATTGTTCTCTTCATTAGTGCTTATAGTAAAGCCTCTTTCTGTGTTTTATATTTTTATTTTAATGGAACTGTACCATTAATTTGCATAGGGATAGGGTAGGTAGTGAAGATACTATACTAATAAAAAGTACGTGTGAAGGGCTTGATAATTTAAAGCAAAGAAACCAGAGTAATGATATAAAAAAATGTTCATTGGTATGTGAACATCTTCCATAATCAAATTATAATGTGCTGTCTTAAATCCTTTGGTTTATTTTGCCAAAAAGTAAAATGTTCTAAATTTTATCAGCAACAAAAATGCTAGTTGTTATAATATTTATAGTAATATATATAGTTATAATTATAGTTCTGTAGTTAATGTTGTGTTTTAGGTATATTGAAGACTTTATATTTGTTGCAATACTTAAGTTATTCTGCGTTCAGGCAGCATAGTGGCATTCTGTCTGTCTGCTTCTCTATCCTACCTGTATCATTGGCACTACCAAAGTAGCCAAGCACCTCCCAGTCACCTGTGTACGTATCCGTACAGTGTTCCTTGCAAAAGAGTTACAGAAAAGAACGGCTTCTAGTCCAGTAGTAAGGGCACATCCTTGAGAAGTGCAAACTGTGGTTTGAATCCTCTCAGGATAATGTTAATAAAGCTAATCCCCAGGATTATGTTTACTCAAAGGGTGTTCTAATCCTGGGTTGCTATTACAAGAAAATGAGCAGTATCTCTTACTTGACCATTTTTGAATGAAAGCAAGTAGTTTCTGGATCTGTGCCGAAATTTGTGTTGTCAGTGTACTTCTGAAGCTCTGAAGTTGTCTAATGCATCAGGTATTCTTGAGACTAAAACAGCATATCAGAGTCTTCCTGCTTTTTATCTGATTCTGAGCAAAGCTTTGATATTACAAATACATAAGTACTCCATTCTGCTCTGGTTGGAGTGCTTCCTTCTTGTGCAGATGTCAAAGTTTCACAGCCTATTTGTCACCTAATGAATGCAAATAATACTTGAATTTACAGACTTGGAGAGTTTGGCAGTACTAGAAAGCAGATTTTTTTCAACTGCTCTTGCAAATACAAATTCTTTTGCAGAAAAGCAAACAGAAGTTACTTTTGCATCCAACTTTTGCTTCTCTTTTTGGTAAAACAGAATCAAGGACATAGGACTTTCATTCTGAAGTACAGAAAGATCTGGTGTGTCACTGGTTTGATGAGCTATAAATAAGTTCTTCAAAAAGGAGCGCGTACACATGGTTATGTGTATTTTTAAGATGTTTCTTTCATGATCTTTCTGACATTAACTGAAAGCTGCTGACCTGTTGTCATATCTGTCTCCTTAGAGATACATTGTTCTGGTATGCTGCTTGTCACTCCGTCCCCTCCATTGTAAAGGAATAATGGATTGCAGCTTTCATGTCATCTTACAGGTTTGGCAACTGATGCACCTTTTTTCCTATTCTGGAAACTTGTCCATGGGGATTTAGAGAAATTTTTGTGTTTGCCCATGATTTTGGGTGCATTATACTCCCATTTCTGATGAAAATGCCAATGAAATTGTCCATCTGCTACACAGTAATCATATGCAAAGGCACTAAGCACAACGCTTTCATCAAAGATTACCATATGTTCAGAAATCCCAAATGTCCATGGAATATCTGCATCCAGCTGTCACGCATATGCACAATAGATCTGATACTTCCTAAAAAATAATGAACACACTCAATGTGTCCATGCTAGACATTCAGGAAGTCCTGGAGTGATGTACTTAGTTTTTGACCTGAAGAAGGGAGTCTCTGTACCCTGTAATGTAGAGGTTGAAGTAACTTTATTCCTTCATTATTAGTCCTAAAGACAGGAAACCATTTTTTTAAAATACCATAAAAGCCTGTGAAACTCCCATGAAGAGCAGACCGCGTTGAGTGCTTCTGGGAAATTAGAGAAAAAAGTAACATTTTTCTTGCCAAAAGTTTTGGAGTATACACATGTATTCAGCTTATCTCTTTGATACCATGAAATGGGGAGAGCTGGAAAGTCAGTCTTTTCTTATAGTAAAATTATAATATATGCCTGGTTTTTGTTCAGTAGCACAGTTTACTGGAGACATAAGGTAATAATGGTATAATTAAGATCCTATGAAGGTTAATTAAGGCTGTAATCCAATAATTAAGATACTATCTACAAGGTAGAAAGGTAAGGTAGGTGAATATTAAGAAATTAATAAATTTTAGCCAGTGAAAAAGCATAAATCATTAATAAAGATGTAGTAGCTGCATGGTAAAACAAAAAGAAAAGTGAGCCATAAGAAGAAGAAGAAAAAAATTTAACAAAGGCAGAAAAAAGTAAAAACATGGACCATTTTTTATGACATACATAGCAGATAAACCATGTAATCAAATACTAAAATCATTAATTCTTTATATTTAGGTATCGTCTCCTTATAGTGACTTCTGAGCTTGTCTCTGGCATTAAGGTCCAAGAAAAAGGGTACAGAGAGTTGTTACATAAATTTAAATCACTGTTAAAGCAAACAGATGTTTAGCAAACGTACTGCAAGATACAAGTAGGCAAAATGCAGTGCAGTGATCTGGTGTTGCATGCTATGCTTCACGAAAGTTGGGGAAAAGTCTTCCCAATTTTGGCTATTTCTAGTAACACTTTTTATTTCAGATTTGTAATGTTAAAGTATGACTCTCTTCTGAATTGTTTTGTTGTTTGCTTTGTTTCATCATGGGATAAAATGTGGGAAATATTAAGCACAAATAAATGTGCACTTTTGTGTTGATATATGCCCCAGCTGGTTTACCCTTAAGGCTCAGCTGTGGCTTTTAGGAGCCTGAGAAGGATTTAGGAATGGAATGGATCCAAGTGTCTGAAAAACGTTTCTTGAAGGCCTTTCAAGTTTGAAATGTCTGCTGGGTGCTGGCAGGAGGAACACGGAGGATGTATTTATGAACAAAAGCATGCAATTTCTTCCCTTAGCAGAAGAATCTTGCACAGAAAATGTGAGGATGCAATGGCTCTCCCTTGCCATCAGGTCCCTTTGGGCATTGGAAGCACAGCTGGCTGCTCCAGTCCTGCTTCACAGCTCGCTGCTGGCAAAGTTCTTGCTAACTTTATCTGTGTACACTGGAAAGAAGAAAAGACACTCTGTGCTTTTCTCTATCATTACGACAATTTCAGCACAGCTGTAATTTAACTGATAAGTATGTTTATTGTCGTATAAAATCAGACTAGTGAGGTGCTGGTCCTTCAGCAACTTAAGTATGTACCTAATTTCATTCCTGTTGATTTTTGTTGGATATCTTATATATATATATATTATCTGCAAATAATACGCGAATAATAAGTGGGGGAGCAAGAACATGAAAATCATTAATTCAGTTATAAGGACAGATACAAACCTTTTCTTTTGCAGTTCAGAGTTGGTACAGGAAACACATACATGTGGCACAAAGAAGAATCAAATTCTGGTTTGACAGCTTCAGGCTTATCCCGTTTTATGTTTTGGGGGTCCTGCCTGTCCTCTTCGCTACATAGCTGTTCAACTTTTATCTGCTTTAGCTTTTGATTTTTCAGTTCTATTGGGTGCACACACTTGGCATAATTTCCCAAATTCCTGTTTGTTGGAACCTGAAGCATTGTAACAAGAGTTTCTATTTCACAGTTGCAATGCCAGGGATTATCATAAAGACGCAGGTAGTTTAGACTGGGCGTATAAATAAAAATCTCCTCGGATAAACTCTTAATTTGGTTATGCTGCAGTAAGAGCGTGGTAAGTTTATTCAAACCAAAAAAAGCCTCGCTCTCAATTTTTGATATGTCATTCTGTTGTAAATCCAGACTTTTCAGTAATTTATACTTGGAAAACATATTATTCTTCAATTTACGAATCCTGTTTCTTGCTAGCAGCATGTGTTTTAAATCCTCTGGCCAATCAGGTGCCACAAAAATCAATTTTCTTTCCTGACAATCTAGGTATTTCTCATGAAGATAAGTGTATATGTCACATGGTAGGCCTTGGGCATTGCGCTTAACAGTGCTAGATGCTTTCCTTAAGATGTTTTCCCTTTCATTGTTTCTCAAACTCCTATTCCTTGTCTTCCTACAGTCAGATGCTTTACAAAGCAGAAGCAGTAGTATAATAGTAACTACTTGCATCCTGACATTCAGCTGGCCCCAGTTATTTTCTGTGACAGCTGGAACAGTTGAAATTTTTGGACAGTCTTAATCAGTGTTGCACAGATCTGAGGAGGAACAGCTGGGGTATGTGGGATCCCTGTGTTGGAAGAAAAGCAAAACATTAGGACAGATGAAATAGGCATTTTTGTGGAGGCTTCTGCATAATATGCAGCATTCAGTCAGATACTCAATCATCACACTACTTGGAGCTTCACAAATACTTTGGAGATTTAATGTCTTACATCGGTTTTTTGTTGGTTTTATGTCCTCTGGTCTACTGTTGTTCATTTTGATTAAACATGGGAAACTATATGGACCAATTTCTAACTGACCTTTGTTAGAAGGTTCTTATGTATTCAGGAAAACGGCATCAGGCTGAATCTTCTTTGTATTTAAGTTCAGCTTGGAAGATGAGCTTAAAAGAAGAGCTTGAAGCTGTTATTTTCCAGCTTCTCCGGGTGTTGACCCACTGGAACACATACAGAGCCAGACCAGGAAAAGTCATCCAAGTGTCTATCAAACCCCCAGTTTTAGACTGCAATCAAGTGTGGACTTGTTTTCAAGTTGAGCCCCAATTTATCATAACTAGCCCTGCTACTACCAAGTGTCTCTCATGGCCCATGTCAGCTTGACAAAGTTGGCTGGACTGCTCTGAGAAGGACCCCAAAAAAATCTTTTGCAGGAGTCTATGAGGCTATATGTCATCTGAGTGTGGGCAGAGCAAAAGGAACCTGCAGGTCCTGGCCGTGGCCTGCTTCAAACCGCTTCCAGGTCTGGCCACCTGAGGACAGAGAGTACAGAGGGGTAAGCCAGGAGCTTTTACCTTTCCAAGAAAGCCAAATAGAATCATTACAGAATCATAGAATGGTTTGAGTTGGAAATGACCTTGAAGATCATCCAGTTCCAACACCCTGCCATGGGCAGGAGCACCTTCCACTAGACCAGGTTGCTCAAAGTCCCCTCCAACCTGACCTTGAACACTATTAGGAATTATTATTAGGGGAAGACAAGGACTGCTCCCTGCAACCATGTCAAAAATTGCCTCAGTATTTTTAGTAATTTTTTGGCTTATGTTCCCTCCTGAGTTTCCTGTAGTACTCCTGTACATTGCCCTTTTCCTTCATTTTTAGTGAAGTTTGGCCACAAGATTGTGTTTCCCTAGAAAAGATCAACTAATATCAGGTAAAAAGCAAAGAAATATTTTGTTTTTAAAAAAATGGTAGATGAGTTTAAATCACATCTCAACTGTAGGGCATTCTCAGTATTTGTGCAGTTCTTACTCACTAGGCAGATGCAGCGGTAGTGTGTGTTTGTGCATGCTACTGCAGCCCTGTAATCCATGTGGGCAGTTGTTAATATTACCTTTGAAAACCCATAGATTGGTTTCTCCATTTTGTCTGTGTAGTTGCCAGTTGTCTATCTGCATTCAGATTCTGTTAGTTCACAGTGTGAGTGTTTGCATTGATGACTTTATCCCATACATGAAGAAATGAAATTTTATTTGTTGCTTTTTGGCAGCTATATGCTAGTCCGTATAAATTGATCACGTGTTTTAATAACTTGAATTATAACTGGGACCTTCTATGTTGTTTTGAACTGTTCACTGTTCTGGTAATGTGATAGCTCATTCTATCCAGGAGAGCTCAGAAACAGAAAAAATAAGAACTTGGGGAGGAATGGTAATAAATAATTATGGCAATATTCTTTCCTCTTCCTTTCCACCTCCTGGGTCTGACCTGGCATTTATTACATTGCATGTATTATAAAGTATTACAGTGTATTACATTCTGTCTGCTAACTAAATTATACTCAGCTATAATACCAAAATGAGCAGCTGCTTTCTGTAGCACGTATAGGTTCACACGTAAAATTGTAACTGTCTCATTTAGGGCTAGGGCAAAAAACATGTAAAAGGTATGTAATTTCTGTGGCTTAGCAGCCTTAAGGATGATTTTAATTGGTTAGGTTCTAATATTTTCCATATTAGGTATCTGAATCAGGCCTATTTTTTTTTCATTTCAGTTTAGACAGATCAGTTATTTTTGAAGATTAGATTAACGCAAAAAGTATTACTATGTTTAGTAGGAATTTTTGCATCTTTACCTTGAAGGCTAGACTGAAAATTTGGCAGAAGAGTGGCTGAAAGGATGTGTAAGGTTTTTTCTAGTGTCAGACTTGTGTCTTTCATTATTTTGTCAGAATTGCAACTATCTCTGCAAAATAGGAGTTTCAAAAAACAATAGACACACAGAAGAGACTGTCTCAGGCAGCTGAATTCTCTGAAATTCCATACCTGCAGAAGATAAGCAGGGCTTTTCTTACGATTGGTCTGATTGCTGCACCTCTACTTTCAGAGGGAAAAAATTGTTCATGTATATGATTAGATAGTGGTGTCATAATACATGGGTGGGAGGGACAGGCAAACTTATGTAGAAAACTTAATTCTGGCATTTCCTTATACCGAATTGCTTAATTAGGTAGTTTTCTGGTACTTTGGTAACACAAGACAGAAGACAGCTTGGTTCCTAAGCCAGCCATTAGGTGATGGAGTATAAGAAGAGACATTTCCTCAGGACAGCTTACTTCAACTTGTATTCTACTTTTGGGATTTTCTGTTTTCTTCTAAGTAATCTGCTGTGGCCATGGTTTCAGGGAGGATATTGGTCTAGATGGACTGAATCTGTAATAGGAATTCTGACATTTGTGTTGCACACTGATAATTTGAACTGTTCACCTTTAATATGACTTTTATTTGGGTTTTTTTTAATGTGAAGGTAAGGATTTGCAAAACTTAAATCTCTCTGAATGCCAGGGTTTAAGTCTAGGTACTACAGACTTTTTTCCACAAACTCTAATTTATACCAAGAAGGAAGATTTTTTTAAAGTGCTGTGGTTATTGGGGTACACAAAAAGTAGAGACTTGTGTTCTTAGGTACTTTGAAAATGAAGTCTAGTAGGATTCAGAGATACTCAGTGAAGTTCTCATTTGTTTTGTACAGTGCCAGGGCAAAATGATATATTCAATCTGAATTAATTTTAATAAACAGGCTTCAAAACTTCACTAGTCTGGGGGGGGTGTGTGTTTGTTATTTTAAGTTTGGAGTTGTCAACAACAATACATTTTAATCCTATATTGTTTCCAAGTTCCTTTATTCCTTCATTCAGTAGTACACTTGGGCTCTAAAAATGTCTCACTAGATTTCTAGATATTTGTGAGAGCCTTTATTTGAAAGGTGTCTAAGTATACAATCACCATTATATATTTGTCCATTCTTTTCCCTTGAACATTTTGAGTCTTACTTTGTTTCCATTAATTCCCTTTAATGTTTTTTCATTGCTCTTCTCCGATGGAGAAACAATGTTTGACTATGCTTTAATTAAGAATTTCTTAGAAATGACATTGATGTGTGCAATTTTTTTCTAATAATAAAATCGATTTTAAAAGAAAAACTATTTTTTTTTTAGAAATTATGGTTCTTAATAGATTTGCATAACGTATACATCCCTTTATAGGCTAGTTATAGTGTTAAGTATATAAACAAATAATTAGGTATAGTTTAGTTGTTTTTGGAGGGAAACGTACGTCCATGGGTCTAGCCCAGAAACACACCAGTATTTATACTCAAGGTTTAAAAATTACCATGGATAAACTACAGCTTATGAACTTCATACAAAAAATGGCATGGTGGTGAACTTAGAGAGGCAAGAGTTGCAGAAGAATCATGAGGTTCTAATTTATAATCCTCTGTTTTGTTTCTTCTATACATATATCTTCATCTCTGTCCCATGTTTATGTTAGCTTTATTGCCAAATACCTTGTTCTCACTATTTTCACAGATTATATAATTCTCTTTGCTCTAACAACTACAAGGAAGGGATAAAGATATGTTATATTATGAAGTTCTTTGAGTAACACTGTAGAATCATCTTGCTACATAACATAACTCTTGCTATATGATATTCTAATTACAGTGTAATATTTATAGGTTTTGTATGCTTCTCCAGGATCGTGTTGATTGTAGGTCCCTGCATGAAGGCAAGGAGTTAAAGAGGTCCAGGGCTTGCCAAATTGTGAAGTCTCAAACACTGTTTCATAACTGTCCATTCTGTTTGGTTGTTAGCATGCATGCTAATATACATTGGGTATGTACCAGCAAGCGCCTTCCTAGGTGATGCCAGAGATAGCAGGGACTTGCTCATTACACTCTTGCCAATACAGCCTAGTATGTGGTTGGCCACCTTTCAGAAGCACACACTGTTGATCTGTGTTGAAATTGTTATTGATCAGGACTCTCAGGTCAGCATGTGAAATAGCTGCTTTCTGTCCAGTATCTAGACTGTACTGTTGCATGGGGTTATTCCATCCCAGATGCAGAACTTTGCATTTGCCTTTGTTGAACTTCATACAGTTTCTGTCAGACCATTTTTCCAGACTAAATCTCTCTGAATAGCGGTTCTAGGCTCCAGTGTATTGACACACACCCCCCTAGTTTGGAATCATTTGTGAATTTGCTGAGAACGTACTCTGTTCCTGACATTTTAACGGTACTGGCCCCCATATTGACCCTTGAGGGATGCCACTAGCCACAGGCCACCAATGGGACTTAGTTCCACTTGTGACAGCCCTTTGGCCTGGCAGTCCAGACAAATTTTCCCTCACCTCAAAGTCCACTTGTCCTGCCTTTATTTTACCAATTTGGCTATCAAGGATACTGTACCCTGTTACTGAAGTCAAGATACACAACAGCTGCTTTTCTCCCCTTGTCCATAGAGCCAGTAATTTCATCGTAGAAAACTTTTTCTCCCCTTATCCATAGAGCCAGTAATTTCATCATAGACAACTATCATCTTAGTGAGGAATACTTTGCCGCTGGTAAATCCACACTTGCTGTTTGCTACTACTTTTTCATTCTTCATGTGCTTGGACAGGGCTTCAAGGAGGATTTGCTACATAACCTTCCTAGGGACTCAGGTGAGGCTGACTGGCCTGTAATTTCCTGGATCCTCCTTCCTTTCCCTGAAGATAGATGTGACGTTTCTTGTCTTCCAGTCATCAGGAAACTCTTCTGATTGCCATGACCTTTCAAAAATGAGTTAGGCCTCTCAGTGACAGAAGCCATCTTAGTACTCTTGGATGCATCCTGTCTCATCGCATTTCCTCAGGTGATCCCTGACATTATCCTCTTCTACCATGGGTATTGCTTCACTCCCACAGACTCTTCTAGTAGGCTCCTGGGAGGCACCTGGGAGGCCTTAAGACAAGCTTTAGTAATAAAAATGGAGGCAAAAAAGTCATTGACTACCTCAGCCTTGAAGATCAACCAGCTGTCCTGGGCCCCTTTGACCCCCAGGGCTCTACCATGAGATCCTGTTAAGCAGATCCCTAAATAAGCCGAAATCTGCTCTCAAGTTCAGCCTTTTTATTCTACAATTTGTCCAATTTTCTTCCCTTAGGATTTTAAACTCCGTGTTTTCTTGATTGCAGTAACCAAAACCACTCTTGTTCTTCACATCCTTGACCAGTTTTTCCTTGTTTGTGAAACAAATCCAGAACAATGAGTTCCCTAGACCACTTGTCAGTCACCTGGATCAAGCAATTGTCTCCAAAACACTCTAGAAGTCTCCTGAATTGGTTGCACTCAGCCATGTTGTTCTTCCAGCAGATATCAGAGTGGTTAAATTCTCTTGTGGGTAACTAGGATGGGCGATTGTAAGGCTTCCTTCGGCTGCTCAAAGAAGGTTTCATCTACCTTCTTTTTTTTGATCAAGCAGTCTGTAGCAGATACTTAGCACAATGTAATCCTCATAGGTCTAGCCTCTAATCCTTACAAATAAGCTCTCGACTGAGTTGCCACCCATTCCAGTGCAAAGCTCCAGGCATTTAGACATAACTTTGCATGGAGTGCGACCTGTCCTCACCTTCCTAGGCTGTCATTCTTAAATATTCTGTAACCATTCAGTGCAGCCCTCCAGTTGTGTGTACTTTGCACCTCTGTAATCCCAGCGAAATCATAGCTGTGCACTTGTGTGTGGACTTTGATCCCTACTGGTTGATTCCCATCCTCCCACCACTCCCTATGCCTCAGGTTCTCTTCAGGTTATGGTTATCTTCCATCAACATACCTATTTTTACTGATATTACCTTTCTCAAATCCTTTGTTGCATGAATGTATTTCAAAAGCATAAACTGTCCTCTTTAAAGTTGATTGGTATTGAATTTCCAACTATCTTGGTCCTTTTGCCTGATAACTGAAATAGTAAAAAGGTGACCACAACATGGCAAAAGACGCTCAACTATTACATTTCCATATATACGTGCTGGCTTTTTGCCTTTCTATTATATTGACAGTTATTGTGATACATTCTTCATACTAGGAGATTTGTTCCCATTATGTTCTAATGGAATGATGTATATGAGAATATAGGTAATACCACTTTTGCAGGTCAATAGAACATAGAAGACTTATAATTAATTCTAATGTTCCACCTAGAGGGGAGAACTAAACAGGAAGTGTTTTGTAAATGATAGTACTGGTTACAGAGGTGTACTTAAGGGTTTATGGAGAAAATTCAGCAGTGGTTTTAGGTACCAGGATTGGCTAACAAGAATCTTGGTTTAGCAAAATATGTAAATACGTGCTAACTCTCAATCATGTGAAAAGCCCCCTGTGCTCTGTAGGACTGTGTAGTGTATAGCGTTTCCTTGAATTAAAATGTTAAATTACCATACTTCGTGTGAGTAACAGTAGCATCATGTGTCTCTTGGTATTCTACTTTGGGGCTCCAAAAGAAAATGGCTGTGATGATTTAAAGATTCTTATTCATATTTTTCCCCTTGTTACTCTGCATAAAAATATAAGGTAAATTAATATAAATATAATTTTAATGTACTTCTGGATTTTTTTTTATTATTCAAGATGAATTGATGAAACTCATCAGAAGTTTGCAGAGCTCTTCTCTATTTAAATCTGTCGTATATAGATATTACTAATGGAACGCTACAGCTATTGTCAAGGTACAATAAAACAGAAATATGAAAGAATATGCTAGCCAAAAATTCTTGGGCATGTCCAGTTACTCATGATGATGTAAGAAATTTGCAGGTTAGGTATGTTCTTAAGAATTTATTTTTGCAAGAGAGGATTGTGGATAGGTGTACGGTGTGAGCCAAGGCCTTGTGTGACAACTGCAAAACAACAACTGCCATT